>NC_090442.1:438814562-439117593 GCF_031143425.1 Pleurodeles waltl
ACATTGCAAACCAATACTTTGGAAGGTATGTGCTGCCTGTCACCACACACACGAATGTCACACACAAAGAGCCCAGGTGTGAAGTGGAACAAACAAGAACTTTAATGAAGTGAACCAAAAAACTATAGAAATGAACTATTGATCAGGGGCTGTTAAAGTCCACCTGTTATGAGGACCCATTAACATCATGTGCCTCAATTGTTTGTAAGTGCGTAGCTCACATCATACGCCTGGGACGCCCAGCATGGCTGGTGCCTGGAGCGTCTGCAGATCCCTGCCGTGCACTGCCACTACACAAGACCCTGGTGTCTGTGGCAGATGCAATACTGATAGTAGAGCCCTCCTCACTGTCTTGCGGCGTGTCTGCAGCGCCCCTAGCCACCTGTCGTGCCTCCATCATGTCCACAGCATGGCTTATCTGTCCCAGGCCGCGAGCCACATCGCTGGCAAAGTGGCCCATGTCGACCTGTAAACTGACTGTGCGGCGTGACAGCCCTGTAGTATTCACAGCCAGGCGGACGATGGAGGCAGCCATGCGGTCTAGACGGTGGATTAGTTGGCGGTCACAGCGCCTTGCACTCTCTCTCTCCGTAACAAGTTCAGTCACTAGTTGCCTGATGGAGAGCGCAAGGTCACCTACATGACTGTTCAGGTTTCGAAGCTCTATGTGGACCTGTGCCAGCCCTGTTGTCTGATTCCTCTCCATTCGCTGCATGGCCCATGATATCAGTCTCATTTGCCTTGTCTGCAGGCGCTGACCATCGATGAGTGCTGCCTCAGTGACGGACATGGAGGAGTCCTCTACATCTCCCTGGGACACTGCAGGGACATGCACACGTCGTCTGCGACGTGTTGGGGCATCAGGGTCCTGTTGGCTGGCACTGTGGCTGGGACCGGGTGCTGGGTCTATCTCCACTATGGCCACTGGTGCATCTGGAGGGGACTGTGGTCGGGTGGTGCAGGGCCCTGTGGTGGCTGCTCCTGGGTCCTGTGCTGCCTGTTGGCTGACCTCTGCACCCTGGACGGTGTGGCTGGTGGTGGTGTCTTGTGGGAGACCTGTGGGACATAGGGAACACACTGTCAGTTTCTACCATCTGTTGTATGCTTCCTAATAAACTGTTGCCTATCAGCTGCCTACTGGACTACATTGCCCATAATGCACCATTCTGGTGGTTGCTACTCTGAAATGGAGCTATTTTGGTTGTGCATGCTGCTGTGTACTAGCTGGGTGGGGGTATGGCAGATATGGGTGTACATGCATGTTTCATGGTACTCACTGGTTGATGGTCCTGGCGTTGACGTGTCCAGCTCTCTTATTCCAGACACTGCCTCTGGCTCCAGGGTCTCTTGCACTCTTTCCTCCATGGGTGTGGGTGGTGGGACGGTGGATGGGCCTCCTCCAGTGCTCCTCATCTCCCAGAGGCGCTCTGCCACCCTCTCCTTGTTCCTGGAGCGCAGGTCATACCATCTTTTTTTAAGTTCATCTATGCTCCTGTGGCTGACCCCAATTGCATTCACCTTCTCCTGGATTTCTGTCCAAATCATCCTTTTATCCAACTCAGGCACACTGAAGGCTGCTCTTCCAAAAAGTTGATCATGGTGCTGGCAGCATTCATCCGTCAGCACCTCCAGTTCCTTTTCAGAAATCTTGATCTTCCTCTTTCTGCTTGATTCCTCCATTGTTGCTGCTGTTCCTCCTGTTGGCTGTTCAGCAGTTGGAAATGGGTGTTGTCCTCCCTCCTCCCAGGTGTCTTTGTAAACTTCCTGGCTGTGATGTCATCATCAAGAGCCAGGAAGTGTTTTCCAGAGTGTTCTGCTGCACCTGCATGCAATTTGCGGCACAGTTGCAATTTGCGACACCCACTCGCAATTTGCATGTTCGTTTTTAGCGAGGTCGCAAAAAGCGACCTCGCAAACAGCGGACTCCCAATCTGCAGTGCGACTTCAATTGCGAGTTGCAAAATGAAGTTGCTTTTTCTTGTAGGATACCAGTTTGCGAGTCGGAAATTGCGAGTCGCACAGACTCGCAATTTCCGACTTGCAATTTTTTTCCTACCTACATCTGGCCCTTACTTCACAGACAATGCTGGAATGGCCTCCACACCTCAGGTGGAGTGGGATACATTCAAAACTGTGCTCCATGGTTACTGTCTGGCTGAATCGATGGGCTTCCGGTCCACACTGCTTCAGAAACTCTGTGATGCTGAGAAACTACTCAGGAATGCAGTAATACGTTGCCCAGGGCCTCCAAACTTGCAGCAATGGCTGTCAGATGCTCATGAACAAGTGAAGTAGAAGCTCATACTGAGTGCCTCCGATATTTTGACTACAGAGCCTACTTGGAGAGATCTTATGCTGAACATGACTGCACTGGCTGCTTATTGACATACATAGGCAATCCGTCTCTAAGAAGGACGACCATAGTGGAGGTAACTTCTCCATGAGAGACACCCTCCACTCCCAATCTGACATTAATGACTGCTTCACATTGTATTACCTGGACCTTTACACGAGCAAAACGCCTCTTGATGATGCAGGTTTGCACACATTCCTCATGTCAGCTGTCGTTCCACGTCTTATTGCTGAAGAGGTGCGTGGCCATGGTGCTGACATTTCCCTTCCAGAAATCCTGGGAGTGATCAAGGGCCTGTTGAGAGGTAAAACTCTTGGATCTGATGCTCTGCTGGCAGAGTTTTATGCCACTTATGGCACAGTGCTTGTCCCCTGATTGGTGGAGCTATACAGAGCTGCTAGGGATGCCGGAGGCCTGCCACAAATTACCAGGGAGGTGCTGGTTGTCCCCCTACTGAATCCTGGGAAGCCAGTAACTGACTTTGAGGCCTACTGGCCACTTTCAATGCTGAATGTTGATTATAAAATTTGAGCAAAATATTGGTCAATCATCTTCTCCCATTTATGACAAAGCAATACTGCAATTAATGTGAGGTGGCTGTTGATACTCCTGGAGGCCTCCAGATACGACAGAGAGAGGGCAGCAGTGCTGGCTGTAGATAATGAAAATGCCTTTGACAGCCTGGAGTAGAACTACTTATATGGTGTCATGGCACATATGAGGCTGGGTTCAGGCTTTGTTATGATGTGCCCACTCTACACCAGCCCCACCACCAGAGTACATACAGGGTGCTCCATTTCAGATAGCTACACCCTCTGGTGAGGTACACAACAAGGCTGCCCTCTCTCACCCCTACTATTTGCAATAGCAATGGAACCCCTTGCAAGCTTGGCCAGCTTTGGGGATCCACTATAGGGGCATTCAAGTGGGCACAGCCACTCAGAGGATAGCATTATATGCTGACGATCTTTTGCTTTCTCTCCATAACACTGGGGATAACATTAGGGGAACCAGAGCCCTTCCGGAGAACTTTGGTACTCAGTCAGGGCCGAATAGCCATTCTAAAGATGGTGGTATTGCTCCACTTTTTATACCTCTGTAGGACGCTTCCTCTATGGGTTCCCTGGTCATTCTTTACAGGCCTCAACACTATTTTAACAGCCTTTATATGGGGCAAGGGTTGCCATTGGATGGCAGTGGCCACTCTGCAACATCCAAATTCGCAGTGGGGGGGAGCTGGCTGTCCCTGATTTTGACACATACTATTTAGTGGCCCAACTCCACTGATTCACTCAATGGATAGCAGGCAGTTTCCGGGTAGGGACATGGGCCCCTTCATCCTGCCTTATGAGGATTTGGTAAAAACGCTACTCAAAGTGGGCTGTGTATCAGCAAATGATCTACGGGAATTCAGAAAAGCTGGGCCTACTGCCTGCAAAAAACACATCCAGGGTTCCCTACTCCATGAACTTATTGCTTAAAATGCTGACACTGTTTCCTCATGGGGGAATTGGGATGGACTAAAAGAATGGATGGCAGCAGGGGTCAGCAAAAGTGGAGATCTGTTCTGTGAATTGGCACTACTTCCTTTTCAATATTTGTGAGAGCTTATGACTTACCTCTGGGTCACTTTCTACTGCATGGGTTGGTAACAGCGAATTTCTGCAGACAATGGAGATCGGGTGGGGCAGAACCCAAAGCTCATCTCTGCTTCCAATATGTGGCGCTATCCACAGAAACTTACAAAGCTGTCACATGTCGATACCACTTTTTACAAACATGTACACTATGCTCACTAGAGATGCTCAGAACCTACTGGGAAGCAGACCTAGGGACCCCAGTTTCACAACAGGCTTGGGAAGCTATTCTAGAATGAATCCCTAAGGTGTCCAGGACTGCAAGATTCAAGTTGATTAGTTTCTACATATTACATAGGGCCTACCTAACACCAAATAGAATTAACAGGTAATTTGGAGTGGCGGATACTTCTTGCCCTAGATGTGGTGCAGTGGGAACTCATCTCTTGCACATGATCCTGCGCTCACTTAACACCATATTGGGAGGGGTTCAAACAAATACTAGCAGAGCTGATAGAGAGAGAGGTCCCCGCTACATCGGGCCACTGCCTACTTCCCTGGTTCCCCATACCTCCAAAACTAAACTGACCAGTAAATTCCAGGAATTGGGACTGATCTTGGCCAAATGCAAACTCACTGTCAGGAGTAAGATCAATGTTGCTGCAATTATCCATGATAACAAGAAGTGTGGTTTGGGTTTGAGCTTCAAAGTAAAAACAAAACGTCCAGTGATTATTCACTGGAAAATGATATAGAGCTAGGAAAGTAAGGCATTACAAGATGGCTGCTGTGTTACTGGGACTGTCTGACATCCCTTTTTGGTAAAAAACGTTCTCAAGATTTCATTGGTTAAGACAGCTGCGCAAGCTCTGCTCTGCACACTTCAATTTGGTGTCTGAGGAGGTTAGTGTCTTGTTGGGGTCCTCCTCCCATGACTTCCTGTTTTGAGAGGAGTTTGTCTGTATTGGTTGTAGGCATCTCTCTTCAGCATGCCTCAGTTTAGAAAAGCTAGTACATGGAGTCAGAGAGCGGTGTCTCTCCTCAGCGTGTCTGCAGTTATTTCTTGTGGGAGTCCAGGATTCAATGAGCAGCGTCTCACTTCAGCACACCCTTTGTGGGTGCAAGTCAGTCTCTCATCCCAAAGTTGAGGAGAGCTTCCATAGACCAGAAGGATGTTACAAAGACTGGATTCTTCACTGTAGTAAGTCAGTAAGCATGCTCCATTTCCAAGGTCTATCTGTGCATTGCGTTTTCCTCCTTTTGTTTTGAAGCTTCCGTTTGGGGAATTTTACAATAACATTTCCTTTCCTCTTCTTCCTCTATCCTGTCCTTTTTGGCTCACTGGAAATGTATGTTTGGAGAACATCGCGAAGTTGAGGAGAACTTCAATGGACTAGAAGGATGTTACTAAGACTGGATTCTTCTGTGTAATAAGTCAGCAAGCATGCTCCATTTTCAAGGTCTCTCTCTGTTGCACCGCGGTCCGCAGTGCGAGCCGAGCATTCAGCTCAGGGCACGGCCATGGTGGCAGGGAATACTGTGCCCCAGCCATTCTCTATTTTACTTGAGGCCCCAAATTGGGTGGGGGGCTTCGACGAGTTACAGGTGTGGCGCGCCCTCACTAGTTCGTGCCTCCCCCCACACACACCCTCACTTACCTTATGTTCTATTTTTCATAATTTATTTTCTTCTTTCTTTGTTTTCTCCTGTATTTATGCTCTTTCCTAGCTGCCATGTTCTTTCTTCTTCCCACCATGCCTTCTTTTTCCCCGCATGCCTTTGGAACCTTTTTTAACATGGTGTCTTTCCCTATAGGTTTCTACGATGTATTCCCAATCTATTATGGTGCCTTTTTACTTCTTGTTGGTCGCTTCCTGTTGAGTGTATAAGGTGTGTGATTCCTGTTCTTTTTGCGCTGCAACACTTCCTTTGGTGGTGATTTTCGCTCCTGCTTCTTCTTTTCCTAGCCTGTTCCATCTTTTTTAGTACTATTTTTTGTCCTATTGTTCAGAATTACCTTTTTACTTTTGTTTTTGTTTCAGGGAGTTCCTGCTTAGACGTTTTTTCCCTTTTGGGTTTTTTCCCTCTGGGACTCCTTCTGAAGGGCAGTTCCCTCCATCGGCAGCACCCTGGCTACCAGAAAGGGTCGCCCCTACTTGGATCAAGGCAGAACCTACAAAAATCAAGACCTCTCTGCAGTTCCAGTGGGCCACAGACATAGACAACGAGTAGTCTGTGACACTCTCTGCATTGTGTTTTCCTCCTTTTGGTTTGAAGCTTCCCTTCTGGGTATTTCACTATAATCTTTCCTTTCCTCTTCTTCCCTTCCCCTGTCCCTTGGAGAACAACTGAAAACTATGAGACTGGAGTAGTTCTAGCTACAGTTATCAAATAAGGAATGACTGAGTTCCTACTTTTATAGTCTAACTTCTAATTGCTAAATTGTGTTCAGGATCTGTATGTTCCTTCAAGAGTCCTGGCCACTTGTTCAATTTGAATATTCAACAAAATTGATTAGACTGTTAATCATTTAATGCAGACAGTATAAGACGAGAGGCAATTAACTCGTCCTGTACATTGTCTTCTATCTCTGTGTATTAGATACTCTCTCTTTCTTGGGAAGTAACAGCTGATTCCTACTACCAGAAGGAACTGAGAGGTTAGCAAGAGTCCAACCACGAGAGCATCACAGTTAACTGGAGTTGCCTCTTCTCTATCACAATCCCCTTTCTCCCTTGCTGGTGAAGCCTGCAGAGAACTCTAGGCAGGTGTTATTGGTAAGAGGGCATTGGGAAATTATATCTATTCTGCTCCTGTGGAGAATCAAGGTATCTGATACTCACCCACCATTGGAAGGACCCTAGAGGTTTGAGTCTCTTGGCGTGGCATAGGGAGCTGGAGGAGTGGGCAGACTATGAGGGAAAACTATTGTTGCAAGAAGCACGGAGAGGGATCAGCACAATGGAGATGGCCCAGGCATGGGGGACAGTGATTGATAGTTTAAAGAACCCCGATCTGCCCTCACAAGGGGCATAACCTGTGGTCTCAGCCCACAGACTGCCCTCACCTCTTAACATAGATGAAGATCATCCTATAGCTACATTTTATCCCAACCTGATTCACTGACCCACCCACCCCGCACATCCATTAGCAATAGTTTCCAGGGGGATCTTACCAGAAAAGGGACTTTATGAATCGAAGGATGATATATTTAGGTGGGTCTGACATTCCAACTCAGAGGGATGGGAGGAATGGTTGAAGGGGGCAAAATAATGAGATTCCTGGTTTGTAAAGGATGATGTCCAGACATACTATATGTATCTCCCTGCCCTGACAATATTCAATTGTATTTGTTCATAAATAACCAATAAAATCTGTTTATAAATAAAAGAGTAAATCATAAACACTCATCTGACTTGCACCCAACGAGAAAAGTCAATGGCTTAATCAAATGATTAGGAAAAGGCCACGTGATACCCTACAAAATGAGGAACACACCCATGACCTGCCTTAGAATCTTTAAAATATGGACAATGACTTGCAACTGCAGGAACACATGTAACACCAGTCATTTTTATGAGAAGTCTATGTTACGTTTGTTAGGCTCAAGAGCATCCCTAGTGGAAGTCAAAAGGTGTTGTACGTGGCCATGCCAAACTGATAAGTGATAAGGATTTAGGATGCCAACACCCTTTAGAGGATTCAGGTTTGGCTAAAATGTAACTTTGACCTTGAAGCTCTGTGCCTTCTCCGTCTGGCAGTGACATATGACACTGAACAGTATTGCCCTCTTCCTCCAGCAGCTGGCATGCTGGGTCCGCAGCTGAATCTGGGAAACGTTGATGAAGTAATCCATAAATGCAGGTGCTTCCATGGCAATGTTTGTGAGTGTATCCATGTACATGTTTTGTTTGACTCACTTATGTGTGGGTAGAGTTCAGATGTTCATTATTGTACTATTTCAAGAATTTATATTCATTGATTTTCTTTTTAATTTTGTAAGTTACAACTGTTATGGTATGTTTTTTGTAGTTGCTGTGTACCAACACACTGAGGTAAAGAGTCTTTCAGGGGTACTTCCACCTGTTTCGGTATTTTCTAGGTGACCTGTAATTACTGGATCTACTATTTGGAAATGTAATAATATCAAATACTCCATGCAGCAAGCAAAAGTACCTGCCCATGCACTAATTTGGCTTTCTATTAAACTGCACGTGCTGTACTGTGAAAATGTACCTGAAACAAATAGTAATACCACGTCCGACACCTTCCTCAGGAGGTCCCCAGTATTTTGTTTTCCTGATTAATATCTCCTTTTGATACAGCAGGACCCTCATTGTGTCCGTGTTGGTACTGGTCCCTTCACACAAGAACATCCTCTGAAATTAATCGGATAATAATAACTGGCCGGATATTCTTCCATGTTTCTCTGAACTTTATCATCAGATCTGATTTTTTGTACTTCCTCACTTGTTTCATGTTCCCCGGCGACTCCTCATTTTTTCAAAAGGCCTGCAACAAAGAGAGACTACTGGTTGTGCTCAGTGAGCAAGGCTAAAAATAGAACATTTAGGCCCTCATTACAACAATGGTGGTATATACCGCCTACTGCCGCGGTGACGGCCACCAAAAGACCGTCGCCGCGGCTACCAGCCATCCGCCAAATTATGACCGTAGCTGGAATTTCGCCAGAAGGATGGTGGAAATCTGGCTGCGGCCATGGCAGCGGATGCCGGTGAACTGGAGCTGCTGCCAGCAGCAGTGCCACACCATTAGACTGTCGCAGACCGTATCATGACAAATGATACGGTCTGGTGGTGTTCTGCTCGTGGATGCTGCTGCTGGCAGCAGCGCCCCCTCCTGTCTCCTGCCGGAGGACCCCCTGCAATTAGGTAAGTTGGGTGCTCTGACAGGGGAGGGGGATGAGGGTGTTGTGTGTGTGTGTGTATGTCTGTGCATGCGTGTATGCAGGTGTGAGATGCATGTTGTCCGTGTGTGCATGTATGGATGTGTGAGTTCATGAATGTTGTGTTGTGTAAATGCGTGTGTGTGTTTGTATGTATGTCGATGTGTGTGGATGTGTGTGTGAATAGATGTATGCATGCGTGGATGAATGTGGGTATGAGTGTGTGTATGCATGTGTTCGTGTGTGCATGAAGGTGTGTGTATGTCATGGGGGGTGTGGGGAGGAGGAGTGTGTGGGGAGAAACCCAGGGGGGCGGGGAAGACCCCAATCAGTGACAGGGAAGGAATTCCCTGTCATTGATAGTGCCTACCACCATGGTTGTCGTGGCGGTAAGATTGCCAAGAAAACCTTGGCGGTAGATGGGGTCATAATCCCACGGGCGGGCTAGTGATGGCCGTTTGGCTGGAGACTGCAATCTCTTGCCCGGCGGTCGTTACCGCCGTGGCGGACTGTGTGGTACATTGGCGGTATGGCATGGGCCATACCACCAATGTCACAATAGGGGGAAAAGTACCGCCAGCCTGTTGTCAGTACTTATCTCCATTTTACCGCCGTCCACCAGGGTTGTAATGAGGGCCTTAATGTCTGTGTGTCTGGAGTAAATATTAAATTAACTGAATCAAACTGGCTGCCCTATATGCAAACAAGTGTCGTATTTTTATATTTGTCTGTGGAAACAGGTAAGGGTTGACATCCGATCAGAGTCACTGAGTTAATAGGTCACTTGCAACTAGATAATAATTAGAGAAATGTCTCAATATTTACATGTAAAATTGAATCTTGCAATGGATTTGTTGTTATCAAAAACATTTAGAATTACTTATAGTCTCTTTACATTTCACGATTATAAGTAGCTCATGTAGTTTCAATAAACATTAGAAGTTTATAGAGTTGTCCTCGATTTGAAATCCACGGCACTTTATGGTTTTAAAGTCTCCAAAACCATCAGAGAAGTAGGAGGATGTCAAACATAGAAATTAGGATTTCTGCGTGTTAATGAAATAAGAAACGGTGCATATACCACTGATAACATTATTATGTTTGGCGTGACCCTGTAAGTGTACAAATCCACTAGTTTGGCATTTTGATAAAAACTTACCTGTTCACATAAGGACTTAAATAGAATGCACAGCGCCCTATTCCACGTATGTCGGGTTCGTTAATTAAGCTCCACAATTGTATTGCCATAGACAACGCCTTATTCCCTACATATGAGGTTCGTTAATTAAGCATTTCAAAATGATTATGTCAATAACATTGACATGCTTTATTGTTCCATTTCTCACTTGCCAAAATGTGTGTAGACTTTCAATTGACAATGCTGTCACTGAAATAGATATGCTACTTTTTCAATATTCTTAACTCACATTCCTGATCACTTATTTATTCTATCAACATATGCCCATTTGGGGCCTTACCTATCTGTCACTCACAGCATGGCCTTTGATTGACAGCTGGTCCCAACAGTTGAAAACAGGACTTAATTACTGGTCTCTCACAGAGAAACAGGTAAGATAAAGAGCGAATAAATGGATGGCGACAGATATCCTAATTCACAATCTGAAAAACATGTCAAAATGTTCATGTATTCATGAGTTCAAAGGAGACTTTTCACTTCTGCTCAAATCATAGAAGGCATTTAGGGGCAGAACCACTTTTCCTGCACCCTTTAGTGCCTCCCTTACCGCCACCATGTGTGCGCCCTAGTTAAAATACTGTGCACCACAGCGCAGGGTAGGGGGCAATAGATTCATGATGCTATTGATGTACTTTGCAGGAGTAGCTCAAAAATATTGGCACTACTCCTGCAGAGTACATAGGGGCCCATTCTAAATAATGGAAGCGTGCATTGCGCCACTTTGTAAATACGTCGCTAGGATTTTGGCTTCGTTGGACCACATTAGCATAAAAAAATGTATGCTAATGTGGCGCAAACTGGCGCTAGGGGCATATAAATATGCCCCTTAATTTTTCAAAGTCGATATTCGACAGCTGATGTGTGTGTGTAGTCGGTAAGGGGACTGTTTGTGAACGCATTGTTCATTCAGGCTCGTTTATGTTCTACTAAGTAAACATGTTGAGTTTGATTATACCAAACTGAGCTAGCTGACCTCATTAAATTCTCTAATACTACATACCCTCTCAGGCATATTTCCGCAAGCTGTCATCTCAGTGAATCTGCTCATACTGCTGCAGTTTCTTGAGAGATATACCAAGCTTACTTTTAGAGAAAGATTTTTCATAGAAATATATATTGGATTTCCATATGATGAAATGTTGAACCGTGTTTTACTCTTTCACTGAAGCACTATTGTGCCTATGTTATCAGACAATATATTCAACTAACTATACATCGCGTTGGTTATCTCTCTAAAGCTAGTTGCATTTTTTTAAAATACAAAATGTAACACACAATGTCGTGGAACTATGAACATTTCAGGGATGTCTAAATAGCCATCAGCATGTAAAATACTTGTTTGACTATTTACATGGGATTGGCATAAAATACATTTTAACAGACATGCGATAAGCATCCTGAAAACAACTAGACACTCCAGTTTATCCATTTCTAGATGTCTGAGGAGAGCGAACCAATTATTGTCAATAATTGGCTAGCAGCTACTATGCAGTATGTTAGAAGTCCAGTGCTATGCAGTTTTTTCCTGCCATCTCTGAATATTTAGGATGTGAGAATAGAAACCACTATTCATGTCATTAGAGATGTTTGTGGTGTTGATGATATTTTTCACATTTTCAGGCTTTCTTGAATTTACACTAGCAATATAATGATACTGGCATTATTTTGACATATTTATTTTGAAGCATTTGTATATTGCTCAATACCACTTAGTAACAGTTTTGAAGCTTAATTTTACCACCTTGTTTTTACTTCGTGGACATTTGAGTGCTTATAATAGGCTTATATGTCATAACCATCATCACCAAATATTTGTTCCCACCCACAAATAGCGTTACATATCCCACCTTAGTTCACATAAAGATACTAATTGAAAAGATTACTAATATGTAGTATATGCCAGCCCAACCACAAAACAGTTTTTAGTAAAGGAAGTCAAGATTTTACGCAGAATTGATGGTCTGATGCAGAAGGAGGATGCTGAGCCACTACTCTAGATATTTTCATTATGTCTCTAAAAACAGGAGAACGATTTCAATCGTTTTTTTTAAGAGTTGAATTGCTTACGGACAAAAATGTTTACATCTCACATGCTACCTTTTTTGTGAAAAGAAAACACTTTTCAAATATTTCAAAACATATGAATATGTCAACACTAATTTATTTGCCCAGTAGACGTAAATAGAATCATACCACACATATTCTTCTGATCACAAACAGGAAGCAATCAGATATGCCTAAATCAGTCACATGGTATCATGCACACTAAGTAATAATGAGCTCGCGACTCTTCTTATTAACTCAGCATGTTTCATAAAAGAACAGGCTGGAGTAACGCATGATCCATTGAGGAGAAGCGCTCAGTGACGCTAACCATGCAGACAGCAGCAGTACTCCATTTCCAAGTTTAATGGGAATTCACGAAAGGGCCTATCCGTCTTTCCAGTGTTCATGTTCATGTTTAAGCTATTTTAAAATTTGGAGCAAGGGGATACTTACAAAACACATACAAATGTTTTACATTTGGGAACCCCAAGAATCACTAGCAAGAAAGCAATGAAGGAGCTAATTAACTGATTACCATTGGCTAGTTGGTGTCCACTAAGCGATAACAAAAAAAGCTGCAAAAATACAATAGCACAATTTTTTTAGCCTTCTGTAACGTCGGATTGAATAAACAGATTGTGCTTCATTCCATGCTGCAGAAAGATTTTTCCAATAAAGCAAATATGGAGAAGACTGATTGTCAGAAATACACAGATTATGGCCCAGATTCTGAAAGGTAGCATGCAGCGCAGTGCAGCAGCAAAAAACGCTGCGCAGAGTGACAAGACGAGAGCAGGAGAGCAGGAGAGTACCATATTCACATAGAACTGGCAGTCTCCTCCCTTCTCCCTCATGCCGGTGCTGAATTCACCTGCTGTGAGCCACGCACACACCTTAGAGCCATAGTGTTAAGTGTGTGTGTGAGTCTAGCATAGATTTTGTACTAGAAGGGTATCCTTCCTATGAAAAATACTATTCTTAGACAAGAGGAAATGCTTTTGCTACTTTGTAAGTGTACTGTACAGTGCAGCACACATGCAAAGTCGGAAAAGCGTGGAGAAATAAAAGAAATTCTCAGTCTAACGCCTGCTTTTCAGTTCATTTTTGGTGTCAGAGCCTTTCTGCTGATGTTTCAGAATAGGGTTTAGCACGACAATGCATGGGTGGTAGTAAGGGTACGTCCATGTACCACCCATGTATTACCCCTTGATGCAAAGTAATGCAAAGTAGCATTTTGCACTGCTTTGTGTTACTTTGCCACACAAACCAATGCAAATACCAATTTGCATTGGTTTGTGAATCCCAAAAAAGTTTAGTGTTGGTTTAGTGCAACAAAAGTAACACAATCCTGACAAAAGCCTTTGAGAATCTGGGCTAACAAATCCAAACAAAACCAGCTTTTTTAGCACTACCTTTGCTACTTCCATTCAGAACAAAAAAAAAAAGGAATCTTCTTTCAAAGACTCATACTCGACATTTCAACAGGGGAAGAAATACTTCTTTATGCTGTGTATTATCTAAACAGCAGAAATAATGTGCAATTATTTTGGGGCATATTTTTGCCTAACTAACATCATATACACTTTGCTCCGCTTGATATAACAAGAGCAGTAACAGGCACTGGCAATACCAACAGGTCTTTTAGCCATATTGTACAGAAGTGTTGCCTGTTCAGAAAGGCTAAAAGTTAGTGATGTGGCGTAGAGTAGAGTGGCGTAGAGGAGAGTGGCTTAGGGGAGAGTGGAGTAGAGTGGCACTGAGTGGAGTAATGTGGTGTAGCGTATATTGGAGTGGTGTATAGTGGTGTAGCCCAGATTAGAGTGGCATAGAGTAGAGTGGTGTAGAGTGTAGTGGCAGAGAATAGAGTGACATGGCGTGGAGTAGAGTGGTGTAGAGTTGAGTGCATAGAGTGTAGTAGAGTAGTGTAGAGTTGAGTGGAGTGGTGTAGAGTGGAGTGGATTGGGGTAGAGTGGTGAACAGTAGAGTGGCACAATGTAGAGTGGTGTAGAGTCGATTTGGGTAGAGTGGAATGGCATACAGTTGGGTGGAATAGAGTGGAGTTGCATAGAGTGCAGTCATGTAGAGTGGCTTGAAGTGGCATAGAGTGATGTAAAGTAGAGTGGATTAGAGTAGAATAGAGTGGAGTGGGGAAGAATTGATGGGCATAGAGTGGTGTGGAGTGGCCTAGAGTGGAGTTGAATAGAGTGCAGTGGCATGGAGTGGGTAACAGATTCAGTGGTGTACAGTGAAGTTGCACAGAGTGGAGTAGAGTGGCATAGAGTGGAGTGGCATAGAGTGATTTATAGTGGAGTGGAGTGGCGTAAAGTGTAGTGGAGGACAATGAAGTGGTGTAGAGGGAATGGCATGGAATAGAGTAGAAAAGAATGGTAGTGAGTGGAGTGGCATTGAGTAGAGTGTGTAGAGTAGAGTAGCACAGAGTGGAAGAGCACAAGTGAAGTAGTGCAGTGTGGAGGGACATAGAGTGGCATGGGATGGTGTAGACTAAAGTGTAGCGGAGTGTAGTAGAGTGGCATAGAGTAGTAGAGTGCAATTGAGTTGAATGGCATGGAGTGAAGTAGGGTGGCAGAGAGTAAAGTGGCATATAGTGGCATGGGTTGGAATAGAGTGACTTAGAGTAGAGTGGCAAACAGTAGAGTGACGTATAGTGGAGCATGGATTGGCATAGAGTAGAGTGTGAAGTCACATGGAGTAGAGTGGAGTGGCACAGATTGGTGTGGTGTAAAGTAGCGTGGTGAAGAGTACAATGGTGTAGAGTAGAGTGGAGTGGTGGCATAGAGTAGAGTGGCATAGAGTGGAGCTGAATTGAGCCAAATGGAGTGGTGTGCAGTGGAGTAGCATGGTGTAGAGTGGTGTAGAGTGACATTGTGTGGAGTGGCATATTGTGCCATTGAGTGGTACTGTGTGGAGTGGAGTGGCATAGAGTAGAAATGCATAGACCGGAGCAGTGTGGAGTAGAATGGCGTAGAGTGGACTGGTAAAGAGTGTAGTGGTTACGAATGGCATAGAGTGGAGTGGCATAGATTGGAGTGGAGTGGCATCGCATGGAGTGAGATGGAGTAGGGTAGACTAGTAGTATAGAGTAGAGTGGAGTGGTGTAGGATGGAGTGGCACAGAATAGAGCAGAGAGGCATAGCGTAGAGTGGCATAGAGTGGCATGGCATAGAGTGAAGTGGTGAAGAGTGAAGTGGAATGCTGTAGAGAAGAGTGAAGTGAAGTGGTGTAGAGTAAAGTGATGTAGAGTAGACTGTAGTAATTTAGAGTCGAATGGAGTGGTGTAGATTAGAGTGGCATTGAGTAGAGTGGTGTAGATTGACGTGAAGTGGCATAGACTGGCTTAGAATGGCATGACATAGAGTGGAGTGGTGTAGAGTGGCGTAGAGTAGAGTGGCAGACTAGATTAGAGCAGAGTAGAGTGGAGGGGTAAAGGGTGGCATGGAGATGGAGTGGAGTTGCCTAGATTGGAGTGGACTGTCATAGAGTGGAGTAGTGTTGAGTAGAGTGGCACTGGGTAGTTCAATTGTAGCTGTAAATAACTTAACAATGAACAAACCTAATATCAACACAAAGGTATGAGGCAGAAAGGCGATGAAAGGCTGGAGGGCAACAAAAATCGGAGTGTGGTGGCAAGCATCATAAAGAAGCAAATGTGTTGTTAGTGTGGTGTTTATACATTATAAACGCTTAATCCAACCCACGGAAAATGTAATTTTATTTTACTTGTATGAGTAGGCCATAAGAAGCAGGAAGAGATAAACAATGTCCAGCAATGCATTTGAAAACAGAACATATAGAGAAAGCAGCACAAGAACTGGAAACAGAGGAAGTGTTCTTAAACACGTATCTCAATCGCAGCGTGATCAGCAGATGGTCACTAATGAAGAGGAAGAAACCTGTGCTTTGTCTATGCTCCACGAAAAAGAAAAGGAAATGATGCCCAGCATGCGTTGGCCAATTAGGAGGCAGCAAAAATGAGTAACAATGAAGCCGAAGAATGGTAAGTAATGGGAAGGCTCCAGACCCTTTATTGTACTCAATAAATAGTCCTTGCCAGTTGGAGCATATGCAGAGCATGCAGTGTTGCAGGCAAGACCTGAAAATGGAGCACACAAATTTATACAGTTTAATTTTATATTTTTGTTTTTTGAAAATCATTAAACACTATTATGAGCCTCACCCTGTTCTGGATTCCTTTTAGAGCCTAGATTGGGCACCCTTATTTTAGCTCTTAGCATACCCGTTTTATTTGCTTTTATTCATTTTATTACATTTTAGCACAGATCGCTATTAGCTTGCTGGTTTATATTTTATCAACTGCCTTTGTTAGAAAACATATTTGTTCATGTTTTACATTTATCTGTCCTTTGCACGCATTTCACTCTGTGCCCTGCTCAAGGCTGTCAGATTTATACACGGATCCAAGAGTTATGGAGTCAACGTTCTAGCCATAGACATATTATCACATCAGGCCTGTTCTCATAACACAACATGTTTTGTTATATAAACACCACAGAGGCCACAGACAGGTAGAGGGTACATTCCAGCCAGCTATCCTATGCTGTGTGCCACTTCATTAACAGTTTTTCTGATCCAACTGAGTCAACGGGGGCAACTGCTAGGAGAACAACAGGCAGACCCTTTCTTTCTTTCAGGTATGGGATCGGGGCTCCTTCCATAGACTGGGACGGGAATAAGTGCTAACACTGCTATCCTCTCATGCTAGATGCTATGATGTAGGTAGGAATTCTTAGACTCATGACTATATCTGCATAGTGGGGCTGTTTATATGTTTTGCTCTAATGGTCATAATCATCAATGTATTATGTTTTATCTTCATAATAATCACAGCTTATGCCTTTCATCATAGAATGCCGTTTCTTCAATAATTGCATTGAAACTTATTCTTTGTCAGCCTTCCCATATGTCAGCTTTGAGCAAGCGAGAGAAAGGGGTATCATCTGTTCCAACACAACTTCCCAGAGGAGTCCACATGTCATGTCTGTAGGCTGCCACTCATAACCTTTACTTTCCAGGTTTGGGTGAGGTGCTGCTATCTAGCCGATGAGGTCGGGCCAACAGCTTCCAGTCGGTGTGGGACTGGTACTCACCAAACATGAAGAAATTCAGTTTTTTTAGCACAAAAAATAAAAATGCTATAAGCAGTGTTTCTGCATACGGAACCCCAAGACAAACATAGAATTCTCACATTGTGCTTGTCCTGGGATAGTTCCCTCAATAGATAACTGTGCCACTTGGGTTGCAGTATTTGCTGCAATTTACACTACCGCACATGGTACACCAACACTTG
This sequence comes from Pleurodeles waltl, assembly GCF_031143425.1. NCBI lineage: Eukaryota > Metazoa > Chordata > Amphibia > Caudata > Salamandridae > Pleurodeles > Pleurodeles waltl. The sequence continues at coordinate 438,831,969 of NC_090442.1, forward strand.
TACCCCTTCTGGAAGTGTTAAAAGAAATTCAAGAGGAACAAAGGGTGGCCCCTGCCCTGGATTTGGGGATGCAATCAATAGGTAATTTCACCACACTGTCCTCAATTATATTAAGTAATCTTAAAGGGTAAACATTAGCATTGGCAGTATGCCAGCGGCTCCAGGAATGGGAGTTCCTTAACTGGAACGGGAATGTGAGCTGCCTAAGATTATTGGCAAGACTTATACTTGTATAGGTCAAGATAGTCTGGGAGCCAGGCGGATGAACCACAATTACAAGATAAATCGGGTAAGGATAATGCCAGACAAGTACAAGAGTGTTCTAAAAAATGCTAGGATGAACTGAAAAATAACAAGAATAAACAAAAGCAAAGAAGAGGATATCTGCGTTCGGAGACCTCAGAAAAATGTTACAGCCTTAGAATTTGTGAAACTTTGAAAATTCCTGACAGATGTCAATATACTGAGACTCACCCATCTCTTTCCTTTCAGGACTCAGACGATAAACAAGAAGGGTGGTCAGATCACTGAACCAAGTATGAAAAACTGAGAAAGGAGTCACAACGCTAATCGGAGATTTCGGTTAAAAAGGAAGAGAAACTTCCACAACAAAAACCCCAGTTCAAAAAGAAAAAGTTTGCAACAATTTTGGCTAAATATGCCACAAATATTGAGATCATTACTGAAGAACAGGATGTGGCAGGGACTCTGCTAGACAATGCAGCAGAGGTCTCAGTAGTTTGCCAGAATCTTCTACATCTTCAGATGGTGACACCAACTAATGACTTCCTTATAGATGAAACTGCGGACAGGGACATCTCACTACTCAATCAGGTTTATAAATTACTAATTCAAGTTGAGTGCACCATTAAAGTGACCTTCTGGGGAAGATTAACATTAAGTTTTTACATACTATTGGGGAAAAAGATTGGCCACCTGAATTTGTCTGCAGGCTTCCACAAGAGAAATATGTAATTTTGCCTTCTTTCTCAGCCCTTATTCCAGTAACAGTAAAAGAAGCTTACACCACAGATTGGGCACTGGTGCAAGCTCCAGGACTCTTCTGTAACCATGTGGGGTGGGATAGGGATTACCCATACCATGTCATACCAATAAGGTCACCTCCACAGATCCAACCTCAGTATCCCATTAAACATCAGGCTAAGGCATCAGTGAGGGAATTTCTCTCACAACTTGAGTACAAGTGAGTAATTGAACTCAGTGTCCTTTGTGTCCCATAGCTAAGCCGCACCATTCATACAGAACAATCTTAGATTGCAGACATATAAACAGTTACACATGCACGTTTGCAATACAAAATTCACATAGTAGAGCTCTTCACAACAACATAGTGCACAAAACATGCAAAACAACCTTGAATATTTCCAATGTTTTTTTCTGCCAAAATCTAGTACCTGAAAGCAAGGATTTAAGCCCCTTCTCGGTGCTAGGCTCTCAAAGAAGATTCTGTTGGCTGCTTCAAGGGTTTAAGGACAGTTCTGGATTGTTTTCAGCCATGTGACATCAATATTGCATGATATTGATCCTGAGGCATTGTCTTATGTCAGTTACATCTATCTGACAGACGACGATCTCAACACACATTTAGTCAGGGTGGATTACATCGTTTTGGGATTTGCCGCTCAGGGCTACAAATTCAATTTCAAGAAAACAAAAATTGCTTTTCTTAGTGTTGGATTCTTAGGATACAACCTATCAAATGAGAGAAAGAGCCTGGCACTACAATTCCTAGGGAAATGTACACAATTACAACCATCAAATACAATTGAGAAACTACAGTCTTTGCTGGGTTTCTTCAATTTTGGCAAAACATACATTCCAGAATATGCACAACACATAAAATTACTTTATGATTTAATTCATCCAGACGTCTGAAACAAACATTAAAAACCCAAACACACACAAACTCTCGGAGCGTTACAGAGAGACATGCTTGAAGCAAATAATTTTTACACACATGATAATAAAACAGGTTTGGTAATCCAGATAATTCCTGGTGCCATCGGTTTCACCTATATCACATTCAATGAAGGTGACACTGTGCACATAACATATTAATCATATTTGTATTCCAACGCTGCACAGGGTTTTGCATTAACAGAAAAGATAGTGACTGTTGTCAAAATAGTTATGATAAAGGAGAGACCACTAGCCCAAGGGAAATGCCTTATTGTTGTTTCCCCAATTCCAGCCATTGAGGCTGTCTCCAAAGCAAGTGCCCCGAATGCAAACGCATTGCACCCACGCTGGATTCAATGGGCTACCTCCCTGACTGAACCTGACATCGTTTGTGTTTCTGATCCAAAACTCAAGACCCAAGAATTTCCACAGTTAATCCCCATGTCTACTAACATTTTACCTCTTTAAGATCAAATCATTTACACCAATGGTTCAGCTCTACCAGCTGTAGGTACCAAACATCAATACTCCGCGGCTTGTTCAGTTGTTTGTGGAATGACGAGGGATGCTCAATTCCAGCCTCTACAAACATACACGCAGACCCTAGGGGACTGCACAGCACAACTTGCAGAGCTTAAGGCTCTATCTTGATTGTGTGTGTTTCATGCCATAGAGTCCAGTCCGTTAATGAATACTTACATTACTGGCACCTTAATGGGTTCAGAAACTCCAAGGGCAAAACCATAAAACACAAATTCTGGTAGGGGAAGGTAGCAGATCTAAAAGATAAGCTGCAACAAGCTCATGTAGTACATATATAGGGTCATCAGAGTGTTGGAATGCACATTGTTGGAAACACTTTGGCTGATGAAGCAGTTAAATCTCCAAAAGCTACAACTTCTGTTGCTGAGATAACTTGTTCCTACAAAACATTTCTGCAAAATATTCCTACCACTTAAGTGCCCAAAACATTGACTTTGCAACAATACCAGGAGTAGTTGATCCTATGATTCCCAACCAAGAACAAAGATTAGATCTTATAAAAGCAGCACATGAAGGAGTTGTTTCTGCCCATGGTGCTCTGGCAACTACCATTTCCCTATTGCAGAAATGCCATTGGTGGCCTGGTCTATGCAAACAGACCAAGCAGTATGTCCTAAATTGTGACATTTGCAACAAATTAAAGGAGCCACCATCAAACACCCACAACAGACACCCCTCTTAGGTTCCAACAAACCATTGCAATGTGTGTACCTGGACCATTGAAGTCCCTTACAACCAGATGGTGCATACATATATATTCTTGTTGATATTGATTCATGCTCCAAATTTCTATAGATGTGGCCGCAATGATCAGTTGATGCTCAAACTGTTGTTAAAAACTTGCAAGTCTTCATCGGCACAAGGGGTTGAAGCATTCAATTTGGACCAGGGCCCTGCTTTTGCCCCCAGAACATTCAGGGACACCATGACAATGAAGGGAGTTGAAGTGCATGTCTCTTCTCCCTATCTTTCAGAGGGAAATTTAAATGTGAAGCTGAAAAACCAAGACTGAAAGCAATCCTTAACAGCTAGAGTATTAGGTTTAGGTCATAGTTGGTTACATCACCTGTATGGAGTCCAGAGAGCACTAAATAATGTTCTCAGAAGGTCCTTGGTGGAAGTACCTCCTCTGATGTCCTTTTTGAGATATCTATGTATGTCCCAATCTTGATGGCCCTGACGCGGTGAAGGCAAAAACACCTTTTGACATAAATGAACGTGTCTCTTTTTTACAGGAAACATCAATTTTGTGATAAATATCATCTGTGTATGCAACTGCCTCGGGAATGAGAGATTTGCAACCAACTACAGCCTGGATTCCTAAAGTTGGGAATCTAGTTCATGAAAAGATACCTGTGAAAGAGAAATTTGGTCCATCCTACAGAGCACTGGTTTAAGTCCTGGGAATGCACTGTACCAGAACTGTCGTTCTACCACCTCTGCCTGGTTCTAAAGAAAACCACTTTGTTTCAATTGACAACATCAAATTTTACCATGTGACCGATCCTGCACAGTAGACCACAAGGACTCCTGAGTAGTTTCCGTATCCTTCTCATTACCATCCAAGAGTTACCTCTTGAAGCACTAAGCAATGCTGAAATTATTTTCCAGAGCTTAGGGAGTGTGGAGAATTAACTTTGATTGATTCCTCTCACCACTTCATCAACAGGAAATGTCCAAAATTTAGAATTGCACTCTTCAAATGCAACACAAACGGATGGAATCATTTATTATGAACCACCAATGGATACATCTACCAGTCTCCTTTCACCTGCACTAGCTCCAGTTTTTGCACAGACTGATTCTGGTTACTTTGACGACATTGACAACTTTTCTTCAAATTCTTCAGCATCATACAGTACCTGTGTCAAAAGCATGTAAGCTCTACATGTGGCTTAAACATAACTATTTATTTTGTCAATGGTAATACCTGTGGATTCTCCTAACACTGCTGGCCTTTCTTCTTTGGACTGGTTTTAGTATTATCTTACTGAACTCTCTGCTATTGGACTGGTGGATGGGGTTTTGAAACCTTACCTATCATCACATAAGGTCCGAAGAGAGCTGTTCCAGTTCCTGATGGGATTGATTGGAATTTAGTAATGTTTGATATCTTCGGCCATACAGAAATGATTCAAATTCCTTATGTAAAAAGAGTTGATTCTCTGCTTTCTGAGCTTGAATATTATACTGTATTTGAAAGTGAAGATGTGTACATAAACACTGTAAATTATGGGGAAATGTTTTATTATCACCATTACAGACCTCATTTTCTACACCAAGCTGATACCCCAGGAATAGTTTATAATCACACACAATGGGAACATTGTCCAACTCCACCAGTGGGGAGTTCTAAAACTTATGTAGAAATTTTTTCTTATTTTTCTGGGCATGGTGTTAAAGAGACTGAGTCCTATTATTTCAAATTAACTGCTTCATAAGCAAGGAAAATGTTATTAACAGACACCAAATTCATTTATTCAGATTCCTTTGTTTCCCAGTTGGCCATTGAAGCTTATGAGTATTGGATGAATTGATTGACTTAAAGAGTGTGTGGGGAACAAAGAATTGGCAAATAAATGATAGGGAGGCTTTATTTAGAGCATGCCTTATTCTGTTGCAAATTATATTTCTCAATGACACCGCCCACCAAACTACTTGTTAAGGATTGGCAAAAACAAAAGAAATGATTGCGCTCAGTAGTCCATAACCAGATACATTTCATAATTGGTAAAAGATTAAAAATGTCACTGAGGAACATGTCAATGGTTGGGTTCGGGACAATACCTTTAATTCAACACTTCCAGGTCCCAATGGGTAGTTATTGTGGCCAGTGGGCACAAATCATTGTCAAGCACATTTTGTTTACTCTACACAGGGTTTTAGAGTGAGCAGACTGGAGCCTTGTTACGTTATCAGACAACACTCATAAAAACAGCTCACAGCTTGGACAAACTTTGTCAACAAAGGTTAAAATCTTCCACATTAACAGCTATAAAATAACACCTTAGTCTGCTTTCAGAAGATGTTGACTTAGAAGATTTCTTTCTAGGTACCAGAAAACCACACTTTAAATGTTTTTTTATATGCAATATATAATACAATATGGAGGCTTTCACAAATGGGAGCTGCTGCCCATTTAAGGCAAATAGATAAGGAGAATTTAGAGAAAGCTTTAGCCATTGGCGATAAAGGAATGAACACATTGTCCTACAACATTTACACATTAAACAACATCATGTCCTCTGCAATTGACATTATTCAAAATGATATGTCATTTTTAAACCAGGGACATTGTCAACTTAGGTCCATTATGCAGACTAGTTAGGCATTACAAGTTCTGAAAAATGGCCACATGTCTTGGAAGCACATTTAATTTAATTTGACATGGAAACACAAGAAAATGGAGAGGAAAGAAGCTAGTTACATCATGCTTAATATTGAAAAGTTAGAAAAGTTGCCTTTTACTGTGGGGGAAATACCATAATCAGAGTGGTTAATATATGGAGTGATTAATCTGCCCATTTCAACATTTCAGTTCACTTTGTGTTTAAAACATTTTCCTGTATGCAGATTTGAAAATTTAGGAGACAGTTACATTCATGAGTTGTGGGAGGTGCCCTTCAATTACAAATGCTTTAAAGGTGAGAAAAAGGTCTTTCTTAGTGATAGCGAATGCATGACTTCTGTAACCCATTTTATGATTTGTAAACAGGTGTCCCTGCACGGAGCATGCAAAGCTTCCTTTGCAAATTTAGATCCTCATTAGAACCCTGGCGGTAAATGCCGCCGACCGCTGTGTTGACGGCCGCCAACATACCGTGACCACTGCGGTATATCGTTATGGGTATTATGATCCACACAGAGAAATCCGCCACTATACAGACACCCACACAAAATTCCACCAGCCCAAAGGTCAGTGATAAACTGGCGGTACCAAAACCCACACCGTTACGCCAACAGAGATATGCCCACAGCATCATGACCCACGAATCACTGTGGCGGTCATTCAACTGCAGTAAACCATTGGCGGTACACACCGCTGCGCTCAAAATACACACACACTAGCAAAAGTACACCACATTGGACAATTCAAACTATACACACCTGACACACATACATAAACCACACCCATACACCCAATCCAATATAAAACACACACCCACAATACCTACAACCTCTTACAATGAAAAACAATAATGCCAATTGAGAGAGAGAGAGACAAGCCAGGAGCACCCACTGAATCTGAGCCACATAACACCATCACCCATACACCATCCACACACCTGCCAGCACACACCCCAACACATCACCCCACACACCCTCACACATACCACTCACACTACACCCATTCCACCACATAGACACCCCAGGTTCTCAGAGGAGGAGCTAAGGGTCATGTTGGAGGAAATCATCCGTGTAGAGCCACAGCTATTCGGATCACAGGTGCAGCAGACATCCATTGCAAGGAAGATAGAACTATGGTGGAGAGTCGTGGACAGGGTCAACGCCATGGGACAGCACCCCAGAACAAGGGATGACATCAGGAAGAGGTAGAACGACCTACGGGCGAAGGTATGTTCCGTGGTAGCAAGACTCCAGGTAGCTGTATAGAGGACTGGCGGTGGACCCCCACTGCCTTCCCCACAACTAACAACATGGGAGGAGCAAGTCTTGGCGATCATGCATTCTGAGGGCCTCGCAGGAGTATCAGGAGGACTGGACTCTGGTAAATGAAATCTTTACTATTATATCCCCCACCCTACCTGCATGCCATCACAAACTCCTACCCCTACCCTCACCCCATCACTCCACCACCTCACATATACCCCACTATCACAAACCACCCATCCCAATACCAAGCCCTGTATGCAACACCAATGCATGGACACCCATCACAGACCTGTATGGACACCCATCACCACAGCATGCACACTAGTGACAATCACTTAGCCAAACCAATAACATCTCACACAACCCATACGTGCCTTGCTGATAACAACCATAGAGGGAAACATATCCATGCACAAGATGGCACACGCAAATACAATAACACTGCATTTACATCCCCACAGGACCCCCACGCAACGTCACCCGAGAGGAGGTACCACCAACATTCAGTCCCCCCACAGAAGAGGCCCGCAGTGATGACAGCAGCTCTGCACGCCAGGATCACGATGACCAACCTGGCCCATCAGGGACCTCTGGACAGTCAGTGACCCTACCACAGTCCCAACCCACCACAGAGCCTCCTCCCTCAGGAAACACCACCACAGCACCCACCCAGTGGACCCATCCCTCTGTCCCCAGGACATGTCAATCAGCAGTGTGTCCACCACTACAGGGACCCCAGGCAACCCCACAAACCCAGGACAATCAGAGACCTGGGGTCAGTGCCAGTGGGCACACGGTTTAGGGAACAGAGGCACAAGACAACAGGGAAGCTGGGAGGACTGCTGTGCGACAGGGGGAGGACAGGACAAGGGAAACGACTCTCCACGAGGCACTTGCAGGGATCCTGGGAGCATACCACCATTCCCAGGAGACCATGGGCCCGATACTGTACAAGTTGCAGGAGACCCAGTGGCTGCAGGAGGGACATCACCTGGTGATCGGGGGGACCTGAAAGACATCCACACCACCCTGGTCACCATTGCAGGGGTGCTGGCAGACATGGCCAACACTATGAGGGAGACAGTGGCACACCAACGGGCCCCTGACACTAGCCACATTGAAGAAGAGCCATCAACCTCTGCCAGTGCTAGTGGACAGGAGGCTCCGCCACAGGACCAACAGGCCACCAGCACCCCACCCCCTGCAGGAGGAGAACCACCCTGAAAACAGTCCCTGCGATCCAGGCAGAAACCAGAGAACATTTCCAAGACCCCCACCAGGAAATAAGACTCTTCTGAATGTCACCCTTTTGTCCCACTCTGTCACCCTGTCCACCTTCAACTGCCATTGCTCCTCTTCCTATACCCCCTTGGACAATGCACCTGTGATACAAATAGACTGGACGCTACCCTGGGCTTTCCTCCATCAGCAACCCAGCCCATTGCAATACCCCCTCCACTTATTATCACATAAATAAACACCCTTAGAACAAATACAAATATGGCGTCTGTCAAATGATTGAAATATGTATTAGTTTAACAAGCTGTAAACATTGAAATTCAAATGTACAGTTATACATACATAGGTATGACGTGTAAGGAGCAGCAGTAAGCACACCAGGAGCCAGAGTGGGGCACAGAGATCTAAAATAGGATGTCAAAGGGTACAGTAAGTGGCCATAGACATTGGGAAATCAGGCTGCCATGTTCAATGTCTAACACAAAACTGCAATGGAAAGTGAAGTTACAGTGTCTTACCTGTGTGTCACTGGAAGTACTGTTGAATGAGTGAACTTCTGTTGTCCACATCTTCTTCCTCTGTCTCCTCTTCCTCACTGTCCACAGGCTCCACCGCTGCCACAAGACCATCTCCATGCTCATCCTCCTGCAGAAAAGGCACCTGGCGTCTCAAGGCCAGGTTGTGCAACATGCAACGATGATCTGGCACACCGTCTTGGGTGAGTAGTAAAGGGATCCACCTGTCAGATGGAGGCACCGGAATCTGCCCTTCAGAAGGCCAAAGGTTCTCTCAACTATCCTCCTTGTTCGCCCATGTGCCTCATTGTAACGTTCCTCTGCCCTTGTCCTGGCATTTCTCACTGGGGTCAGTAGCTATGAGAGGTTGGGGAAACTAGGGTCACCTGCAAATATCGAGGGATAACTGTTAGACACACAATCACCCTTAGGGCCAACCCCACACCCATATACCTACATCAACTGGGTGGGGACCATGGGATCACCTATTAGCCACACCCGGTGCCTCTGGAGTTGAGACATCACATATGGAATGCTGCTATTCCTCAAGATAAAGGAATCATGCACAGAGACAGGATACTTGGCATTCATATGGGAGATGTACTGGTCCGCCAAACACACCATCTGCACATTCAGAAAGTGAAAGCTTTTTCTATTCCTGAACACTTGTTCATTTCTCCGGGGGAGGGGACAAATGCTATATGTGTACCATCAGTGGCACCAATGATGTTGGGGCTATGTCCCAGGGCATAAAAATCAGCCTTCACTGTGGCCAAATCCTCCACCTGGGGGAATACAATGTAGCTGCTCATGTGTTTCAGCAGGGCAGACAACACTCTGGTCAACACGTTAGAGAACATTGGCTGAGACATCCCTGATGCCATGGCCACTGTTGCTTGGAAGGTACCACATTTGCCAGGAAATGGAGAGCTGACAGGACCTGCACTAGAGGGGGATACCTGTGGGGTGGCGGATAGCTGAAATCAGTTCTGGCTCCAATTGGGCACACAGTTCTTGGATTGTGGCCCTATCAAGTCTGTAGGTCAGGATAATGTGTCTGTCCTCCATTGTCACTAGGTCCACCAGGGGTCTGGACACAGGAGGGGATGTCTCTATCTCCTATTCATCCTCACAAGTTGAACTCTAGGGTGGAAAACGGTGAGCAGAGGGTCATATTCACACATATGTGAATATAAAAATGCATTTTTACCTTTACAGAAACAGTATGTGAATACGAAAGTCAGTTGATGTGCCACTGTCTGCTGTGACACAGTTAGGTGCCATGGCCTGTGCCCCCCTGAAATGGCGGCTGCCTGACATGTGAGGAGATACAAGTGGAAATTAGGTCATTCCGCTGGCGTTGTGTGCCGTTGCGGTCGGCGGTCGATGACCGCCGCGCAACTTAGCTTTGGTTATCACTGGGGCTTACGGGTTCCAGGATCCAATGGCGATGTATGCCGGCGGTGACGGTACGCACCGCCGCGGACATGACCGCCATTTTCTATCAGTTCACTCACTTGCTACCTGACCTTCAACAGGAGAGGACCTACACTGCAAGTGCTGCTATGACCTGTGTCTGGAAGCGACAATGGCTCGAGTGTCTGGGGAAAGAGCCCCCGCCTTCACTTCCAAGGAGTTGGAGAGACTGGTGGATGGGATCCCACCCCAGTATACTCTATGGTCCTCCAGACAAACAGGTGAGTACACTGTGAGCATGATGCGTGGGCCATGAATGTATGGATTGCTGTGTGTGTAAGCCTCTTGTAGGGGGGGGCTGAGGTGTCCTGGACAGAGTGCTGCATGTCTGGTGGTCAATATCTGTGCGTAAGGGGATGCGAGGGATATTGTGGGCCATGAGTGTAACAGTCCGGACGGTATGACTAATTCTTTTTTTTCTATGCAGATTTTCCTGCAGGTCAGCGCCCATCAGAAAAAGGGTATTTGGCGTGCCATCGCCAAGGAGGTGAAGACCCTGGGGGTCTTTGACAGGAGGAGCACCCCTACCGTAAACGGTGGGAGGACCTGCGCCGCTGGGCAAGGAAGACAGTGGAGGCACAGCTGGGGCTGGCCTGCCAATGAGGAAGGGGTACCCTGACCCCTCTAATGTTCTGCATCCTGGCGGTGGCCTATCCGGAGTTGGATGGGCGCTTGAAGGCATCACAGCAGCCACAAGGGGGTGAGCACAGATTCAGAATCATGACTTTGCGTGCATTAAGGTTGTACCTGGGTGGGGGATGTGGGCTGTGGGTGCCCGTAGGCCAGGGCGAACTGGCAGGGTAGGTCCCTTGTTGGGCAGGCTCTGAAGCACTCCAACCCCAGTAGTGTTAGTGGGCATCTACTACTGGGCAGGGTCCTGTTGGTTTCAGGTGTGCAGCCAATGGCGTTGAGCAATATACCCCATGGGCTGGTGACCAGCTTTGTAACTGGTAGTGCATGGCCTAGTGCATAGGGCTGTTCCCTGTGAGCCAATGGTAGTGTTGTTGCCGGCATTGACCAAGTGTATCCTCTGTCTGTCCCCCCTTCTTGTTTTGTCACCCTGCCCTTGTGTGCATTAGCATCATCTGGTGGAGGAGCAGAGGCACCGGTGATGGAGGGAGCTGCATCCCACATGGCCCTGAAGGCCGAATCCACAGACGGTGAGGGCACCAGTGGGACGGAGGGCGAGGGGAGAATCACGACAGAGACAGGAGGGGACACTACAGACAGCAGCTCCTCCTCCGATGGAAGCTCCCTGATGGTGGTGGACACCTCTGTGCCCACCCCAACAACAGGTCCAGCCACCACCTGCATACTAGCACCACCCTCCCAGCAGCCCCTCAGCATGTTAATCGTGCCCGCTTACCCAGAAGGGTGATCATCTCCTTCGCCCCAGGCCCCTCAGGCCCTGCCCCAGTGAGGAGGCTATTGACCTCCTGAGATCCCTCACTGTTGGGCAGTCAACCATTGTGAATGCCATCCAGGGTGTCGAAAGGCATTTGCAACAAACAAATGTATACCTGGAGGGCATTCACTCTGGCGTGGTGGCCAAACAGAGAGCATTTCAGGCTCTGGCCTCCACACTAATGGCAGCCATTGTCCCTGTCTCCAGCCTCCCTCCTCCAACTTCCTCTAACCAGTCCAATCGCCTCAACCCCAACCTATCCCAAGCACACCTTCAGACCAGCATTCACCCAAATCAACACACAGAAGTGGCTCAGGCAAACACAAGCAGCACACTTCATCTCACAGGCACTCACACAAGCACCATCCCCATGCAGACACACCAACAGCCACTGACTCCACTGTGTCCCCCTCCTCCTCCTCGTCCACCTCCCTCCCAGTTGCGTCTCCACTCACACTTGCAAGCACTACATCCTTATCCACTACTTCCATCACCTATCACTACACGCCCCTCACTGGCAGTCACCACCCCCACATCCATGCACACGTCCCCTGTGTCCTCTCCCACTGTGTCTGTGACCCCTCCTCCCAAAGTACACACCCACCCAACAGCCATCCACCTCACAACAGCATCCATCTCATGCACCTGCACCCAAACACAGCAGACGCACACCTCCTACAAGCACTCCCTCTTACTCCACTCCCAAACCTTCAGCCTCTTCCCACCCCAATGTCCCTAAGAAACTTTTCCTAGCCAACATTGACCTCTTCCCTACCCCTCCCGCCCCGCCCTTCTCCTCGGGCTAGGGTGGCCAGAACCCAGCCCAGCACCTCAGTCACCAAATCGACATCCGCTGTGGTTTCTGCAGCTATGAGAGGCTCTAAGGAGGCACCCGTCAGCCCAGCCAGTGTGCCACCAACACCTGCCAAGGCCAGGAAGGTTCCGCCACCTGGAAAGAGCAAAAAGGAGACAGCATCCAGCAAGGAGAAGGAGACAGAACCAGCCAGCAAAGCCAAGTCAAAGACTCCAGCTGCCAGAAGCAAGGAGGCACCACCATCTGCCAAGGGCAGGAAGGGGCACAGAACACCAGCCGTCTGAGGCTGCAGGTGAAGGCCTGGAGGCTACCACCACAACTGCCAGCACCACCACCTGCATCGTGGCTAACACCGCCACCTGCACCGCCGCAAGCACTGCCACCTGCACGGCTGCAAGCAGCCCCATGCCAGCAGCAGCAGCCCCAGTGGGCGGCCATCGGAAGCTGCAGGGGAAGGGAGCCTCCCCCTACCACTGGCAGTACCAACACCTGCACAGCGGCCAGCACCGCCACCTGCACCGCCGCAAGGACTGCCACCTGCACTGCCGCAAGCAGCACCACTGCCAGCAGCAGCTGCCCCAGTGGGCAGCCGTCTGAGGCTGCAGGGGAAGGGCTGGAGCCTCCCCCCACCACTGGCAGCACCGACACCAGCACTGTCACTGCCATCACTGCACAGCCATCCCCGCCGGCGGATGGACTGTAGTCCTGCCTCCATGGAGTGTCATGCATCCTGCCCACAGAAAATCGTGTGGGTCTGACACCCAGGTGAGTGACTGTGACCTTGCACTCCCCTTGTGCTGCATTACAGGGCACAAAGCCCCCTCCAGAACCAGTGGAAGAAGGCATTCACTCACCCCCTCTTTGCCAGGATGAAGCACACTGGGCACAAAGCCCCCTCCAGAACCAGTGGAAGAAGGCATCCACTCACCCCCTCCTTGCCAGGATGAAGCACACTGGTACAAAGCACCCTCCAGAACCACTGGAAGAAGGCCTCCACTCACTCCCTCCTTGCCAGGATGAAGCACACTGGGCACAAATCCCCCTCCAGAACCAGTGGAAGAAGCCATCCACTCACCCCTTCCTTGGCAGGATGAAGCACACTGGGCACAAGGCCCCCTCCAGAACCAGTGGAGAAGCCATCCACTTGAGAGACTGTGGCTTTGCACTCCCCAGGACCAAGCAGTGGGCAAACCACCCACTTGAGAGACTGTGGCCTTGCACTCCCCAGGACCAAGCAGTGGGCAAAACACCCACTTGAGAGACTGTGGCTTTGCACTTCCCAGGACCAAGCAGTGGGCAAACCACCCACTTGAGAGACTGTGGCTATGCGCTCCCCAGGACCAAGCAGTGGGCATGGAGCCCCCTCCAGGAGCAGTGGCGTTGTACCATCTTCCGGCTGAGGTGCCCTCCCTTCCCCGTCCCCCTGATGCCCCTGCAGTGTTCTCTCCATATTGGGGCAGCAGTCAAGTGTGGGCTTGGCCTATGTGTTTTGGCCCAGTGGGCCACGGACATTTTGAGTGGGCATTGTAAAATGTGAAAATCTGAGCAGACTGAAAGTCTTTTGGTTCAAAAACATGTGGCTCTCACATAAGCCTGTGAAACCTACGATGTCCAAGTGGCAAGGTCGTCTGCAGAGATACAGTGCCTTCTAAATACTAACTTCCCAAAACATTTCAGCAAATTAATAAGTCACATCTTTAATGCACCCAACACTGCTGGGATTGTACAGTTTTGTAAGGCTGTAGGTTCTAGTTTTGTCAGCACCTTCTACATCATGCTTGGAGTTATACCTTCAGCCATCCGCTCACTATTTTCAAGTGTTTATGGAGGATTGCCGATTACATTGGCATTAATTGGCGGTATCCTGCTGTTTCTGTGTTTGATTCGCAATGGCTTTTCCATCTCGACTATAAGACATGATGGAGCTCCCACCAATTTGATGTGTGATGAACACATGATGCAGTATTTCAGAGCATCACCGGAGGAAGAACTAGACATGAATTGGTCACTGTCATTTCGACTGGTTCTTAAGTGTGTGCAGCCCATCTTCCATTGCTTGTGGTGCCCCTTTGAAAATGCACTAGAAGTGTGTCTTGCCCTTCAACATGTACCTTCTTTGGACGTACATCTGATAATGTTCTCTATGAGGGCTTACTGTCTGAATTTACGAGATTGCGGTTGTTGTGGGATGTCTTCTATGAGTTCCCTTTCATGGATTTAGTGTATGCTTCTGAAAAGCACAAACTATGTCTGTCTCTCCCAATTGCTTCATAGGGATATGAATAGGTAAAGAGTGGAAATTAAACTAAATAAACAAAATTGTATAGCTGACACCAGCGGTAGAAAGGTTAGTACTAGTGGTGTGAATGTCAAATGAGTTGCAGGCAGCGTCTACGCCCTCTTTGGTACTTGCACAATAGCCGAGCATATTTCTTTCCCAGAGGCTTTCCTTCGTTCTGTATTTCTTTGCATGCGTTCTCCTCATAAGTGATCTGTGGCATGCAGAAATTTCTTGTGAGCTCTTCTTTGACTGCGACTGGCCTCTAAGGTATTGCCTTTTGTCATCAGGGCACCATACTACCGGTAAGACTAATTCTGAATCTGCACTCCTGATGAGGAAAATAGTTTCCCCCAATTACTTTAATCTATAATACATTTTTGAAGTGAAGACTGCAGTCTTAAGGCCTCATTAAGAGTTTGGCAGTCTTTACATTGCCAAACTTGCAGTGGCGGTCATACCGCTGCACTCCTGGTAGTCCGACCGCCAGATTACAACCCTGGTGGTCAGTCCACCAGGAGATCGCTGCAAACCATCAGGATCATGGATCCCAGTGAGGTGGCAGCAGTCAAGGTCCTAGTCAGTCATGGGAGTGCCCATAGCAGCAACACCGTACTGATCATGACTTTGCTTTCCGCCAGCCATTCCATGGCAGTTTTACTGCCAAGGAAAGGCTGGCAGAAAGCCAGTACTGGGGCCACAGGGGACCCCTCCAATGCCTATGGCATGGGCAGTCAAGAGCCCCCACTGACCACACTCTCGGAATGCACACTGTCTGCTATGCAGACAAAGCGCAGTCCAATGGTGCTGGTGTGCGGCAGCATTGGCGTCGGCTTCCATAAGACAGCTGAGGCCAGTGCCATTGCACTGTTTCCACCAGGCTGACCGGCGGAAACATCATAATACGATGTTTCCACTAGTCAGTCCGGTGGAACCATCATAATACGATGTGGGTGAGGCAGCTGGTATGATGGCAGCCTCACTCCTGTGGCTTTGGCAGTCCGTCAGTAGGACCGCCGAAGTCATAATGAGGCCCTTAGTCTGTTAGACACAAGTTTAAGATATTATAATGGCAGATTAATTTGATCTCAATAAATGTCTTCACAAAAAATTGTTCAAATGGATTAAGTATTTCTTTTAAGTACATTCTTTGGATCATAGCAAGGGATCTATAGGTTACCTGTACAAAGTGATATGTAAACATAGGAAAGAAATGAGAGCTCTGAATTTCTCTGTTTTAATGATCACAACTTGCCATTGCTTTGTGGCATTTTAATGGAGTGAAAATATACTGATATGATCTTTAAAAACATAATTCAAGGTGAACCATGTCAGATTTTGAAATTCATTTGCAATTATTACTTTTGTATTCAACTAAAAGTACAGACATAGAGTTCAATGAGCACTATACACCTTGCTGCGGGATAATTTGAGATGGTTCATTGAGATCAAAACACTATGAAAGGGTGAGAGGAATTCCCTGTCCGGCCTCCCTAAATCAATAAGTCATCACACAAAAAGGACAAGGAATATGGTCAAATTCCAGACCCGACTAATTCAAAAATCAATAATATTTTGGAAAAACGGCCCTCACCCACAAATTGTCGCATGCTTCATTATAGGGCCCTGTTAACACACTCCAAATAATAAATCCCCTTTGGAGTGGAGCAGTAAGGGTGGGGGAACATATAAGCACAAAAGACAAGACCAACAATTATGGTACAGGGACCACAGACGAACAACAGAAAAAATATCTAAAACTGACTCAGGCTGATCACTTCACTAATTTATTCTTGTGCAGCCTGGACAGGATTAAAATATGTTGGTGGTGTTTTAGGAATTAATCACCTGTACACCCCAATCTCTGAGAAGGGTCAACATGTTTCGGCCTATTTTAAATGCCCATAAGGGTCATGCGGCCTTCATCAGGACCTTCGCCCTGTCCCTGTATTATAAGGAAAAACCCTACCTGTCCTCTGATCAGGAGGCTAGTTAAATCGTGCTATTAGTTGCTCATTAGTTCATCAGCACACTCGGTATTCAAGTTTCATAAATACCTATCTTCATCGGAACCGGGTGAGAGCACCACCCTGTAGTCACACATTCTTCAAGGGTCCAGTGCTGCCGCCAGTCTGCCTCTGCCCGGTTCTGCGGTGAGACACAGTGCCGGGCTGGAGAGAGCACAGTGCTCTCCCCTTGTCGCCGTCATCCGCCGTAGCCCCACCCCTTTCACAACAAAAGGATAATAAACATACTTTATTATACTTTCATTGGAAAAGGCTTCAAGCAGCTGCTGATGGTGGGAGGGCAATGCTCCCTGCTAAATACATCATTTCCAGCAATTGGATATCCTTCGCAAAAATGGGATTTTGTTTCAGCATTCTTAGTATGAGGGTACTGCAGTTCAGGACTAAAAAAAACAATCCGAAATGTATTTAGAATAATATACAGCCCGATGTATATATTTTAAAAACATTAACGTATATGGAAAAATATGTAGGAACATTAATCAGAAATTTAGTTACAACCTACTGTTAAGTGTGCTCGGCCCTCCATCTGGTATCTACTCTTTATCCCATTGTGTCATGAGTGTGATTATTACATTCTTTGTGATTTGGTCTTACTTTCATTATAGCTCAGGTGCACATTTGACTGTTACATATTTGTATTCAATCTCTCTCACTTCATTCATTGATATATACAACTCCATTTAGTCTAATAGTTTGCAAGAGGCGGTTCACTAGTCAACAACTCTGAGATGTGTGTTTATGCAGTAGGAGTGTCTACTTGACAGTTTCAGATGTTGTGGGCTTTTTTAGTACAGTATCCATTTTTCTTACCTTGATCTAACAGAAGTGAATTTCATTCCTATGTACATAATGGATCGCTATGTAAACAGGTAATTTCAGCAATGTCATGGTCTATTTTCTTGGTGCAACCATGACCTGGACAAATATATTTGCTTAATATAACCAGCCACAGATCAGTGTTCTTTGGTATTGGAATCTCCTGCTGGCAGTACAGCCATGCACAGTGCAATATTTAACACTATCATTATCATTAACATCCAGACCCTGCTTTAGTGATTTTAGTCTGAATATTTGTGTTTCCTTCTAGGAACCATTGTGAAAAGACTTTAATGCCCAAAGCACTGGGACACACAGGTGTTTTTTGCCTCAGTCTTCCTCCTCTGGATGTCCAACTATTGTTGGAGACTAGGTGTACTTCAATCCTTCTGGACAGAAACTCCTACTACATTGTCTTCAAAACCAGTCTTTCTCACAAAAGTCCTTCATTTTTCTTGATGCTTCATAACATGTTATAAAGTTCTCTAATTCATGTGTCAAAATCTGCTGATGTCCAAAACATTGTTTGAAGCTCAGGCAAACACAAGCAGCTCTGGTAGCATAGCAGTACCCTGAGTACTCTGGTGACAACTCAGTACATTTTATGCACATGACGGGGAACTGGAATTAAATATTGGTAGTGTGTTTCCATGTTGAAACACAACTGGCAGACATTATTTTTCCAACCACTCAAATTAAATAAATCATTGGTTTGTGGTGGTTAGTATTTGAAAAAAAAACATTTCATCTTGCTCTCCCTACTATTGTAAAACAGTGCTGACTTTCACAGTAAGGATGCCTGCACCGTTAACCAAACTGAAGAAGAAAGATTTGCAAGTTTTTTTTAACCTGCCTACCTTCAGCACAACTGAAGGAGTACTGCATTAAATGTAAAAGGGCTGCCCTCAACTAAATGATTCTGCAAGTTGCACATCATGGTCTTCTTTCCCAGCCTGAATCCTAACTTGCACCAAATGGCAGTGCTCAGAAAGACTAGTCACCATCTCCTTGCAAACCAAAAGAGCTCATAAAATGTTTAAAGAAGTTTTGTAGGACTCTCATCATATGAACTAGGCTGCTGAATATGGGTGGCAGCACTACCGCTTGTGTATGGCTGAGTCTATCCCGCACCGTCTGGTAGCTGTTGGCCTAACCCTTTTGGCTAGCTAGCAACACCTCACCCAAACATAGCAAGTAAAGGTAATTTGTGGCAGCCTAACTCTTGACAGACGGTGACTCCTCAGGGAAGTCATGGTCGGCAGATCTTATCCCTTTCTCTCATGAGCACAAGTCTCATACTCACATAGGCAGACAAAAGATGTAGGACAATTGTCAATACATTTATTGAAAAGACTGCAATCTATGATAAAATACACAAGCCTCAATTCTTAGGAAGAAAAGACATAGCATGATCAGGATTGTTACAATGAATGAGAAAAAAACTAACAACCCCAGCATATTTGCAATAAGAAGTGCCTAGAAATTCCTGCCACCTCACTTCCTAGCATCTATTCAAGAGCTTTGCAATATTAGCCCATTTCTCTGCCCGTACTCAGTCCATGGAAGGAACACCCGCCCCCATACCTGAAAATCAGATGTCTGCCCTCTGTCTCTTTGGTTGGCCGTAGAGACAGGGCAAGGTCAGCAGCATAGCAATGAAATGGCATGCCGCATAAGGTGGTCTCCTGGCTGGAATCACTCACCTAATCTTCATCTGGCCTGTGTGTTGATTTCTAACAAGCTTGTTGACTTCTTAGAAATAGCCTGACATGATCACGTGCCTAAATATCAAGCTATCTTGTGGTGGTAATATTTAGATGGTATATCATGCTCCGCACTGGGCAACCTTGAGCAAAGGTACACTGTGAGATGGTGTGCACTAAAAGCAATAAACAATGCGCTCACAGAATAGCAGCTGATTAGTATAACAAAGCATCCTGACTAAAAGCCAGCTATGCTAAAACTAATAAACATGAATAAATGAAAACAGAGCATGTAACTAGGGGAAAGAGCACAGTCCTAAGCTAAAATACACATGCCCATGCAGAGCTCTAATATAAACCCATGACAAAGTCATACTTCCCCTGCACTCTTTTAATTGTCTGAGTGTACTGTGTGGTGGTACTATGGTGGTCATTCTAACCCTGGCGGTAAAAACCGCCAGGGCGAATGACCGCGGTAGCACCGCCAACAGGCTGGCGGTGCACCGCTGGGCATTCTGACCGCGGCGGTTCAGCCGCGGCCAGAAACGGAAAGTCGGCGGTGTACCGCCGACTTTCCGCTGCCCTTGAGAATCCTCCATGGCGGCGGAGCGCGCTCCGCCGCCATGGGGATTCTGACACCCCCTACCGCCATCCTGTTCCTGGCGGGTCTCCCGCCAGGAACAGGATGGCGGTAGGGGGTGCCGCGGGGCCCCCGTAAGAGGGCCCCAAAAAGAATTTCAGTGTCTGCCTAGCAGACACTGAAATTCGCGACGGGTGCTACTGCACCCGTCGCACTCCAGCAACTCCGCCGGCTCCATTCGGAGCCGGCTTCATCGTTGCTGGGTCTTTCCCGCTGTGCTGGCGGGCGGCCTTTTGGCGGTCGCCCGCCAGCACAGCGGGAAAGCCAGAATGGCCGCCGCGGTCTTGTGACCGCAGTGCGGTCATTTGGCGGTAACCGCATGGCGGGCGGCTACCACCGCCCGCCGCGGTTAGAATCACCGCCTATGTGCACCAAGGGGCTATAAATGGAATGCTATTAGTGGGCCAGCAGCACATATTAGGCCACCCACATAAATATCCCTCTTTAACATGCCATTGCTCCAGAAAAAGTAATGTGAGCAATTCAGTTTCATAGTCTGGGACCAAGGGGCCAGTTGTACTATTACACTGTTCACAAAAAACTGTTCACCCTTTACTACTAGTATTTCTATGATTCATGTGGAATTTTGTAAACTAACCAATGTACTAATAGGTTAATTCACAAAATCCTAATTCAGACGGATATGCAATTTGAATACATAAAACACCACTGTTAATGCACACTCAAGGTGTTCACACAAAGCACTAAGCAAAAACAAAGAAGATGGACATTACATGAGTGCCCTAGTAGGCCTCATCTTCATTCACAATGTTAAAAGGGTTAGTTTACAGCTATGGATTATCCTAATTTTCTACACTTCACACTTTAGCTATCTTACAAAACCAATACATTGGACATTACCTCAATGTATAACAATGAATGCATGCTTGGTCTATACTCAAAGCCAGAAAACAGGTGTCAGACGTTGCTCATGTCAATGGATAGGGCTAGGTGTCTGCTTAATACTATCTTAGATTGATGGGAGAAGCACTGATGAAATATCAGAATACCAGATACACATACATGGCCCTATAGAAGAAATCAATATTGGAACATTCATCAACTCTTTACAATAATTGAGTACCACATATTGTACAATAACACTCAGCATTATGGTATTTATATTCATTAATTTTGTATGTTTTGTTTAGGTCTAGACAAGGCACTTAATATACTCAACACTCAGGAAGAAAGCTTGGAGCCATTAGAGCAATCCCTGCTGTGAAGAAATGATTTTTATGATGGAAAATAATAACTAAAATTGGTTTGTGTTAGACTTTTCATCCTTGGCATGGTCTCCCCTAACTTTATGCCTCTGTTTTCCAGGTTGTTGATGTGTGCTGGACTCTGTTTTTGCTGTTATTGTTACTCTGGGCACTTTACCACTGCTAACCAGTGCTAAAGTGTAAGTGCTCCTATGCAAAATGTGTATGTTATTGGTTCAACCATGATTGGCATATTTGATTTACTGGTAAGCCCCTAGTACAGTACACTAGAGGTGCCCAGGGCCTGTAAATCAAGCATGTGGTCTTTTTGCACAACGGCTTGCAATTATTATTTTGATTAATTGAAGGCACATTGCAATATTGCCTATTAATGAATTGTCTTCTAAATATAATTAATCTTTCTGCATCATTTGTAATGATAACTTTCATATTTGAACACATCTACAAAACTGAGAACTGAAGGTGCTTAGTTGTGTATATGTTTCTTTAATGGTCTTCTATAAGCATATATCTGAGGCTTTTCCTATTCCTGTGCCTTAACCTTCCCAGATTGGAGTGTCAACAATGCCATCCTTAGGCTAGGATATTCTCTTCAATTGGATAAGTGATTTGAACAACACATCACAAATCCACGCAAGGATAGACAATATGAGAGTGTCCTCCATACAACATCCCTGGCCCTTTAGCCACACATAAATGACAAACATGTGAGCCTGTTGAAGTAAAAGATCCACCATTCAACTCTGAAATGCTCATCTGTGGTTCACAGGAGTATTGTCTCTCAACAAGGGGATGAAGACAATGTTGGACATTCTGGAAGGAGTCTGCAAATGCCTGGGCCTTCACAACTTTGAAAAGCCATAAAGGACATAGTTGTTTGGATGTATGGAATTGACCATTTTCTTGTGGAAATAGTAGGACACATTAATGAACATTTTCAAGGGCCTGACATTAGTTCTCAACTTATTCATATCAAAAATAATTTGGAGATCAATACTTCCATTATCAATTTCCAGAATGGAATGAAAATAAAAATTGGCTCCTTCTTTTATATCATCTGTGATAAGAATAAAAACATTTTGGATGTCAGTTTTGCAACAAACCTTTTCCAGAGTTGTAGCTGTAGCCTTCAATTGTCTCACTGATGTCTCAGGAGACATGTGGCCTACATCATCATCCTCTGTGGTCTCCTCAAGGAAGGGATCCTTACCTATGTGTGCTACTTAAAAATAAAACATGGAACATAAGGGGTCATCAGATGATGAAAAACAGGTATGCCGCAATGTCAGGCATCAGTGTGCATATTCTGCTCCACAGTCTCCTTAGTTATATGTTGATAATCATTTCACCTATATTTTCACCTAAATAGCTTTCATTGAACAAGTATGACAACCCTTACTTTGTCAATGATTGTCTCATTCAGAATAGCTTTCTTATCCACCTGCAAGGTTTTTTTAATGTGACTTATTTTTACAAATATGCTGCGCCAAATACAACCTTCCATGTGGTTCCCTAAATGTGTATCCTTCTACATTTATTTATATAAATGTTTTTTTTAAAGATTTCACAACAAAAATGTGCATTTTTCATTTTAAAAGAACAAATTTTATAATATAGTTTGTATGTTTCATGTATATCGAGAGTTATATATTATTACTATATATACACATATTGATCAATACAATTAACTATTATAAGAATCTTTTATTGAAATTTAAAAAATCATATGTAGATGAAACACATTATGACCCTGATTTAGAAGTCAGTGAACAGGTCATTCCGACACAACAGTGACAGCCGATCTTCTATGGGATTTAGATTTTGGCGGACGGGATATTTGTCACCGTTGTGATGGAGTAATCCATTCACGAGTTCTAAATAAAGCCATGAATCCTATTCAGGCCTTGCACATGAAAACCCATTAAAATACATACAAATTTGACCTGGCCTTTGCACTTCCAGACACTGGTATTCTATTTCATACAAGGAACTAGCACAAAGAGAGTGTAGTACCACTGACACATGCTTAGGTCTCAATTCTTAATGATTTCCTTATTTGTGCATGACAGACACCCAGGACTCCCTCAATGTAGCTTGTCACATACCATGTAGGATTGAGAGGCTCATTCCCTCTCTCAGCAGGCAGGCACTTCATGTATAACAATGAAAGAATTGGATACATTTCCAACAACTAGATGAAGGTGACTGTCAGGAACAAACTTACACTTCTTACTATACTGTTCTCCAAGTAATCAGAACAACAATCTCCTGCTTTCCAACTTATGATATAAGATAATAACAAAAGGTGGGGAATTGATGTACAAATACTGTTAGACCTGTCAGCCTTACGGTGGTCTTTTCCTAAACATTTTGCTTTCCTCTTCCACTGTTAGCTGATCTAATCTTGCTGGCCTTAGGGCTCTGTGCGCTTTTTCACTGCTAACCAGTGCTAGAATGCATGTGCTCACTCCTTAAAACGTGGTAACATTGGCTTATCCCTACTTGGCATATTTAATTTACTTATAAGTACTTGGTAAAGTGGTACTATTTGTACCAAGGGGCTGTAAATTAAATGCTTATAGTGGACTTCCAGCACTCATTGTTCCACCCACCTAAGTAGCCATTTCTAACATGCCATTGTAGCCTGTGTGTGCATTTTTAAACTGCCTTATCAACCTGACATAATAAACCTTTTGCCAGGCCTAACCCTTCATTTTTAATACATAAACATCACCCCTAGGGTTGGATCATGACAGCTCAGGACAACCTAGAGCACAGGATGCAGTGTATTTAAAATATGTACTTTTAAGTTTTACATGTGTTGGTAATGTGCCTGGTAATGTGCCTCTCCCATAGAATAACATTGGAGTTACCTTATTAGATTTAATAAGTGTGACTTCTGACCTGGTTCTGGCCAGGAGACCACTTGGCTCCACCAGCCTGCCCCCATTCCCCCAGATCCTGCCGCCTGGACAGCAGTTCGAGGACCTCCACCACCTGCAAGCACACGCCTGCGCCTCATTCCTGGTGCCTAGTGGTAGTCATTTCCTGGTTGTCGCTTAAGTAATCCTTTCGTGTTTTTGTATTGCTGTTTCATGCGTCTATTTCTTATAGCCATCTTTTTTCTGACCCTTTGAGATTGTGTTTTTGCGCTGTTCACATACCGTGTTCTGCCCCTGTGCCCCCTATATCTCTTTCGTTGCCTGTTTTCCCTGCCCGTTTTCTACCGGCTCCTGCCGGTCACATTCCCCCTGACGCTGCGTCCCCTGCGGCCCTGCCCCCTCGCACACCCATTGGCCCTCCCTCCCGCCTCCCAGCTGCTCCACCCTCCAACCCCACCCTCTTAATGGCGGCCGCTGCACGGAGCCCCGTGTGACTTACTGACCCTGTTCTGGCCAGGATTCCACTTGGCTCCACCAGCCTGCCCCGTGCCACTGATCCTTCCGCCTGCCGCCTGGACAGCAGTTTGAGGCCCTTCACCACCCGCAGGCACCCGCCTGCACCTCATCCCTGGTGCCTAGTGGTAGGCATTTCCTGGTTGTCACGTAAGTAATCCTTTCGTGTTTTTGTATTGCTGATTTTTGCGTCTATTTCTTATAGCCATCTTTTTTCTGACCCTTTGTGATTGTGTTTTTTGCGCTGTTCGCATAGCGTGTTCTGCCCCATGCCCCCTGTATCTCTTTTGTTGCCTGTTTTCGCCACCCGTTTTCTACCAGCTCCTACCAGTCACATTACCCCTGCCGCTGCCTCCCCTGCGGCCCACCCCCCCTCGCACACCCATTGGCCCTCCCTCCCGCCTCCCAGCTGCTCCACCCTCCCTCCCCACCCTCTTAATGGCGGACGCTGCGCGGAGCCCTGTGTGACTTCCTGACCTGGTTCTGGCCAGGAGTCCACTTGGCTCCACCAGCCTATCCCCGTGCCCCCTGATCCTGCCGACTGCCACCAGGACAGCAGTTCGAGGCCCTCCACCACCCACAGGCACCCGTCTGCGCCTCATCCCTGGTGCCTAGTGGTAGGCATTTCCTGGTTGTCACGTAAGTAATCCTTTCGTGTTTTTGTATTGCTGTTTTTTGTGTCTATTTCTTATAGCCATCTTTTTTCTGACCCTTTGTGATTGTGTTTTTGCTCTGTTCGCATAGCGTGTTCTGCCCCGTCCCCTCCTGTATCTCTTTTGTTGCCAGTTTTCGCCACCCATTTTCTACCAGCTCTTGCCGGTCACATTCCCCCTGCCGCTGCGTCCCCTGCGGCCCCGCCCCCCTCGCACACCCATTGGCCCTCCCTCCCACCTCACAGCTGCTCCACCCTCCCATCCAACCCTCTTAATGGCGGCCGCTGTGTGGCCGCATGCAGCAGACGTGCCACTGGCGTGCCAGAGGCATGCCAGCGACAAGCCGGTCTGCTCCTGTCCACGCCTGGACCGCGCCCTGTGCCAGTCTCCCTGGTCCCCCCGGCCCTGACCCCCCCAGACAACATTACTCAACAACCACATTCCACTCCCTCAACCCAGGACTGCTCCCCACCTGGGCCCAAGCCAACCCCAAACACACGCAGGGACCCTTCACCTGTTATGCTTGCCGGTTCTCCTGCTCCCTCACAAACACCAGAAACACACGCCCCACGCCAACCACAACGCTCCCCATAACAACACCACCAGACACCACAACATCAACACCAAAATTTCCCACACAGTCCTCACCTACCCCAACAGACCCTACTCCAACACCAACAAGCCCCGCAACACTAGCACACTCCACAACAACACCACCACAACCCACAGCAACACCAACACCCCCCACACCAACACCAACACACCCCACAATGCCACCACACTGCAATATCACTAACACCCCCTCACACCAACACCATCACGCACCACAACAACAACAGCCCCCGCAACCACCTAAACTGCACACTCCTAAATACCCGCTCCGTACACAAGCATGCCATCGAACTCTGGGACCTCATCACATCACACTCACCAGACATCGCCTTCCTCATGGAAATTTGGATGAATCCCTCATCTGAGCCCGACATAGCCACAGCCACCCCAGATGACTACAAACTCCATCATAGAGACCGTCTAAACAAACCAGGAGGTGGCATCGCCATTATACACAAAAACACCATTAAGGTCACCACCAACACACACAACACACTAGACAGCGCAGAACACATGCACTTCCTAATTCACATAAACAACAACACCACCTTCAGAGAATCCCTCATCCACAGACCACCAGGTCCTCGCCCCCCCTTCTGTGACGCCATCGCTGACACCATCAGCCCTCACGCCCTCACTTCCACAGACTACATCCTCCTTGGTGACTTTAACTTTCACCTGGAGAACCCCCAAGACCACAAATCCACCTCCCTTCTAGACAACCTCACGAACCTAGGACTCAAACACATGGTCACATCGCCCACCCACTCAGCAGGACACACACTAGACGCAATCTTCACCACGAGCAACCACATAACCTGCACTCACATCACCGAACTCCACTGGACTGACCACCACTGCGTCCATTTCTCCTTCTCCAAACCCCCCCAAACCACCACCAACACACCACACCCTACCGCATGTGGGAAAAGATCCCCACAGAACACCTGAACGCTCAACTCACTCAGAACCCCCCCTAACAACAATGACCCCAACATTTCTGCTCATAACCTCACACAAGTGATTACAACCTGCGCAGACTCACTCGCCCCTCTTAGGAGAAACATCACCACCCGCAACATCAAGACGCCCCCTGGTTCACCACTGAACTCCAAGCCTCCAAGAATGAATGCCGCAAAACAGAGAAAGCTTGGCGACAGGAACCCTCAACCACCAACTTCTCCACCCTCAAAACCACCATACGCAAACATCATCAACTCACACGCACCCTCAAAAGGGCATACTACAAGGAACGCACAGACAGTAACTCACACAACAACAAGGAACTCTTTACCATCATCAAAGAGCTCTCCAAACCCAAAGCCAGCAACATCGACCCCAGTCACACACAACACCTCTGCGACTCCCTCTCCAACCACTTCTACCTCAAAATGCTAGACATACACAACAGCTTCACACCACAGGCACTTGCCACCTCCACCACTGACACGATCAGCAATGACTCACCCCCCCAACCTACTACACACCTGGGCCCCTACCAAGGGCGAAGAAACCGAAAAAACAATGAATTCCATCCACTCAGGCTCCCCCTCGGACCCCTGCCCCCATCGCATTTTCAAAAAAGCCAGCCCAACCATCGCTCCCAAGCTTAGCGCCGTAATCAACAGCTCTTTTGACACCGCCACCTTCCCAGACTCCTGGAAGCACGCAAAAGTCACTGCACTCCTGAAAAAGCCCACAGCAGACCCTGATGACCTCACCAACTACCGCCCAATTTCGCTTCTCCCCTTCCTCGCCTCCCAGTCTGGATTCCACAAGAACCACAGCACTGAGACTGCCCTCATCGCATGTACTGACGACATCAGAACCAGAGTCGACAAGGGCAAGATAGTCGTACTCATCCTCCTGGACCTCTCCGCTGCCTTCGATACTGTCTGCCATCAAATACTCTGCACACGCCTCTGCAACGCAGGTATTCGACACAAGGCCCTGGACTGGCTTGCCTCCTTCCTCACCGAAAGAACCCAGAAAGTCTGCCTCCCTCCCTTCCACTCCCCAGCCACCAAGATCATCTGCGGAGTCCCCCATGGGTCCTCCCTCAGCCCCACCCTTTTCAACATTTACATGGCCCCACTTGCCAACATCCTCCGGCCACACGGAATCACCATCATATCCTACGCAGACAACACCCAGCTCGTCATCTCTCTCACCCGAAACCCCACCACCCACCAAAACCAACCTCCGCGCTGGTTTCCTTGACACCGCCAAATGGATGACAGCAAACCACCTCAAGCTAAACTCCAACAAAACCGAAATCATCATCTTCGGCCCCAACAAAACTATATTGGACAACTCCTGGTGGCCCACCTCCATAGGATCCCCCCCAACACCCGCAACCCACGCACACAACCTCGGCATCATCTTGGATTCTTCTCTCTCCATGACCCAGCAAATCAACGCCATCACCTCCCCCTGTTTCAACACCCTCTGCATGCTGCGAAAAACCTTCAACTTAATTTCCATAGAGACCAGAAAGACCGTCACCCATGCAATCATCAGCAGCAGGCTAGACTACGGAAACGCCCTCTACGCTGGCACCACAGTCAAGCTCAAGCGAAAACTCCAGAGGATCCAGAACGCAGCCGCCCGCCTCATCCTGGACCTCCCACGCCATGAACACATCTCCTCTCACCTCAGATCCCTTCACTGGCTTCCGATCGACAAAAGGATCATCTTCAAAATCCTCATCCACGCACACAAATCCCTCCACAACACTGGACCAACCTACCTCAACGAAATAGTGAATTTCCACACTCCCACTCGCCACCTCCGCTCCGTAGACCTCGCACTCGCCATAGTCCCCCGCATCCAGCGCGCCACCACCGGACGCAGTCCCTTCTCCTACCTTGCCCCCAAAACCTGGAATTCCCTGCCCACCAACCTCCGCAAGACTCAGAACCTCCTGCTCATCAGAAAATACCTCAAGACATGGCTTTTCGAACAGTAATCGGCATCCCATCTCCCCCTCCTCCTATCCCCCCCAGCACCTTGAGACCCTTACGGGTGAGTAGCGCACTCTATACATTTTTGATTGATTGATTGATTGAATAAGTGATACATTCCAAATGGAATCAGGTGAACAGTTCATGTTTGGTGTCTTTGGAATTGTAATGAAAATTACTCTTTAATGTTCAAGTAAGATTTTGCTTTATATTTTTGGAAATGTAACTTTTAGAAAGCTGGCGTTTTCCTACCTTAGCCATTTAGTGCCTGCCGCTTGTCTCTGGGTCATATGACTGAGTATAGTTGGCAGTTGGGCTTTGGTGTTCCTGCATGGGGCATCACTGGCAGAATGGGAGGGCAGAGATAGCACAGCTCCACTTAAACCTGAATAGGCTGTGTCCTGCATCCACACAAAGGACTGCATACCCCCTGTAGTTAACATGGAGCCAGGGCAGGAGAGAGCAGGATGCACTTCAAAGGAAAACTTCTAGAAGCTTTTCTCACTTCAAATGAGGCACCAGGTATAAATATTGGACCTCAGACAGCTTTTTCTGAGTACACTCCTGGACCTGTTTATACTACACATGAAGGACTGCTATGCTGCTTTACTGCCAGGACTGCCACTCTGCTGATCTGCTACGGTGTTGCTCTGCTGCCCGGCATGCTGAGAAGGAAGATTGGACCTGCACCCTTCTTTGCAGTCTGAGGTGACTCCAAGGGTCAGCCAAGTGTCCTCCTTTTTTGAACTAGAGGGACATAAGAAGCCCAGATGCTCTTTGCAACTGCCTAGCTGACCTGCTGCCTGGACCTACAACTGGACCTGCCTGAGACCTGCTGGCCTCTGCTGGAGTGAGTTCTTGACCCCCATGCTGGGCCCCTCAAGTCTTGGACCCTTTGTGTGTCTCAGTTGAGTTCCCCTGAACTTTCTGGGATCATCATGAGCGTGAACAGGCCCTTTTGCACCATGACTGTGCTGCTCATACCCACCGACAATGTGAAGTTCTAGAGTACCAACTTTTCGTACTACAGCATTGCTCACTGTGGTGACGACCAGCGTGAAGCTACAGGCACTCCAACAGGATCTTTAAGCAACAGCAATGACTATTCATGATGCCTGGCCAGCCCTTCAGGCTACTTTATCGGACACCTGCAATGCTCTCCCTGCTCCACCTGACTCCTTCCATCTCACACAAACACTTGGTGCTGGACTGAAAAGGTAACTCTCTTAGCAGGTCTAAGCTGGCCCCTGTATCCAACCTGCAGTCCATGGGGGTAGGCCTGAACTTATGACTTACTATAGGTCTTGCACTTCAAGATACCTGCGAGTGGCAGTTTGTGCTTCTAGGCACCATTTTGCACCTAAAACCTAAAAGTCACATATCTCTGGTTCTACAGATTGGATTTTTGTCATTTTAGTCTTGTTTAATTTATTAATATTTACTCTATCATTCCAATCTGTTGTGGGATAATTTTTGTGGTGTATTTTCACTTTATACTATTTGAAGTGGTGCACAAATACTTTGCACATTGCTTCCAAGTTAGGCCTGACTGCTCTGTACCAATCTACCCGAGGGTTGAGCACAGGTTAATTTAGGGTTTGCTTGTAGCTTCACCCTGACAAGGATTGTGGTTCCTGCTTGAGTAGCTTTCAGCCCCCTCAACCAGTAACCCAATTACTTATAAATACTATAAACATAAATGTTTCAGGAGAAGTATTCTCCCTGTCAGGAAGTGTATATTTTATTTGATGTGGTTTTATTTTTAAATTAATTATATTATTTTATTAACTTATTTTTACCCAACTTAAAGATAAAATATAATAAAGTACATTATTCTTTCTGCTTTGTAAGTGTTTTGTCTACAATTTTTGGTTCAACATTATATTTTATAGACTGACAACCACCATTTGAGCAGGATGAGGTGGTATCTTTGAAAATGATGCCATTGTGTATAAACATTTTACATTTCTCTTTTTTTTTTATTGAATTGCATATTTAAGTGTTATGTTAATGTTTATTGTAATTGGGTATTTTTCCATTTATATGTTTTAACATTTATAAAAACAGAATTTAAGAAAACATTTTGATTTGAAAATAATATCCAGGTTTGAGGTTTTTGTCTTGAGGTGTTTTATGTAGCCTGTGCTTGTAGATACCTAGGCTGCTACCTTGTCATGAGTAAGGTCCTCGCCATGCCTGACTTGCAAACATTGGCAGACTGTGGAGTACTGTTCTGTAAGCAAATATTATGTTTTTACAATCTAATATTGAGAGATGGGAATCAGCACAATACAGGACGTCCACATCAGTATCGATATAGGAAAAGATGAAAACACAAGGTAGCACTGAGGCCCTGGAAAGGGTAAAGCAGCTGGAATAAAGGTACCTTGATGGATTCCAGTAATCCCCAGGAACAAACTGCAGGACGGGCCTGCAATACCACTATACAGAAAATGTAGGAAGAGAACACTGTGGGAGAGGGCAGAGAGAAGAAAGGGGGTTTGCAGGGGGGTAAGCAGAGCCAAATGAGGGTCACTAGGGGTCTCTATGACAAGTAGATAGTAAAATGTTGATCAGCAAATGATGCAGCATGTGTTACCTCAGCCATGAAAGAATTCAGCAATCAAAAGTATGTCCATGCCTCAGAGATGGGAGTGAAAAGGGGATGGCTTGTGGTGTGCTCAGATCGAGGGTACACTGTCACTTGTATGGAAGGATCTCCATGTTCTGTCATTGTGTGATACAATTAGTGGGGTGGTGTCATCCCTTTCTTCAATAATCATACATTAAATTAAGACAGTTTTATTTGTATCTAAGGGGCTGTGAGCTACGCTACTGGCTCACCATTTTTAAATGCTTACTAGGCTCATAGTAGACCTTTCCTTGTGGTTGCCTTTTCCACAATATTGAGTTGATTATTTTTTACAGTAGAAGTGCATTTCTGATACCAGTGATGGGTTATTGAGGTGAATTAAACACTTATGTGTGTGAAGTGTAAAATGGCCACTTCTTCATCCTCCGGAGCAAGGTAATTAGTGACAAACTCACCACCATTCTCAACATATCCATTACCACAGCCTCCTTCCACAACAGATGGAAGCACGCAGAGGTCAGATTCCTCCTTAAGACAATCTACTCCACCAATCTCAAAAACTACCGCCCCATCTCTCGCTCTCCATCCCTGCAAAAGTCCTCAAGAAGGCCATCACTGCCAACCCACTGAACACCTGGAGAGGAACAACCTGCTCGACACTTCCCAATCTGGCTTCTGCACTATCCACAACACCAAGACCGCCTTCATCACCACCACCAATGACATCAGAACCCTTCTGGACCATGGGGAGACAGCGGCTCTGATCCTCCTCAACCTCTCAGCTGCATTCAACACCGTATTGCACCACACACTTGCCAAGAGACCTGCCCACATAGAGATCCAAGGGGATGCCCTAAAAATCGATCACATCATTCCCTACAGGACAAACCCAGATAATTTGCATACCACCCTTTACTTCAGAACCCAAGAGCACGATCTGTGGTGTTCCTCAAGGGTTCAACACTTACATGATGCCCCTAGCCAATATAAGGCCTGATTTAGAGTGTGGCTTCAGCAAAAGCTTAGTTGGAAACATTGGGCTGCCACCTGAGGAAAGGTGCTCTTTTCCAATGTCTCAGAGTGTTTCAATCACCACTGTTAACCTAAGTTAAGACAAGCGTGCAAAGACTAAGGGCCAGATGTAGGTAGATTCTGTGCAATTTGCGAGTCACAATTCAGAATGTAGGATGGTGTCCCTGACACCATCTGTGACTCGCAAGGGGGTCGCAAAGGCCCACCTCATTAATGTTGCGAGTGGCGCCATTCACAGGGATGGTGGCCTGCTGCGGACAGCAGACCACCATGTCTGTGACTGCTTTTTTAATAAAGCATTTTTTTTTTTTTTATGCAGCCTGTTTTCCTTAAGGGAAAATGAGATGCATTCCAAAAATGAAAAATGAAACGTTTTTGTTTCATTATTTTAGAGCAGGCAGTGGTCCATAGGACCACTGCCTGCTCTGGAAAAATGTTTTTAATGTCATTCACAAAGGGGAAGGGGTCCATGAGGAATGGGTTGAAATGGGTGCTAACTGCGATTGTTTTGCGACAGCGTTCATGGTCACAAAACAATACAACATTGCGCTGCGACTTGCAATTAGGAAGGGAACACCCCTTCCTAATTGCGACTCGCAGTCCCGTTTTGCGATTCGGTAACCAGGTTACCGAATCGCTAAACGGGGTTTGGGCATCGCGCTGTGCTTTTTGCACATCGCAAACAGCAGAAATCGCTGTTTGCGACATGCAAAAGGTTTTGTACATCTGGCCCTAAATGAGGGAATTGGTACCTAAACACTGGACCACTAGAAAACCATAGTTTGACTTCACTATGATAGTTCAGTTAGTCACTTACATTACTTGCATTACTTGTAAAGTTTGCGGAGCCGCCTCAGACAGGGGCTCTGTCTTCGGGCTTCACAGAGTGATTTCTACTCTGTGGTTTTTCAGAGAGGTACTTCCACCAGTCACCAGGTAAGAATGTTCTTGTCTCACTATGTATCCTTTTTAATGGTTAGAGGCTTGCAGTGTGGTCAGCATGTAGTTTAGTTCCTTTGTTTTTTATTACTTTTACGTAAACTAGAAGTAACTCGTTCACAGGTAGTTCTGGTCACTGTGGGGTGGTAGGATTTGTAGTTCACAAAGATTGTGCTAAGAAATTGTGAAAAATATAAACAACTTTGGCTATATATCACTTCTTTTCTCTCAGGGATACCATTATTGCTCCCTCTGGCATCCGGCTGGATGAGCGTTAGTATGGTCCATTGAAAATAATTTTCTGTATAATGTTGATTCTGGAAATTACTGACCAATGGATTTGACTTTTTGGTGAATTCTTGCCTTGTGCTGAATGATTCGCTGGCCAATTTCCTGTTTTGTTTTTCTAACATAAAGTTAATGGGCACACTATACCGTCTACCACTTTTTTTGTTTCATAGTTTGAAAAGACTAGATCATTCTTTTTAATATTATATAATGAGAATTTCAAGCCTTCAGTTTTTTGGTCACACACTATGCATGTTCCAGATTTGTGATGCCATTGTAGAGGTGGTAATTCCCAATGGTCTCTCATTTTTCCTTTTGTTTATACTCTAGGATTATATGCTTGTACTAGTAGTCTACCAATACTGGATTTTTTCCTTAGGGAAAATAAATGCCTTTCCAAGAATTGCCAAGTTTAGATAGCAAATGCTAATTTTTTGGGAAAATCCTCTTGAAATTATTGGTCTGAGGATTGAAAGATGAAACACAAATGAGTTGGCTTGTTCTGTATTTTTTTTCAAGCAATATGTCTCGCTCTCTTTAAGGAATTTTTCACAAGTTTGCTGGGATACCCAGTGTCTTTTAATTGTCTTTACAAGATTTGGCATGGTGGAAATAATCTTCTCTGTTTGAACAATTGCATTGAATTCTCAAAAGCTGCCCATTGGACAGATTGTCATGGATAGAAGCTTGCATAATTTAAGGCACTGATTTTATTTGATGGTTTTCGAAACAGTTTTATTTTTACCACAATGGAATTTAGCCAGTATTCCTTCTTCGTCTCTCCAGATGCAAAACATGTCATTTATCAATCAGAACCACCTTCTGACTTGCTTATTGAAAGGATTGTTATTGTAGATAAACGTGTCTTCAAATTGGTCCACAAAGAGTATCGCCATCTACAGGGCAAAAGAACAACCCATGGCAGTCCCTTTACTTTGAAAAAATAATTCTCCATCAAATTTGAGTGTTATCCAGACCAGATCAACAATAACATTGGTGGGAACTTGTGTGTTTTTTTCTTTGTTCCAAATAGTATTCATTTATCTCTAAGCCACCATCCTGGGGAATCTGAGGGCAGAGATTCTGCCCGATGGAGGACATAAAGATACTACTTACTTTTCTGAATACCTAAAAGTCATAATGGCAGACTTTTGGTCTCAACTCAGACCAAAAGTCTATCTTTTCTTTTGTGAATTGGGCCCTTCAAGTAGTACAGAGGCTCAATGGAAGGGAGGAGAACCCCACGTTTTTCAGAGGAAGGGTTGTCTGTCATGATGGATAAAATTATTAGAGTAGAGCCACAATAGTTTGGAGCCCAAGTCCAAAATAAAACAATATCTCAGATAAGGCAAATGTGGGCCAGAATAGTTGACAGAGCGAATGCTGTAGCTAACAACATACGTACACAGGAGGTGATTAGGAAGAAGTGGAACCAGCTGTGATGTGGCATGCTGAATAGAAGTAGTATCCACACACAATTTACTTAACAGTGTCCATATGATGACCCAAGCCAGTTATAATATTTAGTTGAACCATAGTTTGTGTAATCTGTATCAACCTGCTAGGCCTTGGACTGGTTTAATATACTCACCACTCTGTTTGCCTGAATGTATGTAATGTATACTTCAAAAATTACAGTTTGCATTCCAGGACATCTCTGCAATATCATCACTGTAGATTGCATCTGAGTGAATCAGCCTGAATGTGTAAAGCTATGAAAAGCACACTAAGGTCTAATGATACTATCAGTCTGATTTTTCTTTCTTAGGTTGCCCCATTTGTAAGCAAAGACCCATAGGATTCAAAAATTAGATATTAATTACATATTATCTACATTCTTCTCAGTTCTAGCCCCCTGGCCCAAGGGATCAATGTCTGTCACTCAAGACACCTCCACTCCAGACCAGCAACAAGCCTTCAGTGAGGACTTCACTTCTGCAAGTCCAGATGACCGGGATCAGCCTAGTCCATCTGATCTGTCTAGTCAGACAGCCCTAGTGAGTCACACTTGGCCCACACCTACACCTCCCACTCAGCTGAAACACCATCACAGCAACAGGACACCTCCACTTCCTGTGTACCGAGGACCACAACACCAGTCTTGTGCCCCCCAGTCCTGGCAGATGTTGTTCCATCACCCACTCTGCCTCAGGTTCTGCCAGGACCCAGTGGGATGGGGCACACTGCTCCAAGGGCACAAAGTAGTAGAGGTAGGGGTCATGGGAGGGAATCTGTTGGCCACAAACATGAGGACACTGGGGTCTTTGTCAAGCAGTTCACCATCGACCAAGACTTGCAAGAAGTACAACAGTCCCAAGACGTGAAGGGCCAGGTAGTAACTGAGGGCTTTCCCAATTCCATCACCCCCTGTCTGTGGTCCCTCTTCCTCTGGCCCTATTACACCACTCCCAGACATAGACAGGGAAGCCTTCCCACATGAAGGGCCTGCTACCCCCACCCTAGTCCCTGTACATGTGCTCCTCTTCATCCCAGGGGGGTCATCTGGCCAGCCAGGAGAGGAGTGTAAGACCCACACTACCACCTCCAAGTGATGCCATACCTGATTTTCTCCTGTGTGTGTCTACCATTCACCCTGTGGACTATTTCTAGGAAATAATTACCTTTCCTGAGGACAGTTGTGTTTTGGACATTGGACTGCAAACAATTTTGCCTGTAACACTATACTTTCATCCACCATGACATATTTTTGTTGCCTTTTTTCACTGTTTAGCACACTTTTAATTTGTAGGTGTAATGGGAATACTTACTATGGACACACACTACAAGCCTTTTGTTGCTTTTATTGTGGCATTCAATCTTACATCTCTGTCTTCGTCATGATTTTGTCAAAATATGTTAACCCAACATTTATGAATGTAAAATAGAAATTACCAAGACATAATGGCCCTCATTATGACATTGGCGGTAAATCTGCCACACTGACTGCCGCCAACCAACCACCACCACAGCGGACATCAGCTCACCATATTATGACACACCCACACCAATCCACCACTGTTCAGCCACATACACAATTCCGCCAGCCCAAAGGTCAGTGATAAACTGGTGGTATCCAAACCCACACCGTTACGCCAACAGAACATCGCCCACAACATTATGACCCACGATTCACCATGGCGGACATTCATTGGCGGTACATACCGCTGTGCTCCAAATACACACACACAAACAAAACAACACCACATTGGACAATTCAAACTACACACTCCTGACACACATACACACACCACACCCACACACCCACACTACTATAAAACACACACCCACATTACTCACAACTCTTTACTATTACAAACCATTGGCACGAGACAGACACTACAACCACAGACAAGACCAGATCCACCACCATCACCTATACGCCACCCACGCACCTTACATCACACACCCCAACACATCACCCTACACACCCTCAATGACACTACTCACACAACACCCATGGCACCACAAAGACACCCCCAATTTTCAGAAGAGGTGCTAAGGGTCATGGTGGAGGAAATCATCAGAGTAGAGCCACATCTATTTGGAGCACAGGTGCAGCAGATATCCATTGATAGGAAGATGGAGCTATGGCGGAGGATCGTGGGCAGGGTCAACGCCGTGGGACAGCACCCCAGAACCTGGGATGACATCAGGAAGGGGTGGAACGACCTACGGGGGAAGGTACATTCCATTGCAGCAAGACACCAACTCGCCTTACAGAGGACTGGTGGTGGACCCCCACACCCCCACAACTAACAACATGGGAGGAACAAGTCTTGGCAATCATGCATCCTGAGTGCCTGGCAGGAGTAGCAGGAGGACTGGACTCTGGTAAGTCAACTGTCTATTACTATCACCCCCCCTACCTGCATGCCAACACATACCCCCACCCTCACCCTTACTCCCATCACTCCACCACCTCCCACACGCCCCACCATCACATCTCACCCATCCTGATGCCAAGCCCTGCATGCACTACCAATGCATGGATACCACTCACAACCCTGCATGGACACCTATCACTAAAGCCTGCACACCAGAGAGAATCAGCTAACCCACCACATACCAACTCACACAAGTAAAAACTGCCAGGGCAAATACAACCAAAGAGGGCTACCCACCAATGCACAATATGTCACACACAGAAACAATAACAGTGCATTTACATCCCCACAGGTACCCCAGCCAATGTCAGCGGAGAAGGGGTGCCAGCTATATCCAGTCCCCCCCCACAGAAAAGGCCCAAAGTGATGATAGCGAATCTGGTCGCCTGGATCTGGATAACCAACCTGGCCCATCAGGGACCTCTGAACAGTCGGTTGCCCAGCCACAGTCACACGCCACCACAGAGCTAAAAGTTTTCTAAAACGCATTTTAGATAGGTGACCCTGTGAGTCCTTTTTCTCACGGAAGTGTCCCACTTTTTTATTTTTAACCACACCAAACAGACACCATTATTAAGTTGTAACTTTGCACGGGTGACTGTTTAGGTGTTTTTATTTTCCCTAGTTTAGCTGGATCCCACATCTTTCCAGACCAAGAATTAATTTACGCACTCCCTTCTGTTCTTTTAACAGTGAGGTTGAGTCCGCCTAGGTGGTACTGTCCTACCTGGGTGGGACTAGGTAGTCAAATGATGAAGCATGACACTACATAGTGTGTGAGACCACCTAGTCCGTAAAGGAAATTCCCCTGAGCTCTTCCAACACTCCACAACCACGCTCTGACCTCTATTTCCTAGCCAGGATCTTAAGCAGCGGGGGCAGAATCTTGCCCCTCAGCCACGCTCTTTTCCTTAGGGGACCCCATACTTCTTTGTGTTAGTTCTGGTTGCGTACCTAGGGAGCTTAGTACGGGCTTGTTCCTCCCAGTCTGCTTTTGCTCCCTTTACTCTCTCCATGTGTTACGAGCATACCAAAATTCCCAGGATATGCTGGGTCAGATCCTGGACAATGTGCAGGAGAACAGGTGGCTTCAGGAGGGACACTACCAGGGGATCAGGGAGTGCTTGCAGGCCATTAACACCACCCTGGTCTCCATTGCAGGGGTGCTGGCAGACATGGCCAACATTATGAGGGAGGCAGCCTTACAACAGCGGGCCCTTGCCACTAGCCAAACATTTGAACTGCCTTCTACCTCCACTGCCGCTAGGGGACAGACGGCCCGCCACAGGACCAACAGGCCACCAGCTTCCCTCCCCCTGCAGAAGGTGAACCACCCCACAAACGTTCCCTGCGATCCAGGGAGAAGCCAGAGACTAGTGCAAAGACCCCCACCAGGAAATGAGACTCTCCTGATTGTCACCCTTGTGTCCCACTCTGTCCACCTTGAAATGCATTGCTCCCCTTCCTATGCCCCCTTGGACAATGCATCTGTGCTACCAATAGACTGGTACTATACCCTGGACTCGAACGTGGCACTTTACAGTTAAATGACATCTAACGTTTGTGGTATATTGCACACACCCAGGGGACATGTGACCTTCATACATCTCTGCCATGTTTGCAGTTTAGTGGTAAGTTTGGTAGTACATTCTGTATACACCCACCTGTAGCATGTTCTAGTGTAATTGCTACAATATCACAGAATTGTTTAGTTCTGATTGGGTATACTGTTTTGATATTTTGGGGAAATTATTGCACACACGCGCTCTGTAATTACTGTGACTGTTTGTGTAAGTGTCAGTTACCATGATGGTACTTCGTACCAGATTGGTGGGTGCTACTAATATCTCAAGGTTTATTCTGATACATTTTCTAAGTACACCATTACACACTTAAGCACTGCACATCACTATGGTGTTGTTTGTCAAAAATATTTACACATGCACAAGTCCATTATTACTGCGAAGCACCAACTCCGAGGATAACAGGAATGACCATGACTTACCTTCTGTTCCAGTGATGACGGGGTTGATTTCCATCTTGAACCAGGCCCAGGAGCAACGGTAGAACTCGTATGAGTAGGTTCATTGTTGTAGTTAGACTCTCGCTCCTAGGCAAGACTGCTAGTTTAGGGATAACAGCACTTCTGTTTGTAGGTGATTAAACCACACCTACAACAAGTCACAACTGTCGGCCCAACCCTCCCAGGTCACAAGCATTACCTCACCAAAAACCCAAACAGTAAAAGTTGATTTCTGGCAGCCTTATGCATGGACTCTACAGTACGACATTTCAGGGGAGTTGTGGGGGAATGGAAGTTATCCTTTTCTCACATTAGTCATAAGTCTCAGTCAACACACAGGCAATGAAGGAGATGTAGGTGAGTTTTCAATAGGTTGTTGAAAAGACTGCAATCTACGATAAAACGCATGAGCTGCAATGATTAGTATAATGGATAATAAAAGAAGCATGATTGTGAGGATGAGAGTCATGAACACAAAGAGTCCCACCATCTTACAATAAACAGGAGATGTAAAATCCACAGCATAAAGAACCTAAACTCTAACATAATGAGAGCTAGGTGTAATCAACCAAATATGCCAGTACCATGTCCATGAGAGCATCCCCCAACCCTTCTTACCATTGAATGAGGTCTCTAGGTCAGGCTCCATGGGGACATGAAGGCTGAGTTCTGCAGCAAGGAGACGTGCAGCATAGATGGCCGGGATGGCATCAGGTAAGATTCCCTCTGATAACCTTGTCTATATGAGATTAATTTATACAGATCATGTAGGACCCTTGATGCAGGTATGTTCGTTCCAAAACAATTGAGAAGGAGGCAGACTTGTGGCAGTAATTATGTAAACAATCTCCAACAAGTGTACATTATGTTACTGTCACACGTAAGTGAGAAAGGAACATGATGTGAATACCTATTTACGTCACTTGATTATGATGCTTAAAGTGAACCCTTCAAAAAGTGGCACTAATAATGCAAATCAAAACATGTCTCTAACTTTAAACAATAGCAGCCATCTCAAAAGAAATAATAGAATAAATGGGCTAAGACAGAGCAAGTTAAGTAGGTTAAAAGTCACTAAGTGATGGGGGCACAGGCCTGCAAGCCAAAAGGCTAAGCTACTCCTGAGTTCCAATAAAAGCTGATATAGATTCACTACACATGGTGGCAGGAAACGCGGAAAGCGTAAAAAAGGTGAGTTTCATGCTTATATCCCTCTCAATCTGCCAACTCAGGCATGGAGCTTTAGATGCCACAGTGGCGCCAGTAGGAATTCACATCGTGATTGGCTCTGCTTTAGCCTATGGCGCTGTCAATTTATGTGGTGATTCTTGGCGGTGACAGCAGACCGCCAGTGGTGTTTCGCCTATGCTCCTGCTAACATCTAAATAGGGCTAGCAGACCATCATGGCGGCTGTCGGGTTTTCAGTTGAAAACTCAACGGCCAGACCATTACTGCCAACATCTAACTGAGGCCCTATGGGTTTAGCATAAACCTTCAAACTTCAAGAATAAAGGATGCAGAGGGGTCTGTACCCCTTAAAGTGTAAGGGAATATTTTCTAACTTACTTCCAATAGCATGAACATTAATTAAAACAAACAGAACAATCAGTAATAATTATATCTCTTCCCACCCCACCGAGAACCAATCATTTCTCTTCTTGTGTTGTGCATTTGCGACATCATCTGAATTTCCCATGCATAGAATTTGGACAGTTACTGCAACCTTGAGCATCCCCCATTCTTGAAATGCAATGAGACTTCTGCTCCTTAGGTCCTCACATTTCTTGGCACGATTTCGCTTCTCAGGCATTACTATCAATAAACTAGTAAATAAAACAATGCTCCTTTCTGTGTAGCTAATACAACCGTGAGAACGAACCCACAAAAGAAAGAGCATGCTAACCAAGCAAAATACATTTCTAAATTAAGGCCTTTAGCTAGGCTAACTTTAACTAAACATTTAGGGGTCATTATGACCACGACGGTCGGTGTAAATGTGGCGGCAGTACCGCCATCAGGCTGGCGGTACATACCACCACATTATGACACTGGAGGGTTGGCTCAAGCCAACCTGCGAATAAACCACACCAACTGCCAAGACGGTAGCAGCCGCCGAGCTGGAGATAACAATCTCCAAACCGGCAGCTGCTACTGTACCAGCGGCAGCATTTTAACCCTGCCTACTGCCATGGTTTTTGTGGTGTTCGTAATGCCACAAAAACCATGGCAGTAGGCCCTACCAGTAACAGGGAATTCCTTCCCGGTCACTAGTAGGAGGCCCACCCACCCCCCTTACACTCCCCAGATGCCCCCCAGACTTCCCTTCATCCATGGTCCTCCCCTTTTAAACCCCTATGCACGCACACTCGCAGGCACACACCACGAATTCACACACTTACTCACACAGGCATACACATATTCATACACGCATGCACCCATTCCTTCACACACGCATCTGTACACACATTCATGCTGACACACAGGCACGCATTCACATTTCTATTCATACACGCATTCTCACACATGCACACACACACAGAAACAACACTAAACATACATTCGCATTCACGCACACACTCACACATTCGTGCACAATCCCCCACACACACAACAGTCCCCACCCCCTCCCCTGTCGGAAACGTGACTTACCTGCATCCAGGGGGTCTTCCGGCAGGGGACGGGGTGCTGCTACCGCCAGCAGAGCCCACCAGCTGAACACCGCCATGCTGTATTATTTGACATAATACGGCTGGCTTCGGTCTACTGGCGTGGCGCTGCTGGTGGTAGCAGCGCCACCTTAACACCATCCGCCAGTATGGCCACAGACGGATTTCCACCCTTCTTGTGGCGGAAATCCAGCTGCGGTCATATTTTGGCTGACGGATGTTAGCCTCAGCGACGGTCTTTTGGTGGCCATCGCCGCGGTGGTAGGCGGCACTTACCACCAATGTTATAATGTGACCCTTAATGTACATTTCACATATATTGTTGTACATACACATATATAGCTTTCAAAATAAATGCAGAACATGAATAAAATAAACATGTTTCTTGTCCAAATACAAATAAAAGTATAAATATGAACATGATTAATGAATACAAGAAAACTATTTACATGAATATTAGTGCACCTATTTATAAAGCTTCAGTTTCTCAGTGGTTACATTCAATTAATGATTTTAAATGTTCACACATGTAAATATTATTTAAGGCAAACTGTAATGCCAAAAATAAATGTGAAGTTGCACAATGATAATGTGTGAAGTATGAAATCTAAATTAAGCTACTCCAATCTCCTCTGTGATGGCAATGTTAGCCATCACAATAACACACATATGAATCCTTATAAGGTGGGATCAAGTCAAAGCCTTGAAGTTTTCAACAACTTTCATCTAGTATTTTCCAGGTGTTTCATGTCATAAAAAATCCACACTGAATCTCCTCCATTTCCATATCCCTTCTAGTTCTTTTCAATCCCTTCCTGTGGTGCTCTTCCTTTCTTGCTTTTATACCCTTGTATCTTTTAAAGATAATGAACAGACATATCACACAGGTGGCACTAACAATAAGAGGTCTCAAGATTGAACACACTATTCCACTTCCTAAGTTTCCAACCATTTGCCAATCCTATAAAAAATATTTCCAGTTGTTTACCAAACACCTGTCACTAATAATTCCTTCAAATCTCCTTTCAGATCTGTATTATTCTTAATTAGGGCTTCCTGTTTTCTGTTTTTACTGATTTTTACAGATAAATACAGAGAGAAACCATTATTTTTCCTGATTGTATTTCTTTTTAAAAGCAGAAAAATACAGATGATTTGGCTTCTTCTGAGTGATTCTCTGTGCTTCGATTAATGAATTTTAGACCAGTAGCTGTACATATTGGCAGCATGGGGAGTTTAAATGAGAATTAGATTTGCTTAAATTGCTGCATAGCACAACATGCATTTGTGATATTATGCTATTGTTTTCATGAGAAATGTGCTAAAACTTGACAGGCATCAAATTATGTGTGCACATTTATCTGTTAAAGAAATGCAGAAATATACAAGCTATAACTTAATCTGGTCACAAAACACAAAATAAATCTGGATAAATACCAATAGGATGGCCAAAAAATAAATAAGGATAAATGCAGACGAAAATGTTCAAAA
Source organism: Pleurodeles waltl (assembly GCF_031143425.1). Taxonomy (NCBI): domain Eukaryota; kingdom Metazoa; phylum Chordata; class Amphibia; order Caudata; family Salamandridae; genus Pleurodeles; species Pleurodeles waltl. The sequence continues at coordinate 438,875,728 of NC_090442.1, forward strand.
AATAAATACCATAAAACTGGGAGCCCTATTGTTAATATATTTCTTGAAGTCCTCACTTTTGTCAGGGATATAGCTACAGCATTGCTGGACCTTTATAATTTTGCAGACTGTGCCCTTTTTCGTGAGAAGGATGTCTAGCGCTAAACAATTCTGCAAAATCATGGATCTCACACCTATCATTTCTTATAGTATCTACAGCCAATAAGGAACTTGCTGTACTTGTGGACAATTTATCCACTATGGGTACAGTTTTCTAATCTTGAGATCATTCAGGATTAACCCTACAGATGGAATCACTGCACACAAAGGAGCAGATGTATACCTTGTCACACAAAACTTAGTTAGCGCAGTTTTGCATGAACAAGTATAGCGCCGGCTAGCACCATTCCAAGACTCCCGCCGGTCACCATATTTATGGAATGGAGTTATCTAATGCTAATGCCCCGTTAGCGTCCTTGGAAAGGACACTAACAGGGCTGGGGAGGTGTAGGGTGAACCAGGGCTTGTGCGCTGAATTATGGCGCTACACTAATTAGGCAAAAAAATTGCCTCTAAGCAGTGTAGCGCCATTTTCTGGTGCACAACCCCCATGGACATGGCTCCTGTCTTAGTTATGGCAAAGGCCATATCATCTTTTTCTGGAGGGGAATGCCTAACTTGCATCTCATTGATGCAAGGTAGGTTTTCCCCTCCAGAAAACAATGTTAACTCCCCAACTTTGGTGCTAGACACATGTAGCGCCAAAGTATAAATATGGAATTAGGTTTGCACTGAATTAGCGTAACAAAAAATTACGCTAATTCAGTGCAAACCGGGTATACATATGGGCCAAAATGTCTCCCACAATTTCAGCACCACTACTACCTCGTTTAGTTCTAGTTTTCATTTCAACACAGGATCATTCAAATGCTTCACATGGTAAATCTTTGGCAAAATAACACCTAACTAACATGTACCATACCATTCCTTGGGTAATTTGAAGTATGTACACTCCTCACAAACAAAATAACTCCAGGAATAACAGGATTTTGTTCTCCCAAGAACAGAAGCCAAGTCCCCACATATTCAAAAATATGGTCTCAATCACTTCTATCCACATACTTAGTATTAAGGGAAGATGTATCTCTAGTCACACATAATTTCCCTTTGTGTTGCCAATCTAGAAGTAGTGCAGGCATAACTCCTAAGTTTTGATATTTTGCTTCTTCCTCATCCCAGTGTCCTTTATATCTCTGATCACATCCTGTTTTCCCCCTAGCATTTATTGCTCTCTTTCTGTCTTCTATTAAATCCAAAAATGTCTTCTCAACCTCAGGTAAAGAACATGTCAAATTGTTTCTATGAGCATAAGCCAGTGTCATTTTCGGTCTAAGGAAACAGTTAACTGTATCCAATGTCTTAGCATGAAAATAACGATTCAAATTATTGAACAAACGAACTTCAGATTGTAATTGAGAAATCATATTGAAAATGTCCCTTTCCATAAAATAGACTTAACAGAAGGCTACACATAATGCCATAAGTAAGAGGACAATGGTGATAGATAATTCCCTTTGCCGCTGAAGCAGCTAACTATGTACAAACATAACAGTCCTTTGCATCCATAGTGTCAACATACTGATAAAGCAATTTAAAATAGGCATTTGAAGAATAATCTCCTCTAGATAAATCTATATGCAAAGCTCTACACCCTGGTGCATGCAAGCTATTAAATGTAGGACTTGGGGCTTGAGGGGTAACACTAGGCTTGAGCTCAGCTAATATACTTGTGTTATTCGTTTCTAGGACTATTTTAAAATCAGACTGTTGAGAGGAGAGCAACTAGGTCTTCTCTGTTTGCCTTCACTTGTGCAAATGGCAAAACGAAGTTCACACAATGTGCAATTAAATTATTTACAGAATCTTTGTGAAACTTCGCTAGCCCTACTCTGTCCTCTTCTAAATGACACCCTTATGCTCTTTTTTTAAGAAGATTCCCCTGCCCTGGGGAATCTTCTTAATACTTTTCATACAATGCCCTTTTTGTTATTTACAAATCCAAGTTCAGTTCATATGATTATGTCAATAGTATTTCAAATCAGTTTGTTCAATGAGAGTGCAAGTTCAATCTCAGTTCATGTTGCAACTCTGGTTCATGGAGGCTCAACTGAGATCTCACTCTTGTCCTCCCTCTTCAAATGTCTGACTTCCTCTTCACAATTCTTAGCAGCAAAATATGTCCATTCAGGGGATGAGTACTTCTGACATGGCACTCTAGCTCTTTTTAATCTCCTGGGTACAGGTTGTTCACTTTCAGTGTCACTCCGGTCACAATCCTCAGTATCCTCTAGGACAGTACTCAGTGCACTTTCCGTAGGCAATCTTAATCTCTCTCTTTCTTGCCTTCTTGCCCAATGATCCTCAGTCTCTACTCAGTGTGATACAGCACTATGTCCTTCGTTGGGTCTGAGTTCGGCTCAGATAGCAGTTCAAACCAGGACTCTTAAACTGTCAGTTCATCAAGATCCCCCTGTGACTAAGGATGTGCTATCACAGGCTCTTGGTGAGTCTCAGTACTCTGTGCACCCTCTTCTTGCTGCCTCTCAGTTGTCGAATGCACCTCAGGAAAAGGCACTGCCACATCATCAAGAGGACACTCCATTCTATGTGTGTGAGCTGCATGAATCCAGTTTGGAAGACCCGCACACAGCAGCATTTGTCACTAGGATGACCTGGTACTGTCCACGCCACCTAGCTTACAGAAACGGGTTTCTTCAGCAAGACGCAGTTGCCAAGACTGAGGTCATGGCACTGTTCTAGGCATGAAAAGGCAGCAACAGCTTCAACGTGTCAGGACACAGAATGGACCATATCAGGTAGCCTCTTGCAATAGTCAAGAACCATGTCATCTGTAATGTTTACCAGTGCATTTACAGACATCGCAGGCAGTCTCATTGCTCTCCCCATGATTACCTCATGAGGGGACAATCCTTTTTTTCTTGCAGGAACACTATGAAGACTCATTAGCATAAGGACAAAGTGTGTGGCCACTTCAGAGATGTTGATGCACACACTTTGCCCAATCAGGCTTTCAATGTTCCATTCACTTTCTCAAGGATGCCAGAAACCTCTAGCAAATAACTGCAACAGTCTCTGCTACACTTGCAATGCTGCACACAACATTTTCAAGACCTCTTTATTGAAAAGAGTCCCTCTGTCTGACTTCAGCGAAGTCAGGTAACCAAACCTAGGTATCAACTTCCTCAACAACAACTTGGCTACTGTGAGCCTGTCATTCATCCTGGCTGAGTAGGCTTCCACCCAACGTGAGAAGATGAACACAATCAGTAGGACATGTCTCAGCCCATTGCACACAGGCATTTCGATTAAGTCCCTCTGCATTCTGTTGAATGGCCCTCCTGATCTTCCTACATGACTCAATGCCACTAGCGTTCTTTTCTCTACATCTATTTGTTGACGCACAACACATTTGTGGTACAATTCCTCAGCCACTAATCTAAATCATGGGTTTAGCCAACGTTGTTTGAATAACATGACTGTGGCATCCCTTCCACTGTGTGCCGGTCCATCGAACTGTCTTACTTTTGGGGATGGCATGCTGTCTGTAACATTGGTCTGCCATCTTCAGAAACCAATTTATAATCATCTCTCGTCACACATTGTAGAACTCTAGGACCTGGGATGGTCACTCCTCTTTTAGCTTAGTTTTATAGTTCATGTTTTATTCATATTTTATTCATTTCACTAAGGCTGCTTTTCAGCTATCCCTTTTATACATTTTATCAGTTTACATTTATTGTAGGAAAGCAAGAAATATGCTGCTTGTTTAGTTAGCCTTTGCACAACATATAATCAGCACTTTTTGTCCAAGGCTATGGAACCCGGTACACAATATGCTAGTTTGTGTTGCCGGTTCACAAGACAGCTTCCACCATCTACACACAGCATTGCATTGGAACTATATTTCAAATGTGATTAGGTTATATAAACAGCACCCTAACCCAAGGGGAGAGCATACCCGTCACAATGATCCTGGGATGCATGCTGTGTGACACACAGCTCGGCTGGTTCTGATCTGCCAGCTTCCTGAGAGGATGGCCATCTACACCACGGGCTCTTTCCTGACACTCTTTCCAGGTATGGGGTTGGGGCTAATCCCTAGGATCAGGCCGGGCAGAGGGTTACAACCACTATGATCTCAGAATAGAGATAGGGTTAGTTAGGAACTTCTAGCATAGCTAGAACCACACACATTTTAGTTGAAATGTTCACCTTTTTCACCATGTTCGTAATGCTAATGACCTTGCTTTGCTTCATCTGCCCAGTTGGTGCAGCTCACTGTTTATATGCTAGATTGTGACTGTTTCATAAAATTTACTGAAAACTTACCTTGCATCATTTTGTCTCACCTTGGTAAGCGTGAGTGATAATATGAAAGTGGTAACATCTGTTTCCATTACTTCCCTGGGGAGTCAGAGTGTCATGTTCAGGTTGCTGTAGTCCCCTTTTGCCCCAGTGAGTTTTTAGGTTTGGGTGAAGCACTGTGAGCTAGCCAGTAGTTAGGCTGGCAGTATTTAACTGTGTGGGTATACTCAGTCTCCCACACTTTACCAGACCTATTGCCAAAGTCAGAACCGCATAACATGGCACCACCAAAGTATCAAGGGAAGGTACATATTTCTCTGATCCAACCGTGCTGTTCTGCCTCTGACACTTCCTCCTGCAATCTCTTCAGTTCCTCCTGGGTATCAGTTGTTGACAACAAAAGTTTATAGTTGGCCTTACCTTCAGATTCATTTGCATATTTACCATTGTGTATTCGTGACCCATGACTACAGTATTGTGTAACATCATGAGCATAACGGTTGTCCACTGTAACATAAGAGTCACCACTGCATTGAGCGGGACACTTCACAACTGCTATTTTTGCATACAGCTGTAGTGCTTCAAGCATCTCATGACATGTTCCCCTTTGTAGATCAGGGATTTAGATGATGTCATGAATCCACTTTGTGTCCATTTCTGTATGAAATGAGAATGACACCAAAGCCGTACTATCTGTGAATATATTGGCCCTCATTATGAACTTGGCAGTGTGGGCCGCCATGCTGGCGGTGGCGGGAAATCCTGCCATCTGGCATGGCAGCCCACACCGCCACATAATAATGACAGGGAGGCTATGGCGGCCCTCACCCGCTGCCAGGCTGCCTCTGACAGGCAGCCTGGCGGTGGACTGCATCATTATCCGACAGGGCAGCGCTGCTGCCCCTCGGATAATGATCCCAATTCCCCCAGCCTTTCCCTGACTGGTTTCCCCGCCAGGGAAAGGCTGGTGGTAGGGGTGCTAAGGGGCCTCCCTGGGCCCCCCCCGTGCAGTGCCCTGTTGTGCAGGTCACTGTACGATTTACAGAGAGTGATCTGCGTGATGGGTGCAGCTGCACCTGCCGCACAGAGGCACTGACGGTGGCTCCATATGGAGCCGCCGGCAATGTCCCAGCCAGGCATTCTGCTGGGCCGGCGGGCGTAAACTATGTTTCCGCCGGGCGGCCCAGTAGAATGTATGTAATGCGTCCGGCAGAGTCCCAGGGGGGCTGCCGGTCAATAAAAAGACTGCCAGCCTGAACACGGCGGTGAAAACCGCTGTGTTCATAATGAGGGCCATTGTCACTCTCAGCTGTTCAGAGACATTGCAAGCTCTAGTAGGAGCTATCAATTCAGCCACTTGAGCAGAGAACACCCCCTGAAGCCAGGAATCTTCAACTACCCTGAGACTGTACAGACTACTTAAGCAGCTCTCAAGTTTTCCTCATTGTCGCTCATACATGACCCATTCACAAACAGTATATAATCAGACTCTCCTCATATATCTGGTCTCAACTTGGTGCATAGTTCGGTGACATTGAGGCAATCATGCTCACCTTCCCTATTATCATTTTCATTCTCAGGGAGAGGCAGGATTCAGAGTAGCACATCTCTTAAGGGTACTGCAGCCAGTATAATCTATTCGCACTTTGTCAACCAGCTATTTGTCAAATGCTGTGTGGGGGAATATGTGTCAACAAAATCTTAACTGAATACGGCACAAGAACAGTTAGAGGATGTCCCATAAAAATACTTTCAATCAGTCAATCAATCATTCAGGAATTTGTAAAACGCACTACTTACCAGTGAGGCTGAGAAGGGGGGCGAGAAGAGAGGGGGAGGTGCTGCTACTGCTTGAACAGCCAGGTCTTGAGAAGTTTCCTGAAGGTAAGGAGGTCTGTGGTCTGGCACAGGTGAGTGGAAAGAGTATTCCACGATTTGGCGGCGAGGTGCAAGAATGATCTACCGCTGGTTGTAGTTCTGCGGATGCGTGGGATGGTTGGGAGGGCGGGGTCGGCAGAGCAGATATGCTGGGTTGGGGTGTAGAAGGAGAGCCGTCTGTTGAGGTATTCTAGTCTGGTGTTTTGCAGTGCTTTGTGAGCATGTGTGAGGAGTTTGAAGGTGGTTCTCTTGTTGAGTGGGAGCCAGTGCAGGTTTCTTAGGTGGTCTGTGATGTGGCAGTGGCGGGGAATGTCTAGGATGAGGCGTGCAGAGGCGTTCTGGATGCGTTGCAGCCTCTTTTAGAGTTTGGCAATGTTTCCTGCGTAGAGGGCATTCCCGTATTCCAGTTTGCTGCTTACGAGGGCTTGGGTGACTGTTCTTCTGGTTTCAGTGGGTATTCATTTGAAGATCTTTCAGAGCATGTGGTGGGTGTTGAAGCAGGAGGAGGAGATGGTGTTGACTTGCTGGGCCATGGATAGTGAGGAGTTCAGGATGAATCCTAGGTTGCGTGCGTGGTCGGTGGGAGTCGGAGTGGCTCCGAGAGTGGCAGGCCACCAGGAGTCATCCCATGCGGAGGGGGTGGAGCTGAAGATGAGGGCTTCCGCCTTGAGAGAATTGATTTTGAGGCAGCTGCTCTTCATCCATCGGTGATGGCCTTCATTCCTTCATGGAGGTAGGTCTTGGCAGAGTCCTTGGTGAGGGAGAGGATCAGTTGGGTGTCATCGGCATATGAGATGATGTTGAGGTTGTGGGATCGGGCGATGTTAGCGAGGGGGGCCATCTAGACATTGAGGAGGGATATCTGAGGGGCAAACCCTGGGGTACGCCGCAGATGATTTTGGTGGCCTCCAAGCAGAATGGGGGGAGGTGGACTCTCTGGGTTCTGCCAGTAAGATAGGAGGTGATCCAGTCCAGGGCTCTGTCGCAGATTCCTGCATTGCTGAGGCGTGAGCGCAGGGTGTGGTGGCAGGCAGTGTTGAATGTGGCCGAGAGGTCCAGGAGGATGGGGGCCGCGGTTTCGCCATTGTCCAGTATGATTCTGATGTCGTCAGTGGCAACAATGAAGGCAGTTTCGGTAATGTGGTTACCGCAGAATACAAATTGGTAATGGTCCAGGGTGCAGTTCTCCTCGAGGAAGCGGGTTAGTTGTCTGTTGACAGCCTCCTTGGTTACTTTTGCCAGGAAGGGGAGCAGGAAGATAGGCTAGAAGTTCTTGAGGTCCTTTGATTCTGTCTTGGGTTTTTGAGGAGGGCATTGATCTCAGCATGTTTCCAGCTCCCCGGGAAGGTGTCGGACTCGAACGAGCTGTTAATGATCTTTCGAGTTGGGGTGTGATGACGGAGCTTGCTTTGTTGAGGATGTGGTGAGGGCAGGGGTCAGATGATGAGCCAGAGTGGATGGTGTTGTTGTCATTGACAGGGGTCCAGGAGAGCAGGAGGTTGGTTGGAGGTGAATCTGTGGTGTTGGTGGTAGCCGGGGGGGTCTGAGTGCTGAAGCTGTTGTGGATGTCTGCAATCTTGCAGTGGAAGTAGAAGGCTAGGGAGTCGCAGAGGTCTTGGGATGGCGGGATGTCATTGGAGCTGGGGTTGGAGAGTTCCTTCACGATGTTGAAGAGCTCCTTGTGGCTGTGTGCGTTGTTGTTGATTCAGTCTTTGAAGGCAGTTCTCTTGGCGGCAAAGATAAGTTGGTGGTGTCTGCGGATGGTGTTTTTTGAGGCTGTGTGGTTGTACAGAGTCTGATCTTGGAGACACTTTCTTTCAAGTCTTCAGCAGGTTTGCTTAGATTCGTGGAGGTTGGCGGTAAACAAGAAGGCCTTTCTGTTGGGGCGTCTGTTAGAGGGATTCTTAATTGGGGCAAGAGTATTGGCACATGTGTCGACCTTTTGCCTGACGCTGCGGGCAGCTGCATCAGTGTCGGTGGTCTTGATGGGTGGGTTCCATGAGAGGGTCACGATAAATTGGTCTTCGGTGACCTTGTTCCAACTGCGGTGGGGGATCCGTTGAGGGTGGATTTCTTGAAAGAGAAGTGAATGCAGCGGTAGTCTGTCCAGTGGAGTTTGGTGGTGTAGCTGAAGGAGACGTGATTGTTGGCAGAGAAAATAGGGTTGAGTGTGTGTCCTGCGGAGTGGTTCGGTGTCGTGACGAGCTGCTGGAGTCCGAGGTTGGAGAGGTTGTCAAGCAGGGTGGCGGTGTTGTTGTTGTTGGTGTTCTCGAGGTGGAAGTTTAAGTCCCCAAAGAGTATGTAGACAGTGGATGCGAGAGCGTGCGTGCTGATGATGTCGGTGATGGAGTCACTAAACTGCTGTTGGGGGCTTGGGGGCCTGTAGATGAGGGTCCCTCGGAGGGTGGTGTTTGGGTCATTATGGATCTGGAAGTGCAGGTGTTCGGCAGTGCTGAGGGTATCTTCGGTGGTGATCGTGATCCTGAGGGTGTTCTTGTGGATAATGGCAATGTCTCCTCCTTGTTTGTTGGAGCGGTCCCTGCAGGTGATTTTGTAGCTATCAGGGATTGCTATGGCGATGTCAGGCGCTGAGGAGGGGTTCATCCAGGTTTTGATCAGGAAGGTGACGTCTGGGGAGGCTGAATCGAGTAGATTCCATAGCTCTACTGCATGCTTGTGGATGGATTCAGGTCCTTTTGATAACTGGAGTGCAAGGTTGGTCGAAGCATTATTGTTCTATGTTCTTAGGTGCATCAATTTCACCATTTTAGGTGATTTTAATATTCATTTTGATAATTCATACTGCCCTATAGCTATTCCATTTCTGGAAATTTTAAAGCATTGGGCTTTCAATCATTAGTTAATGAACCTACTTATGAAGCAGTCCACTTGACCTTGTGATTTCAAATTTACCTGGCATACTTGTTTAGCCTGTGCTTCCTCTGAGTTGGTCTGGTTGTTTTGCTTTTACTTTTCAAAGGCTCTGAGGTGTAAGATAAACCACATATTCCAGGGGGACTTTCTAGATGGTGGACTAAATTTAAGGCCACCATTTTCTGTCTTGGTCTTCAATCCACAATACCCATCTTAGAGGGATCAATGTATTATAGTATGAACTCAGTAGATCACAGGATTTTCTCCAATTAGGATAAAGTACTTTCGCTAACCCTCTCCCTCTTGGTCCCTGGATGACAAATGCTGTTTTTGATTTAAAGAAGAAGAGTAGGTGATAGGAGCATGTGTGGCATAAGCAGTGCACTGCCGAAATTAAAATGAAGCTGAAGGAGACCTCTAGACTTTATCAGAGGGACTGCAGGTCTGCAAGTGGTGCTTACTGTTCAGCAGAAATACCTGCTGCTAGTAATGCCTTTCAAGAAAGCTTTCATATTGTTAAATCCTCATCTGACTATGCAAATGTTTTATCACACCCTGTGCTGTCCCACAAGGGCTGCAATGAAATGGCTGAATTATTTTTCATGAAGGTTGCCTCTATTTATTTCACCTTTGATAACTCTGTCATTCTTGCTAATACTCCCACTGTAATGATGGAATCTAATGAGAGCTTGACCTTTCAGCCGCAGGACATCAATATTTCTGGAATCCGATAATAAGTTTCACTCCTTTCAATTTGATTTTTATCCTGAACATAGTGCTGAAAATGCATTTTTAGGGGTTCCTGAACACCTCATGGAGGGGCTAGACAGAAGAGTTTATGTGGCCCTCATTCTCTTGGATCTAAGTGCTGCTTTTGACACTGTATACTATTGGGTACTTTTCAGAAGACTAGCCAGTGTGGGTGTCCAACAAATTGTTCTCTCACAGTTTCAATCTTTCCTTGAAGATTGCTCCTTTCAGGTGACTGCTAAATTTCATAAATCATTGGTATTCAGATTGCCTTATGGAGTTCCTCAAGGCTCATCACTGAGCCCAGCTCTATTTAAGATTGATGCCCTCCTGATAGCAGATATAGTGGAAAATCATGGTCTGTCTTGTTCTAATTATGTGGATGACACAAATTGTTATATCACTTTCCACACTTGATAGTAGCACTTCTTCCAACCTGGTCTGCTGTCTCAAGGAAGTAGGGAACTGGATGTGCCATAACTGTCTTATGAGAAATGGCAGCAAGATAGAAGTCTTTCTTTAAGGAAATCAGGCCCAACTCTGGGTTGCATATATCTGTCCTACTCCTAGGTAGGTGATTGAGGAGTTGGCTTTCTGGGTGGATGACAAATTTTGCAATGGAGCAGCAAAATATCAAGGTAACTAGCTTGTTGCTTCTTCAGTCTGCTTAGATGCCAAAGAAAGATCCTTTTTTGAGACCTAAAAAATTGCTGCTCAGGTGCTTATAATTTCTACACTCAACTATGGTAATGTTTTATAATTAGGCACCACTAATTCTAGTATAAAGCGTTTGAAAATTGTGCAAAATGCAGCTGCCCACCTACTCTGCCATATTCTCCACAGATTTTTGTTTCTTGACATCTCTGTGCACTTCATTGGCTTCCCACAGTCAAATGCATAAGTATAAGGCTTTATTCTATGTGTTTAAAGCAATACATCAGGCTGGTCCTGCTTGTTTTCGTTCCTGGATTCACCCTTACAATCCAAAACAAGCACTTCCATTGGGAAATGCCAAGCTTGAGACTCTCCCTAGAGTAACATTAGCAAGTCAAATTGGGCAGTACTGTTCTTTTTTGTGGCCCAAGCTCTGAAACTCCTTGTTTTTTGCCATTTGCCTTCATAATTCATATGCCCTGTTTAGCAAGATGTTTGAGACCTGGGCCACTAGAATTATGTGGCAGAAGAGGGCCAAATTGTGTGGCAGGGCTGAGTAAAGTATGAGGCAAGAAAAGCCAAATTATGCAGCATAATGTGACACATTTTATAATAGTAGTACTTCATTATTTGTAATCTTGGTAACACTCTGTGGGCATTGGTTGCACATGTTTGGTACCAGTGCAACATCCAAATATAGCAATAAGCAACAGAAAGGTGACCAGAACAGCTTTGAAAAGAGCCTTCAACTGTGCTGCAACATGTGGCAGTGCATTTTAGTAACGTTTGAACCATTTAAGCTAAAAAATAAATAAAGAAAATGCAGATTATGCAGCAGATGGTGAGTTATGTGGCAAATACGGCAAATCTATGATTATGCAAAAATTGCCACAGCCGCACAATCACATAGTTCCAGTGACCCTGCTTAGGACATGGCACTCTTCTTCTTTTGCTTTTGTTACGCTAGTGCTGGGAAACCCCAGTGAGTTAGCCATGCGCTCTACAAATTTCTTGAATCGAATTGCATAAACACTTTACACATTGCCTCTAAGTTAAGCCTAATTCGTTTTGTTCCAAGTTATCAGAGGGTTAAGCAACGGGTTAATTTAGTGACTTTTGTGGTTCACCCTGACATGGATTGTTGTTGACTAAGTGTGGCTTACACCCCCCTAAACCAATAAACCAATTTCTTACAACACATGTAAGTGTAGGGAGTGTGGAGTCGTGAACCTCAACAGGCAGTCTGTGAATTGCATTTTGTAGTATATTTTTTTGTACTACAAAATGTATTGTAAAGTGCAGTTTCTGAATCAGGCCCTATATGATTGGGTAAAACTCTGGCTGAAACTAGTGAAAAACAAGCAAATGAACTGATGCTGGCAATAATAGCAGTGTCATGAAGTGGGCTATCCCTAATGCCAGTCCACCCAATGTTGTGTCCTCACTGCCTTTTTGATGAACAAAGCAGTCAAATCTTATTACACTGACATTCATGTTACTGTGAATTTGGTGTAGTTTTGATCTTAATACAAACAAGTGGTACTCCTGTGTCGTTATTAATCATGTATCCAAATGAGGGCCAATATGTTCTGGAGTTTCTCTCTAGGCATGTTTTTAGTTTTATAATGCTACTGCAGTAACTGCATCAGAATGGGTAAATAAATTAGTGAAAACCTCTCATACACGTTTTAATACAAAATACATGAGCAATTCGCAAAAATATCCAAATTCATGAGAAATATTATGTGGAATAATAGCAATCAAGCTAAATGCAATTGCATGAAGCGGCATCCACATGAAAAGTGTGAGAGTGAATGAGGATAAACATTCCTTAAATCACCCAGAAAGTCAAAAACATGAATGAGCCTGTGAACATGATAGATTGTGAGAAGACTTAAACATGTTAGAGACTAAGGGGCTTTGCTATGAGAGGCTTGCGCTGCAGGAGCATTATTTTTTCTGACACTTTGGCCACGCAAACCTCTCAACCATATCTATGAGTTAACACAAAGCCACCGTGCATGACTTTGAAAGGCCTCCTAGATATGGAGTAAGACAAAGCAGAGCAAGTCACTTTGTTGCCTCACTCTGCGTCAGGGAGGCATTCCATGTGCATTGAGGTAGGTTTTCCTAGGTAACACCCATGGGTTTTAATGCTGCCCCAGATTTACCTAATCACATAAAGCTGGGGAGGCGCCAAAATCTTATGCCTCCCAGGGAAATTGTAAAGAGGGGAAATATTTTTAATTCTCCAACTTTTTTCCTCTGAAAGTGTGCTGCATTCTGCAGCACACAGAGAAAGAGGAAAAAGCTTCTGGGGATTGTTTTTTTTTTTGCAGAAAGGTGGCCCTTCCTGCACAAAACAATCCTGCATGCAACACTGACAACCTTGCACCACAGTGCACGAGTATCTGCATTGGCGCTATGCAGCCAATTGTGCACCAGCGCAGGGAGAAAGGATAGGAATGCACAGTGTTGTATAAATACAGTGCATTCCTGCTCTTTCACATTGGCGTAGGTCAGCGCAGCAAGAAGACTTGCGGTGCTGTCCTACTCCAAATCTCCATAAATAAGCCCCTGAGTGAGGGCAGAAGTGTATGCCCTGCATTCCTTTTTTCAGCATGATCTATCTTTATGTAGTAAAATTATTATCAGATGTCCTTTGTTAAGACAGAGGGCTGCCTTTGGTGTCACGGTAGAGCTGCTATTCATTCCCTTTATGATAAACTCATGTTCATTGTGCACAGTAAGCTACATTAAATCTAGGTGAATTATCGTGTGCTCAAAAGATAAATTAAAATTTCAGTAAAACTCAAGTGCGTTTATCCAAAAAATACCTGAAAGTTAGATTTACTGCACTTCAATTGACCCTTCAATGAGTGTGTATTAAGGTTATATCATAATATATTACTTTAAGAACTGCGCATTTAACTAACTTTATTGTAAATGAAACATGCCATGGCCACTCTTCTTTCAATATATATAAAATGTTCGTTTTCCAACCGTCATGAAACAGGTTATTTGTACAGCAAAGTGAAACGATACAACATGAGCAAGTTTGGAAGCATCACGCAACTTTTCTAGTGGGTCTCAGTTTCGTCCACTAACTTGCCACATTGCAAATTAATAGAATTGATTTTCTCTGTGCAAGTTATCACTGCACATGACAATAGGGCAAAGTTATCAGACATAACATCAGTGTCGTTTAGCGGTGCCTAATGTTTCAAAATTAGATTTTAATACTGTCTGGTGACATCATCAACGATTTCTGCATTTTTCACCTCCAAAATATGGATGACACCCAACTTCATTTGATTCTGTCCCCTCTTATATCTCACTATTAGCCGAGCATCTAGACATCATGCATTAATTGATGAAATCTCAGTATCTCAAATGCATTCCCAACAGAACTTAATTCTTGGTTATAGATCAAAAGTTTCAATTCTTTGGGCTTCATTTTAAATAGCCACCTCAACCTAACCAAACCCATTAACAGTACTGCCAAGGATGCCAACTACCATCTGAATCTCATTTTTTCAAGTAAACCTTTTATGCCACTACAACAATGGTAATTACCTTCTTTCAGAATTCCTCAAATTCTCCTTGCTCCCCTCAAAGCCACCTTTAATGCTGCAGCTAGTCTTGTTTCTGAGAGTAGTCACATTACCCCACATTAGGTTCCCTGAGGTACTTCTCCATTCAAGGCCTACCATGTACAAATTAGCTGCTCTAATATTACTCAATTAGTGTACTGAGGTATTTTCCCCAACTGTTCCACATCAGAAGGGTCATTTGTCAAGGTCTTCACAAATGGTGCTAGTATAGGCTACACTGGTGGAATCATGACAGTTTGCATAACTCTAAATACAGCGAGCAAGCCAAGATTTTGGTGGGCAGGGATCTCTGCCACGTTGAGTACTCTGTCCAACAGGTTTTATGTGTCAATATATGAAGAAAGTCACCATTACTGTCAGAAATGGGGTCTGTGGTCGGCAGTCATTTTACCCCCTGTCCAAGTAAGGACCCTCATACTAGTCAGGGTAAAGGAGAATCACCCTCAGTTAACCCCCGCCCATCCCCTTGGTAGCTCGGCACAAACATGCAGGCTTAACTTCAGAGTCTAGGTGTAAAGTATTTGTGCCAACACACACAGTAACTCAGTGAAAACACTAAACAATGACACAACACTGGCTTAGAGAAATAGGAAATATTTATCTAAACAAAACAAGACCAAAACGACAAATATCCAACAGACACAAGTCAAGTTATTAATTAAAAAGCAAAAATAGTCTTAAATCCTTAGAAAACAGTAAAAACACTGTTAGCGTTTAAAAGTACCTGGGTAGCATCAAAATAATACGCACGGCTGAGTGTGTGTTGCAAAAGGCTAGTGATGCGTTGATTTCTCACCCGCAAATGAGACCGTGCATCGTTTCTCCTCCTCTGGTTGGGTCAGTGTGCGTCGTTTTTTCCTCTCCTCAGGGAGGATTTGCATCATTTTTCCACCCTGAGTAACGTTTGCATCGAAAATCCTGCTGCACAGTATCAGCAAAAGTGCGCTAAGTAGGCTTACTTCAAAGGAATGTCTCTCTTGTTTGTGAAATCCTGCCTTGCCCAGGCCAGGCCCCAGGCACACACCAGGGGGTTGGAAACTGCATTGTGTGAGGGCAGACACAGCCCTTTCAGGGGTAAGAGACCATTCCTCCCCTCCCTCTTAGCACAGATGGCTCATCAGGAAATGCAGGCTACACCCCAGCTCCCTTTGTGTCACTGTCTAGAGAGAGGTGCAAACAGTCCAACTGTCAAACTGACCCAGACAGGGAATCCACAAGCAGGCAGAGTCACAGAATGGTTTAAGCAAGAAAATGCCCACTTTCTAAAAGTGGCATTTTCAAACAAACAATCTCAAAACCAACTTCACTAAAAGATGTATTTTTAAATTGTGAGCTCAGAGACCCAAAACTCCACGTCTGTCTGCTCCCAAAGGGAATCTATGCTTTAATCATATTTAAAGACAGGCCCCATGTTAACCTATGAGAGGGATAGGCCTTACCACACTGAAAAACGAATTTGGCAGTATTTTACTGTCAGGACATATAGAACACATTAGTATGTGTCCTACCTTAAACATACACTGCACCCTGCCCATGGGACTACCTAGGGCCTACCTTATGGGTGCCTTACATGTAAGAAAAGGGAAGGTAAAGGCCTGGCAAGTGGGTACACTTGCCAAGTCGAAGTGGCAGTTAAAGTCTACGCACAGAGACACTGCAGTGGCAGGTCTGAGCCATGTTTCCAGGGCTTCTAATGTGGGTGGCACAACCAGTGCTGCAGGCCCACTAGTAACATTTGATTTACAGACCCTGGGCACCTCTAGTGCACTTTACTAGGGACTTACCAGCAAATCAAATATGCCAATCATGGAAATCCAAATATACATACATTTTACATAGGAGCACTTGCACTTTAGCATTGGATAGCAGTGGTAAAGTGCCCAGAGTAACAAAAACAGCAAAAACAGAGTCCAGCACACATCAACAACCAGGGAAACAGAGGCAAAAAGTTATGGGAGACCACATCAAGGATGCCAAGTCTAACAATTACATGTGTCCTTTGTCTGAATTTATGGCCCAATGTGCAAGGGAATATCTACAGACAAACATGTCTGCATAATTAGATTTATGCCTATGTCCAGACATAAATCTTTACTTAAATATAATTCATCAACTCAGGGCTGAGATTTAAGCACAGCAGTGTGCCCCTCCCCCTTACATGAGGAAGGTGTAGACATGTACATTTCAACATATGACTGATAATTGTCTAATATTAACTTTTAGGGCATATTTTAGGTGCAAATTCGCCAAATGTAGTTCAGCATTACATAGGCCGTGATTTCTGACTATGTTTTGTAAAACCACAAAATTGAATAAACACGGAACCAGTAAACACCTGATTAAAAAACATACCTGACAATAATGACTACTGGAAGCACATATCATGGGCATCGCCCTCCTTCTCTTTTGCTGTGAGACATTGTGGTTAATAGACGACAACTGCAGATGTGTTGTGTGTCATTGTGTGTGTATGTTAGTTTGGGACATGCAATGTGTTACAGTGCAGCTTTCAGTGTTTGTAGAGTAGTGTGCGATGTGATATGATTTATGTGTTTTTTTTTGTAATCTTTTAACAATGTATATATTTGTATTTTTCTAATTTTGTGCATTAGTTATGTTTACATTTTGTAGAGGGTTACCTTCATGGATGTCTGCAGTTTGTAAAGTTCCATGTCCTTTTTAAATATATTTGTTATTATTTTTAAAGATTTTGTTTGCAAAGTGAGGTAAGAGGTAGAATGAAAAGTCTTTCTTTTATTTTTTTCGGTGTTGGGGTTTGTGCTTGTAGTGCTATTGCCTGTTTATTTCTATTTGAATCCCTTGCAGTAGCTGTGAGTGACCATGTGTGGTGAGTGACCTATCTGAAGGCATAACTGCAGTGGATGTGAGCCTATTGAGGCTTTTTTACTATTAGAGTAGAACTGGGTATAACTTATTGAATTGCAACGTACTTATGCTTTAGTAGCTGTGATTTTTATGTCAATAGCTCTCCATGTGCCCCTCTTTAATCTTCATTTTCCTTATCCCACTTTGTAGTAGATGTATTAAATTTTCTAACCACTTCCCCTTTTCAGTCACACTTTAACCCTTGAAACAAAGATCAATGTGAGGGGAGTTCTACATAATCATGGTTGAGAAGTGTGCCCATGAGAGACAGGGCAGGCTTACAAACTGATTTAGTGAATTACATTCATGAGTACGTGAGGTAGTACTACTGGAGGTCTACTTCAAATGGACATTAGTGCCTTTTGTGAATTAGGCACCAACTTTTTTTTCTTTACTCAAATAGACTGAAATTGATTGAAACCTAGAAACACAGGGCACTATGAACACAGATTCCAATTCACTGAATATGCACCTTGTGACAGTTGTGAGAGTATGGTCACAAAGGAATTATGGATACAAGAGCAGCCAAGAGTGCACACCAGAGGCTAAGATCAATTGAAGCATTCCACCCATCACTCATTTTTCTCAGTGATCCACCTTATAGGTGACTTGTTTGCCAAGAAAATGCCCCCCTGCTCAATATGTCATAGGAACAAAGCTACATTTTACTCATGAGGTCCAACATGGTTAAAACTGGTGTAGCACTGATGCTGCTCCTGTTCATATGGAGCATGATCTAGTAATTTGAGCTGGGCGGGTGCCAACGGGACAAGATCAATGACAATGTGCATATGTTTGGTCCTTGTTTGTAATAGAGGAGTGAGTACAAAGGGTGAATAGACATGCTACTCAAAGTACTTAAAGTTTCTTTCACTGCATTTCTTTTTTAGTTGAAATTTCCCTTTCTTCAAATAGCTTCTGGTTTGTTTGGTTGTCAGGTTGTCCACCCTACATTAGGATATTACACAGTCTACCATCTACCATTGTGTGGGCTTCATGAATACAACTGAATTGCTGTTGTGATCTGCATAAATATATACATAGTCATATAGCGATTGATTAAAAGTGCTGCAACTGAATGAATTGCTTTAATTGTGTTGTGAAATGCCCTGTACCTATAGTGAGAGCTGCACATTTCACTGCCTTTATTGGTAAGTTACGGTCATGCACTTTTACAACAGGGTCAAATAAAAACATCTGCTGACGGGGTACTGCTCATCTTAAAGTGAAATTCTTTTTTCCTGAAGCACTTGCTCACACCGGCTGCTTTTGTAGTCAAACTTGGCAACATGCATTTGCTTAATATGTTGACAGGGATGTGATGTTATGTGGATTTGTAGAGCGTGGCGTGAGGGTATCCAGGCGCTGAGAAGGGCAGACGAGAGGGGGGAGAAGGAGCTCATGCCTGTGGGCATCCTTTTGTTTCTGTTGCTGACAGGAAGCCAGAGATAGACTATAGGCACATTACATTGATGTGGGCATGACAGCCCACTGTCATTGGAGAATTCAGAGCCAGCGCCGTTTACACTAGCAGACATCCCATGACTGCTGTGCTTTTGAAAGACATTGCGCTCTGGAAACAGAAAAAAGAAAGATACCGATTATTTTAAAATGGATCCTAGTTCACAAATCTGCAGAGTCGCTAAAGCAGGAGTCTGGCGTTCTTATTCTGTTTCCAGCATAAAAACAGTAGTAATTTTGACGATCTTGTACTTCAACTAAAAATGTTTATTAAATATTCAGGGCCATATTTTCTCTCATTGCCGCAAAAGAGCACTGCATGAAAAACTGCAGTGCTGTTTTGGGAATGACAAAAAATAAAACAGCACCACCATGTAAAGAGTCGCTAATTGATGATGTCATCAACAGTGCTAGCCCTAAACATGGCTGTTTTTCATGACACTCAGGCCCAGATTTCGAAAGATGTCATAGGACAGCGCAGCACTCAAAGTTGCGACGCTGCTCTGCATTGCATGACAGGTAGAGAGCAGGCAAGAGCCATATCTACAGAGTTGGCACTATCCTGATCTCTCCCTAGAGCTGACTCATAAGGATGCTGCCTAGTGCCATGCATACACCTTTGCACCATAGTGCAAGGGTGTGTGAGTTAGTTTAGCATAGGTTTTTACGGGAAAGGTGCCCTTCCAGTACAAATTACTATGCGTAGATAAACTTTAAAAACTTTCAGCACATATGCAAAGTCAGAAAAGTTAGGAGAAATAAAAACATTTCACCTTTTAACACCTGCTTCAAAATGATCTTATTCTTTGGTACAGAACCCTGCCTATTATTGTTGGTAGATAGGGTTTTGCATCAAAGGCCATGGGTATTTGCATGGGAATGCCCATGCACCACCCATGGATTGCCCCCTTGACGAAGAGTAACGCCGAGGAGCTCCTAGTGCTGCTTTGTGTCACTTTGAGAGAACATTCCAACGTAAACCAAGCTTTGCGCTGGAAAGAAAGCTTTGAGCTGAAAAGCGCATTAAAAAAAAACATTCTGCACTGGGATGCAAACCCACTTTGTAAAACCTTGTGCCACATTATGCCTGCACCAGACATAGGGGGTCATTCTGACCCTGGCGGTCCAAGACCGCCAGGGCCGGGGACCACGGAAGCACCGCCAACAGGCTGGGGGTGCTTCCCAGCCCATTCTGACCGCAGCGGTAAAGCCGCGGTCAGAAAAGGGAATCCGGTGGTTTCCCGCCGGATTTCCCCTACATGGGCTGAATCTCCATGGCGGCGCTGCAAGCAGCGCTGCCATGGAGATTCCGACCCCCTTCCCGCCACCCTGTTTCTGGCGGTTTTTACCGCCAGGAGCAGGATCGCCGGAACGGGTGTTGTGTGGCCCCTGGGGGGCCCATAAAGATTTTCACTGTCTGCATTGCAGACAGTGAAAATCGCGACGGGTGCAACTGCACCCGTCGCACCCCTGCAACTCCGCCGGCTCCATTCGGAGCCGGCTTCATTGTTGCAGGGCCTTTCCTGCTGGGCCGGCGGGTGCTCCTTTGGCGGGCGCCCGCCTGCCCAGGGGGAAAGCCAGAATGGCCGCCGCGGTCTTTCGGCGGCCTGATTTTGGCGGGCGGCGACCGCCGCCCGCCAAAGTCAGAATGAGGGCCATAATGTATGCAAGGGGGGTTGCTCCCACGCAGTAAGGTCCAAAAAATGGTGCAGTGAGATTTACTAGATTTTTGGCATAATTTTTAACGCCTGCACATGGCTGGCATTAAAATGACACACCCATAATCTCCTATGGGCCTCCCTATGCTTTGCTGGGTTGGTGTCAACATTTTTGGCGCTAGCGCAGCAAAGCACCGTAATAGTGACAAAAACGTTCACTCTATTGTGGTATGTGTGCCACGGTGCGCCGTATTGTATATATGGTGCACCCATGGTGTGATTAGGTGGGCACAGGAGGGGTGGAAGAAAAGTGGTGCATCAATGCTGATGCACCAGTTTCTTGTAAATATGCCCCTATGTGTTTCTAGGATTCCCTCCTTCCTCTGACTGTTGCTGACTGAGACGCTTATGATTGAGACACTTACTAGATGATTGGCGAAAGCCCGCCTCCCATTTGTGTGAATTATGTGGATGCTTGAGGCTCTTGAGCTTTTAAATTTGGAGAATATGGTGTTTTTACAGACCATTGATTTTACAGGATTCCAGGCATTTACCAGCTTGTTCCATGTTTTACTGTGACTTGTGTTATGTTCCCGGTTGTGCTCTGCAGGGGACCTGCCATGATAATCAGCCAACCCTAAATGTGTCTGCTCCACTAGGGGTCTGGGAGGGTGAATGTGAAGCTGTAAGGTCGAGCTGTAGTGCACGTCTTTTGTAAGGAATGTACCCTACAAAAAATAGAAAAGAAAAATGAGTTGGCATTGATTTAGCAAGAATATTCAGAGGGTAGAGGTGGTGGCATATTGACAGGCGGGAGGAGGTCACTTAACTACAGTGTCTGTATCCCATTTCATATGCCCAATCTAAGGAAGAGGGCCAGGGGCATAGTGGCCAAGACCGTGAATGATAACAAAAGGACGAAGAGTAATTATGAAGAAAGGGGGAGGGCCCTAAGTAAGGAGAAGTTGGGGGAACATTCAAGAGATGGCCCAATATTTTGCTCAGTTGAACACTCATGAACCTTCACCAAGTGTAAAGCAAGCTACATCAATAAATACATTTTATGGAAAGCACTTTAAGCAAAAAAAGGGTCAAGTGACCACCCGGCCAAGGAAATTGATCAGCACAGCTGGACACATCGAGTTTCCTTAATGAGTGCCCCAATGAAATTGAAGCTGTCAGTCTAGATGATTCTGCCTCTGGTACTCAGACAGTATTGCCGAAGCCAGAATTGTCTTCTTCCGCTTGTCTATTCCATTCACAGCACCCAAAATATCCTATGTTATCCTGACAGAATATGTCCTATGTTTGTGAAAGCTGTACCTCTACATCTCATAACACATCACCTCATATTAAATTAAATGCAACAAATGAGGATATGAACTTTACTTAGTTTTCAATGGTGCAGGTGCCATGGAATGTGTATTAACGTCAGACAATTGAAGCTATCACCACTCAACAATGACTGATCCAATAAGCGTATCTTCCTAAATGCTACGTGAAGTGATATTGCTTATGCAAAAGACATTACATGGTATATTGGAAGCAATGATTCATCAATGAGCGTATAAAATCACAAACCTTTGTTATAAATTCCATAACAAAAGAAAGGTGGGCAATAAATGAGTGTATGCCAGCAACAGTAAGGCCAGTTACAGTATCCTCCAGAGAAATAGTTAATGAAGAGGCAAAGATGTTAGACCAACTTAATCAGACTGTGGTGTTTATATGTAGGAGACCTATGCTGGTGAAGAGAATTGGGGACCCTGTATTTTGGCCTAGTTGTACAATGTTTGGATGTAGAGTGTAAGCCTGGCAAGCCAGACTCAACAGACAAGGGAAAGAAGGGCAAGAGAAAAGTAGAAAGAGATTAAAGAACCAACATAGATAAAAGGTATAGCTACTAGCCAGATAAAAACCCAAAGAAGTTCAAGAGGAAAGCCTCAGGGATCTTGACTGGCATATTGGAAATAAATGTGAGAGACGCTCTATTCCCAACTAAATAACAAAAGAGAACCCACTCAGTTCAGTTACAGAGGCAAGTGATCCCAAATGGAATGCTTAGGACTGACACTTCTAAATCAAAAGGTAACAATCTGCAGGGAATATCTAGCAGAGACACAACCATTTTCTTCGAAAGACTTTGAAAGGTGAAGACAAATAGCAAATTAAAAGCACTTAAGATATTAAACCTCCTGCAAGTGTTAAAGAATTGTGCCTCTCTAACATCTCTCTCTTCTAATGACATGAAACAGTCTTGCATTTGTTAATAGTAAGGCAGGGAAAGAGATATCTATAGTAGTCTTTTGTTCAGAAGTGATAGAAAACTTGATACTGGGTTCTGAGTTAGAAATAAACACAGGGCATCAGAATAATACAAAGGGAAGGATAAGCTCACAGGAGAAACTGCCTTTCTCAACTATCATGCTGAGTTAGGTAGTGTTTATTTTAATACACATTCCGTAAGCAGACAGAGTGTTGCCCAATGAAGGATGGTAGACCTCCACAAAGGTAGTATTAAAGTTAGTATTGCACATGGAATTATTTAAAGTCCAGTTCATAATATTAGACTGAATAACAGATTATCTTGCCTTGAATGTGAGTGTGTAGAAGACATCTTGTGTTTCAGTATTAATCACTAGGGAAGGCGCAGGTCTAGGGATAATATCATGGAACATGCACAGTCTTGGTAGATTGATGGATAAGGATTATTGGAATAAAATGTTGCAAGAAAGTAGTATAATTTGTTTACAGGAGACTTGGCTATCTGGGAATATTTCTCTGTTCAAAGTTTTTGCGCAGAATGTTATTGAGGATAGGCATAAGGGCTAAGGGTAACAGATGGAGGACCTACACATTTTGGTGTTTACCAAATTTGCAAAATCAAATGAATAGAGTAAATACTAAATGTGAATGGCTACAAGTGATGATGAGATATCCTTAGGCTAAAATTGTAAACCATGTTCAACTGTTAGTAGTAAATGTATATGTTGACCGGGTTGGAAAGCAATCAAGCCAGAAGTATATAACTTTGTTTTAGAGAGACATCAGTCATCTATGTATAATTAATAAACAAGCCCTGGTTATGATCATGGGGATTTCAATGTGTGCCTAAATTCAGCCCATTCAGATATAGATCAGGCAGATATGTGGGTGGTGTACAATATTACACTGGCTAGCTTTCCAAACTGTCCTTCGCAGAATGTGGCAAAAAAGATGCAGCAATGTCTAGAGGATTTTGATTGTATTTGTCTAAATGGGAGATCTCAGATGATAGGCCAGCTAGTAAAACTTTCCATCCAGACAATTTGAAAGGACCCATCAATTATGTTTTTATCCAGGCATGGTTTTACTATCTTTGCAATAATGTTCACATTATAAGGGCAAAAGGGAGTGACCACTGTCCCCTATATACTGGATTGTAACTAGGTATCTTGAATAGGGATGAAGTGTTGTCTTTGGGAATTGAGTACCAAAGAAGGTTGCCAACCTGTATAAATGAGTCTCAACTTGCCTTATTATTTAGTCTACAATTGTCTATCAATTTGAGAAACCTTAAGGCCGTAGGCAAGGATATTCTGAACATGCATAATATGGTAAAAAGAAAAATGACTGAATGCCTTGTGGGTTCCTTAAAGAGGACTTACAGTTACTGAATTTAATAATAAGATAGTGTTATCTGGTTGGTTCCACTCGCAGTTCCAGGATCTGTAAAACCAATTAAGGACACTAGAGAAACATAAGACAGCAAAAATGTATTCAGAAAAGGAAGAAATTATTAAGAAAGCAAAAGCAGAGTATGCTTACTTTAAAGAAGGAAGGAGAAGTGTTATAGAATGAACTGTTATCCCTTATTAGTAGATTAGAAATGTTCTAGCAGCTTAGGCTAACAGAGGTAGCTATAGCAGAGCAGCTTAGGCTGAACTATGAGGCATGCAAAGCTCCTACTATATCACTTATATCATAAAGCACTATATCATAAGAAAACACAATACTCAGAGTTACTAAAAATAAAGGTAATTTATTTTAGTGCTAATATGCCAAAAGTATCTCAGAGGATATACTCCCTTAGGAGGTAAGTAATATACACAAAATATACACACAAACCAAAATCAGGTAAGTAAAACACTTAGAAAAGTAGTGCAAGCACACTAGAACACAATCTAATGCAATAGGAGACTATAGGCCTAGGGGCAACACAAACCATATACTCCAAAAGTGGAATGCAAACCACGAATGGACCCCAGGCCTAGTGTAGTGTGTAGAGGGTCGCTGGGAGTGTAAGAAAACACTAAGGGTGTCCAAGATACCCCAACCCAAGACCCTGAAAAGTAGGAGTAAAGTTACCCTACTACCCCAGAAAGACAGTAAAGTTGAGATAGGGGATTCTGCAAAGACAACAACTGACTGCAAAGCACTGAAGACAGATTCCTGTACCTGAGGACCTGCAAAGGAAGGGGACCAAGTCCAAGAGTCATGCAAGTGTCCGGGGGGGTAGGAGCCCACTAAACCCTGAATGAAGGTGCAAAAGGGCTGCCTTCAGGTGGAATAAGCCAAAGATTCTGCAACAACGGAAGGTGACAGGAACTTCGCCTCTGGTCAGAAGATGTCCCACGGTGTGCTGGAGGATACAGAGTTATTTCCATGCAGAAATACAGCAGACAAGCCTTGCTAGCTGCAAGAGTTGTGGTTGAAGGTTTTGGGTGCTGCCATGGCCCAGGAAGGACCAGGAGGTCGCCCCTTGGAGGAGGAGACAGAGGGGGCGCTCAGCATTAGAGAGAGCCCATGTAAAAGCAGGCAGCCCCCGCAGAAGCACCTGAACAGGCATTCAGAAGATCTGAGCATAGCGGTCATCTCAGCACAACAAAAGAGGGTCCCATGAAGTCAGAGTGCAACTCAGCGATTTGGGCAATGCAGGACGGAGTGCTGGGGACCTGGGCTGTGCTGTGCATGAAGGAAGTCTAGCAAAAGTGCACAGGAGCCCTAGCAACTGCAGTTCAAGCAGAACACAGGACTACTGTCTGGTGTGGGGAGTCAAGGACTTACCTCCACCCAATTTGGAAAGAAGGGCCACTGGACTGTTGAGGACACTTGGATTCAGCTCCTGTGTTCCAGGGACCATGCTCGTCAAGATGAGAGGGGACCCAGAGGACCGGTGATGCAGAGGTTTGGTGCCTGCATTAGCAGGGGGAAGATTCAGTCAACCCACAGGAGATTTCTTCTTGGCTTCCAGTGCAGGGTGAAGGCAAACAGCCCTCATAGCATGCACCACCAGAAAACAGTTGACAAAGCCGGCAGGATGAGGCGCTACAATGTTGCTGGTTGTCTTCTTGCAACTTTGTTGAGGTTTTGCAGGCGTCCAGGAGCAGTCAGTGGTCGATCCTTGGCAGAAGTCGAAGAGAGAAGTGCAGAGGAACTCTGGTGAGCTCTTGCATTCGTTATCTGGTGAGACATCCTCAGGAGAGACCCTAAATAGCCCTCAGAGGAGGATTGGCTACCTAACCAGGTAAAAGCCCATCAGGAGGGGTCTCTGACGTCACCTGCTGACACTGGCCACTCAGAGGTCTCCATTGTGCCCTCACACCTCTGCATTCAAGATGGCAGAGGTCTGGGACACACTGGAGGAGCTCTGGGCACCACCCCTGGAGTGGTGATGGACAGGAGAGTGGTCACTCCCCTTTCCTTTGTCCATTTTCACGCCAGAGCAGGGGCTGGGGGCTCCCTGAACCGGTGTAGACTGGCTTATGCAAGAAGGGCACCATCTGTGCCCTTCAAAGCATTTCCAGAGGCTGGGGGAGGCTACTACTCCCCAGCCCTTAACACCTATTTCCAAAGGGAGAGTGTGTAACACCCTCTCTCAGAGGAAATCCTTTGTTCTGCCTTCCTGGGACTGGGCTGCCCAGGCCCCAGGGGAGCAGAAACCTGTCTGAGGGTTGGCAGCAGTGGTAGCTGCGGAGAAAACCCCAGAGAGCTAGTTTGGCAATTCCACGATCCTAGACATGTTTCATGGCCATGTTCGGAGTTACCATTGTGACGCTACACATAGGTATTGACCTATATGTAGTTCACACGTGTAATGGTATCCCCGCACTCACAAAGTCCAGGGAATTTGCCCTGAACAATGTGGGGGCACCTTGGCTAGTGCCAAGGTGCCCTCACACTAAGTAACTTTGCACCTAACCTTCACTAAGTGAGGGTTAGACATATAGGTGACTTATAAGTTACTTAAGTGCAGTGTAAGATGGCTGTGAAATAACATGGAGGTTATTTCACTCAGGCTGCAGTGGAAGTCCTGTGTAAGAATTGTCTGAGCTCCCTATGGGTGGCAAAAGAAATGCTGCAGCCCATAGGGATCTCCTGGAACCCCAATACCCTGGGTACGTAAGTACCATATACTAGGGAATTATAAGGGTGTTCCAGTGTGCAAATCAGAAATGGTAAAATTAGTCACTAGCCTGCAGTGACAATTTTAAAAGAAGAGAGAGCATAAACACTGAGGTTCTGGTTAGCAGAGCCTCAGTGATAAAGTTAGGCACCACACGGGGAACACATACAGGGCACACTTTATGAGCACTGGGGTCCTGGCTAGCAGGATCCCAGTGACACAGGCAAAAACAAACATACATACAAGTAAAAATGGGGGTAACATGCCAGGCAAGATGGTACTTTCCTACAGAAGTCTGGGTGGACAATTTGCTAAAGTTGTATTTGGTTAAAAGTGAGATACATTTTGAAGCATGGGTTTGACCCAGACAGCGAGCTATCATATTACACTTCCTTGTCTGGAATAAAAAATACAATAGTAGGTCTGTTATAGAAATATTGTATGAGACACCTGGACAATTTTCCGGCAACTGTAGTAAAATCCAATCCATATTGGTGGGCTAACATTTTGTAATAGTCTTCAATGGTTTTTGAAGAGAGAAACATTTCCAGAGAGTTAGAAGGTGCTATAGTATAGCTTATTCTTCAAAGAATTAGCCATATGATCTCAAAAACTATTGTCAGATCTGTTTAATTGATGTAGGGCCAAAATAGTTTCTAAACAAACCATGCCATATTTGAAGGACTGTGTAGAGGCTAATGGGCAATCCCAATCAAACAAGGTGGACTTAAGGGTGAACATTTCACAATAGATCATTGTTTCAGCATTTAGGTCATGGGTCAAAAAGCACTAGAAATAAGAGATAACCTTTCTGTTTGTTTTGTTGCTTTTTGCTTGGTCTTTGACCTAGTTGATAGGAGCCATCTTTGGCTAAAATTGATAGGGATAGGCATTTCTATGTTTCTTCTTGTTACACTAAAATATTTTAATTATGATAGTTGGTCAAGGGTGGAGTTAGACATCAATGGGGCTCTTCCATGGAAGATGCCTATTTCAAGTGGGTTTTGGCAGGGATGTGTCTTAGCTTGCATGTTGTTTTCTCTTTATTTGTCCAATCTGCCTGTTTATTTAAATCATATGCATTACTTTTCTCCAAAGATGGGCAGTCATCAAATTCCATTCTTTTCATATCTTGAGACATAGTTATCCTAGATGTAACCCAGGTTGGTCTGTAAAGGACACTGCAAGCTTTTAATATTTACTGTAAATTAAAGGAGCTGATAATATACAGATAAACATATTAGTAATGGGGAGGAAAACTAAGAAATAAAAAAGAATATCTTGGAGATATGTTAGTAAATGAGACCTCCACATACGGATATCTGGGAATTATGTTTTCTAATAATCTGCCATGGAAAACACATTTAGATTCCCTTAAAACTAGAGCTTGTACATCAGTGGGAGGATTAGCGAAGTTTAAGAGAGAATTTGGTGGTCCATGTTCGATCCCGACGATTGTGGCTCATAAAACCATAGTACCCCACACAAATGCTCTATGGTACAGACGGTTTAAGTCTCACTCTGTGATATGATAGGAATAACATGGAAGGCAGATATTTAAAGAATCTCTTCAGTCTGCCTTTATCCTCAAATATACAAGCAATTTTTGTAAGGCCTGCTTTAACTTCCTGGTATAATACCTCAACTAACATAACTATATGACTTTGGCAAAGATTGCTAGCATCCCCAATACACAAAGTATTACTGCACTGGATGAAAGAAATAAGCAGCAAAGAATTATGCTGGGCAAGAAATACTAGGCGTAGGTTAAAGGATGTGACCCTCATGTTAAATTTTTAGAATTTTTGTGTTGTGAAGTTAAATAACTATACCAAAAAGGAAATAAAGGAAAAGGCTGCCATAGAGTCTAGAATTGAGGACTTAAGCTACTTTAACACAAAGAACTCAACATTGTACTTAGTTTTTAGAAGGAAGTCACAAACGTCCCATATTTCTCAGAACTCCTTAATTGAACATGGCGCACAGAGATATTGAAGCTCAGGGAAGGTTTAAATCTTGTTTTTTGACATTTTCCAGACATTGGGAGAATGATGAATGCGAACATCTCTGTTAGTGCGGGTTGGACACTGAATGGTCGAGTAGGCATATTTTAATTAAGTGTTTATACCTTGTTACTTTTAGGCTGCAGTTTATATGATCAATTTTATTTTAATACAACTTATGAACAAGGTTATATAATATAAAAATATTGTATTAGATGCATTTTTTTAGGTGTCGCCTGTGTTAGAGGCAGGTCCCAAGCCCAGCTCTCCCCATGCTGCTGCATCGCTCTTGCTTCTATCTTCTCCCAGCTTCCCCCCCATTTCTAGTGAGCCTTCTCTTTGCTTTTACCTCATTCTCAATGCTTTCTCTTTGCTTGTTTCTGTCATTTTTTGTGTCTCCTGGCTTTTCCCTTCTTTTCACTGCTTTTTCTTTGCTTTTTTCTGTAATTTTTTGTGTCTTCTTCTTGCTTTTCTCTTGCTCTCACTGCTTTCTCCTTGCTTTCACTCAAATTTTTGAGTGCCTTCTCCTTGTTTTTCCCTCGTTCTCACTGCTTTTTCCTTGCTTTTCCCAATTTTTTGTTTGCCTTTTCCTTGCTTTTGCCTTGTTTTGACTACTTTTACCTTCCTTTTTCCCCTGATTTTTTGTGTACAGTCTCCTTGCCTTTCTCTTGGTTTCACTGCTTCTCCATGCTATTCCCCACATATTTTGTGTGCGTTCTCCTTTTTTTTCCTCATTTCCACTGCTTTTTCCTTGCTTTTCCCCGTGTTTTTGAGTACCTTCTTGCTTTTTCCTCATTTTCACATCATTGTCCTTGCTTTTCCTCCATTTTTGTGTGCCTTCTTTTTGCTTTTCCCACGTTTTGACTGCTTTTTCTTTGCTTTTCCCACGTTTTTGTGTACCTTCTCCTTGCTTTTCCCTTGTTTTCACTAATTTCTCCTTGCTTTTTTCCCCCATTTTTGTGTGCCTTCTCCTTGCATTTCCCTCATTTTTACTGCTCTCTCTTGGTTTTCCCCCCGTTTTTTGTGCAACACCCCCACACAACTCCGGACCGTCACCTCACTTCCGTAATTCTCAATGGCTCTCAAGATCTGGCTGTTCATATGAACAGCTCCTGGATTCCTGGATTGATTGGTTGATTGATTGATAGAGACTGATTTTTAGCAACCCTAAGAAAATGTAACACATATGGGGTAAAATAAAGATGTTTTGTACAATCTGGATATTTAATGTTGAAATTTCGTTGTGGGTATTTTATGTATTTTTTTTAGACTTAGGGCCTGATTACAACCATGGGGGATGGGATACTATGGTCCTCATTATCACTTCCGTGGTCTTTTCAGAAGACCGCCGAAGCCACGGACGCCAGAAGTCTGCCAGTGCTGGCAGGCTTCTGACCACCATATTACGAGTACTGAAGGATTTCTGCCACAATTTGGGCAGAAATCCTCCAGTAGTCATGCTGGCTGTCAGAGAAGCATTGGTGGTTCCTCCACCGGCCCCACCCATCCAAAAGGACTCGACCAGCTGTATTACGACCTGTAATACGGCCTGGCGATGTCCTGATGGTTGGGTGCTGCTGGCAGTGGAAGTGCCTGTTCCCGTTCCCTGCCGGAAGACCTCCTTGCTGAACAAGGTAAGTCGATTGTCTGACAGGGAGGGGGGTGGGAGGGTGACAGGTGTTGTGTGTATATGTGTGAGTTGGTGTTGTCTGGGTGTGTGCATGATAGTGTGAGCGTGTATGGGTGTTTGAATGTGTGTTTGAATACGTGTTTGCATGCGTGTGTGTATGCATGTGTGTATGGGTGTTTGAATGCGTGTATGATTGTTGAGTGAGTGCGTGTTGGAATGTTTGTGTGAATGCGCATTGGAATGTCTGTGTGAATGCGTGTATGGATTCATGTGTGTGAATGCATGTATGGATGCGTGTTTGTGAATGCGTGTATGTCAGTGTTGGTAATTGAGTGTATGCGGGGGCGTGTGTGTGTGTGTGCTTGTGTGTATGCGGGGGGAGGTGCTGGTGTGAGAGGGGTGGTGTTGGGATTGCAGGTGGAGTGGGGGAGTTGTCTGCTAGTGACAGGAAATAAATTTCCTGTCACCGGTAGCCTTTCCGCCAGGGTTTTCGTGGCAGTGCTACCGCAATGGAAACCCTGGTGGAAAGCCGGCGGTTTTCATTGGACCGCCGTGTCGGAGATGCTAATCTCAGGCCCAGCTGTCCAACCGCCCTTGCGGTACAGGCGGGGATGTGGCGGATTGGCAGAGGCCCACCCGCTACACTCGTAATGTGATGGTCTTCACCGCCGGCTCATCGGCAGTGAGACCGCCACCATGGCCCTGGTGGCCTTCGGACCGCCAGGATAATAATGCTGGCCTATATCCCATCCACTGTACTACAAGTTCCATTATATTCTATGGA
The DNA here is from genome assembly GCF_031143425.1 of Pleurodeles waltl. Classification (NCBI taxonomy): domain Eukaryota; kingdom Metazoa; phylum Chordata; class Amphibia; order Caudata; family Salamandridae; genus Pleurodeles; species Pleurodeles waltl. The sequence goes on from NC_090442.1 coordinate 438,906,670, forward strand.
ACTTGTAAAACGGCAGGCTGGATATCCGTCACGTTTGTGATGAAGTATCCCATCCGCCAAGGTTGTAATCAGGCCCTTAGATTCTTTCTCTTCTATATCTTTGATGACTGCACCATGTATTTTAAGGGATTTTTTAAGCCAAAGACTTTTTGTTTAAAAGTCAGTTTTACCTGTAGACAAGTCTAGTGAAACATTCAGTTGTATGATGGTTGATAATATGTGGCTGGGTAGCTGGGTATCGGAATTTTATGAATGTATTATCTGTATTTTAACCGATATTTGTTGTGTATATATATATATATAGTGTGTAGAAGTTGCGATAATGTTTGAATAAGGCTTTTTTAACGGGCCAAGGTCCAAATAAATGTAAAATTGTATCTCTTGCTCTAGAGGGCACACACATTTGTTTTAGTTTTGCTCAAAATAATAAAATAGTATCATTTTTTTTATCTTGAGAATTAAGTTTTTTTTAAAAAAATTGCCTGTAATGCTAAAATGATGCACCCATCGATTTGAAAAGAAAAGGCAGTGCAAATGAGGCATAACCCGATAGACCCACCAGGGGAATAAGCACAAATGTAGGAGCAGTGAAACAGAAAAAAACAGAAAAATATTTGCTTGATTTTAACTGCACTGATTTCTTGGTTGAGAAAATGCAATGCGCCAAGGTATTTTCACACCGTGAGAGCTATCTTTCAAATATTCTGTTCATACCTATATTGAATACCATTTTTCAATTCAAAATGGCAAAGGCGCCAAAGTTTAATGTGTTCGTAGAAATTAATTGGCAATGATTGCTATTTAGGGAGTTTTTATATCTCATACCTTATAGTTAAAAAAACAAAATTAGGAAAAATTTAAAAAGTATTTTGTGGTTGTTTTATTGATACGCGTCCAACCAATAAAGCGTTTTCCTCGAACATCAAACGCATGAAAAATTAGCTCCTGCCTTTCAGCTCAGGGTAAGCTTTTTTCTAATACCTAAACGTGTCTGTGCTCATTTTGGAAAATGTGTATTATGCACACAAATGTCCCTATCACCTTGGGGTTTGTAATCACATTTTGCTGCAAACTCCTGTTTTCCTCCAAAAGGTGTTTACAGTGTGGTGGCTACGTGCAGGTATTTGCTCCCGCTATTTGTAGTGGTGAAAGCTAGCACTAATCGCTGAAGCAAGTAGTGCATTGTTGTCGTGTTACTCCCCGTTATTATTCGACTCAAGATGTCAACCCGCTTCTGTGCCCTTCCTGTACGTAAGCAAACCAGCAGGTTTGCAATTTCCACCTGTAGTTGTGATGAGGCGTACTTTGCGCAGCTGTGAAATTTTGAGCACGGTGAACTTATATTAATTTTGCGAATCAAGCAAAGCCTTTCAACTTTCAAGAAAAAAATCGGAGAAAATCACACATGCCATTTGTCAACTCTACATCTTTTGTTCGGGCACTAATACACCTGCACAAAAGCACGTTTCTGATTTCAGAAATGGCACCTGGGCCTTCCAGTCTTTATATAAATGCAGACGGTACACAATTAGATTTTAACATGGAGGAAGGTAGAAGATATATGTAAAGTGGTTTATGGATTAAAAACAGTGTCTGTTTTTTTCCTTTGTGAACCTGCACATCTGTTGTTGCAATCAAACGGAACAACATTACACCTTGTTGACGCCTGCAAAGCCATTAACTTGGGAGTCGAGGCAGATAAAGAGTTGAACACTTCCCTCAGGCGAAGTTACGAACACTTGATGAAGGGCATACTTTAAGGATTCTGTCATTCTTGCAGGAAGCAGCCTGCTAAATAAGATACCATATCGCCACAAACAACAAGGCATGCAAACCACATACAAGTGTTATCGAAGTAGTAAGCGTTCCCTGGTGTGCTCTGTCCAGATGTACTGTAAGCTTAGGCACGTTAAATGGAGAACCCGTACCTTAGAATCGCTTTAGGGCGTCCCCACCCCCTTGTGCTTCCCGTTCCTACTTATGTAGTTTGCACATGTACTATGGTAAATAAAAGAAGTAGATGAACTTTATCGTCTTGCATTTATCAGAGTCGAGCGCGCAATCTCTCACCGTGGGCTTGTCACCACACCCATGTCACGCCGGTCACTTTAGTGGGCTTGCCTTTTAAAATTCGCTTGATTTCATTTGTGAAAGGTACGTCATGCCTTGCCCGGTGTTTAGTCCTCCTCAAGCGTACCAGCCATGTACTGAAAACATACGAGACTCCATGTTTTCCACAAGGTTTCTGGGGTACGTTTTCGTTTTCTTTCCTAGGCAGCACTATCTCGCTGGACAGTAATGGAGCGCTTTTCATGGCTACCAGTTTAATTCTACTGTTTATCCTAGCGCTCCTTGGCAAATTCAAGGTTTTACACAGCACAATCGTGCTCAGTTTTTTTTTTATTATTATGTATTTGTAATTTTTACCCTTCCTAATCCCCAACCACGCCCGCCCCTCCTTTTGTTTAAAGGTACTAAAGATCTGCATGGAGATGGGCCTTAGGAGTTTACAATGCTAATCGCTTTAACTCGAGCAAAAGCGAGACCCATTCATTGAAAATGCTTGTTTTCTTTGATATTGCCTATTCAACAAAACCAATAAAAGGCACTTATTCAGATAACCTGTAAACATATCAAAAATAATAACAAGAATCCCTTCAAGAATCCCTTTCCAGTTTGGTACAAGATATGCACATTGTTAACAGTGGCGTAACAAAGATGGCCCAGTGCAAGCTGGGAAAATGCCCCTCTTTTGGGGGTGAGGGTGTATTTATTTATTTATTTGGGTTGACACCTCTGAGGCCACTACACTTGTACTGATCCTGATTGTTAAGCAGTTCATGTTACTCTGGAACTCTGACAAACCACGCACTTTCTGCATACACCAGACAGCATTAATTCCAGATTGTCCTTGAGATTGTTTGCTAGATTCAGGAATGGTTGCGCTTCAATATTCATTTAGGAAGGAGCTTTCACAGTTTCTAGCCACAAATATTCCATTCATTTTGGAATTACTTTTCTTAGTAGTTGTTTTTAATATATGCATGGTGTTAGGCCTGACAGCCTTAGGGTGGTCACCCTCAACTTTTTGCCTATCTCCCTCCACTTTTTGACACTGCTTTTGCTGGTTTTAGGACTCTGCGCACTATACCGCTGCTAACCAGTGCTAAAGTGCATATGCTTTCTCCCTTGAAACATGATGACATTGGCTCATACCCAATTGACTTATTTAATTTACTTATAAGTCACAAGTAAAAGTGCACTACATGTGCCCAGGGTCTGTAGATTAAATGCTACTAGTGGGCCTGCAGCACTGATTGTGCCTCCCACATAAGTAGCCCCCTAATCATGTCTCAGGCCTGCCATTGCAAGGCCTGTGGGTGCAGTTTCACTGCCAATTTGACTTGGCATTTAAAAGTTCTTGCCAAGCCTTAAACTCCCCTTTTTCAACATATAAGTCACGCCTAAGGTAGGCCCTAGGTAACGCAAATGGCAGGGTTCTATGCAGGGAAAAGGCAGGACATGTACCTGTGCAGCGTATATTTCCTGGTAGAGTAAAATTCCTAAATTAGTTTTATACTGCCTGAGTGAGGCCTGTTCCTTTCATAGGTTAACATTAGGGCTACTCTCATATTCTGTTTGAGTGGTAGATCCTGATCTGAAAGGAGTAACAAGGTCATATTTAGTATGGCCAGAGCGGTAATACAAAATCCTGCTGACTGGTGAAGTTGGATTTAATATTACTATTATAGAAATGCCACTTTTAGAAAGTGAGCATTTTTCTGCACTTAAATCCTTCTGTGCCTTACAATCCACGTTTGGCCGGGTTAGTTGACAGCTCCCTTGTGCATTTCATCCAGACACCCCAAACACAGGATTCACAGTCACACCTGCACACATCTGCATACTGAATAGGTCTTCCTGGTCTGGGAGGGTGGAGGACCTAACACTTACATGTCAAAGAACAGTGGCCTGCACTCACACAATGGAATGCCAAACCACCTACTGAGACTCAGGCAGACATGATGGAACTGAAAGGGGACCTTGTGCACTTCTAAGCCACTCTTTTCAAGCCCCCCCCAATTCAAAGGCACATTTGGGTATTTAAACAGGGCCTTTGACTCTACTAACTCAGACACTTCTTCACAAGATACCTACTGGGAAAGGAACTCTGAACCAGAACCTTCAACCTGCTAAGAGGAGCTGCCTGGCTGCCCAAAGGACTCACCTGACTGCTTTTCTGCAAAGGACTGCTGCTCTGCTGTTGCCCTGCTGCCTTGCTGCCTTCTGGCTCTGGTGAGAAGTGGCCTCCAAGAGCTTGGGTTGATCTTGCCTCCTGTTTCCTGAAGTCTCAGGGCCAAAAAGACTTCATCTCTGCAAAGAACTCCTTGTGCGGCGAAAATCGATGCACAGCCTGCTAGAATCGATGCACATCCTGCCCTGTGGTGAGAAAATCAGTGCACGCTGAACAGGAACAACACAGCCCGGCTCCCCGAGTGGAGATTGACACAGTGCCAGCGTTGCAACCGGAACTCCGATGCAAGGCCCACTGGATCGACGCATCGCCGACCTGGAACAAAGCAGCCCAACTTCCTGCGAGAAGAATCAACGCAGTGCCTGCTGTGCAACAGAAATTTTCCCGTACCGCCCCCAGATCGACGCAGCTCCTGTGACTTTGTCCTGCACGCCCAGGATTTCTCCGGATCGTCCCCAGGGCATCCTAATACCCCCCAACCTGAAGAGGATCCAAGCCTGCATGCCAGAAATGTATGCAAAGCTCTTGCTGCGTGGAAAAACATTGATGCAACGTCTGTGTGCGCTCTGAGAAACCAACGCACACCTCCCTGTTTTCCACGCATCTCCTGCTCTGCGATCCTGTGCGGATAATTTAGACACAAACCAGGTACTTTGAGGTTGCAAGAGACACATTGCTTTACAAGAACTAAAGACTTTATGGATCATTTCAAAAGTGATATTTCAACTTGTACTTATTGCAAATCTTCATCGTTTTGGCCTTATTTTAACCAGATAAATATTCTATAGTTTTCTAAACCTGTGTGGTGTATTTTTGTGGTGTTTATACTGTGCTATTGCATGATTTATTGCACAAATACTTTACACATTGCCTTTTAAGTCAAGCCTTACTGCTCAGTGCCTAGCTACCAGAGGGTGGGCACAGGATAGTTTGGATTGTGTCACGGTTTTGGATGTGTCTGATCAGGAATCTGGTTAGGACACCCCTTGAGGTCACAGAATATCCCAAAGAGGTAGTGTACTGGGGCAGAAAAGCAGCTAAATGCATACACGGAAAGGACAGCTATGGACAGGCACAGGAATCAGGAAAGTAAAAGCAGAGCAACCCTTGTGTGAACAAACAGGAAACGGATTACTAAAGGACAAACATGCTGGGGTTGTACACAGAATAGGGCGCAGAACCTCCCACAGTGACAGGGAATGTCAATGCCTCTGTGCAGTTTGCTCTCACAGATAGTCACCCTGCCAGCCCCATAGAAAGGAGGCAGCAGAAGTGATTCTGTCTCTGGACCCTAGAGCACAAACAAGGATAGTACTTACATACACAAGACACAGCTGGAAACACAGTGGCAATTCCTGGAAAAACAGCAATAGCACACTGTCACTGTTAGGCATGAAAGAAAATGTATAACACTAGACAAGGATGGGGGGTGGAATTGCCTTCCGTAAACCAGAAGCCAACCCCAGTAAAAAGGAGGACACTTATACACGAGTGAAGAATGATAGAACACTTACCAGACAGAAATACAGAGAGGAAACAGAAACAGAAGGAACAAATTAGGAGGCAGAGGCAGGAACCGGGAACAGGCTCAGGTTGAAGCAGAGGGAGGACTAGGACTTGAAAACAGAGTGCAAACCTCTGGCTGGAACAAACAGAGACAGGACTTGGAAACTGAGAGCAGGTTCTGGCTGGAACAGGCAAGGACAGGGGTGGAATACAGGGAGTAGGAATAAGCAGCAAACAGTACTGGGAAACAGAGAGCAGGTTCGGGTAGAAACAAGGCAGGAGCAGGACAGAGAAACAGGGAGCAGGTTCTGGAAGAAACAAACAAGTACAAGGCTAAGAAATAGGTAGCAGACTCTGGCTGGAACAATCAGGAGCAGGGCAGAGAAACAGGAAACAGGTTCAAGCTGGAACAGAACAGGAACAGGAACAAAACTGGAACACCATCCGACAAAGGGTAACACAAAGGAATCGAACTCCAATGCACGACAAAGGATCTTGAGAAAATGGCTGCTCATAAGCAGTTCCAAGCCGCAGAAAACCCCAGGTGGAAGCACATGACTGGGCTGCACAGAAGAGGTCTCAGGTGTGTGTAGTTTCAGACACTCGTAAGTCCTGGAGGAGAGGATCTGGTGAAAAGGAGCAACTGGATTTCTCCCATAGAAAACAATGTGAAACAGAATTCAGGCTTTCCTGATTACCAGGCTGTGCATTATGGGATTTGCAGTCCAGGAAGCAAATGTAATACTACAAAAGCATACCATGGTGAAAAGAGAAACAAACGGGAGTCAGCAAGGGACTCTAGATAAGTGTTCAAGGTGATTCCCAGGCTTCCAACAGTCCCCTTACAGCACCCTCTAGAAATGGGATGACAGTGTCGCAACAGATTGTGTGTGACTTACCCTGACTAGAGTGAGGGTCCTTGCTTGGACAGGGTAACCTGACTGTCAACCAAAGACTCCATTTCTAACACATGGTGCTTATAGTCTGTAGGGCACTTGTTTTTGGTTTCAGGGAATGACAAGCATTTGCAATGCAATAGATCAAACAAGTTAATTGCCACTTTTTGATAACAGCGCCCATGAGCAAAAACAAACAAAAACATGAGAAGAAACTGAGAAAAGATGACTTGTCAAAATAAAGTTAGCTTTAAAAAAAAAAAAAAAAAAGTTGCAATTTTGTGCCTGCTGGGCACGTTTTTGCTAGTCACAAGCCTTCTGATTGCGGGGTACTCGAAATTAGAAACAACAAATAGTACCTCGATCACACAGGGTGCAGCGGACGGGCACTAACTAAGGTGCATCAATTAGTGCTTGATCTCTGCTCCATGCAGAGAAACGGAAGTGATGTCAGGTGTGCCTTGACAAATTACAAGGCTGTAAAAAAGAGTGCCACACAAACCAACAAATGGTGAGCGGCGGGGGCTCCAAGCCCTGTACTGAACACAGCAGAGTCTTGCAAGCGAGACGCATGCGCTAATGCATGCACTCACAGACTTGACCCTAAAAAAAATGACACATCTGCAAATTGTCATTGAAAAAAGCGTTAAAGTTGCAAGTCAACATAGACCCATGTACAGTAAGCAAAATAAAAGAAAGGATAAGAGTTAAAGAGACGTGAAGTCCACTTTGTCAATTAGAATTGCCATTCTGCATTCAATTCACATTGTTTATACATCACACACACAGAGACAGTACATAGCTATATATATGAAGATGGGTCATTGACATTAATAGAATGTGCATTTATAATTCGAAGCCCAAACACACCTTAATATTAGGGTGGATTACAAAGTGGACAAAGCAAATATAATTGCGTAGTTTTTTCATGCACTCATTTCAAAGTGCCTGTACACAGACTACTGTCACCGGTCTCCAAAACAAGATAGTCCTCACAGAGATGATGTTTGTCTCGCTCTGTCAGGATTTACTAACAGTGAGTGGATTGGTCCAGTCCCCACAGTGTACTTTTAACACACACATACAGACAAACAGACCAGTGCAGGCCTTAGGATATTTTGGGCTCTGTGCAGAGTTTGCTGTATGGGATCCCCATGCAACAAGTCAAATTGTTTTTCATTGCTAATAATTTTATCTTAGTAGACTGTAAACTAGGAACACAAGTAAAATGTAACTATACAAGCGAACCTGTAATAGAATAATATATAATGAAACTCCTCCACAAAAAGGGAAGCCTTAGTGAGTTCCACTGAGTAGTCTATAGTACATTGAAAACATATTGGAAAGGTGGCAGGACCTGAACTACGGTGCTCTGTATCAGAGGATGGGTAGATCCTACTCCACAATCGACAGCTTGAGCTCCTAATCTAAGGCGGAAAACAACTGACCACTTGCAGCCTGCAGTTTAAAATGAGCGGCACCTCAGACTACAAGTTAAAACAACAAGATCTGCGTCATCCCTGACGCATGCTAAAACAAGTTGCTTAAACTTCTTATGTTGCAAATAATGGAGAAATAAAATGAACTTACTGCATAGGAATTAACTCAGAAATGCGTTCATAAATTGCTCTGCCCCATGACTGGGTGCCATACACAATTTACCTTGCACATGGTTGTTTATTTCCCTGCTATGCATGTTTGAAAACTCACACAGGCCAAGGTAGGCGAGACTGCCACCATTCCTGTGGTGCAGCATATTAGGACAATGGCATTACATGCAGCTCACGTTCCGACAATAATCCAGGGAGGTACTGTGCCCTTGTGTTACCTGCTATTGTTCTGCGATCTTAGAGCTAGCAGTGGCATAACCAGTGTTTACAGAAACCATGAAAAAGCCTCCCACATTTTGTGGGGCTTGTTAGTTTATAGGGCTTCCGAGGCACACATGTATCCTACCACCTCCTTGCTCTATTGTTTTTTTTTGTTGCCTTCATTGCTGATTCTGCCCAGCAGGCACTCTTACGTCAATTGTAGATTTCTGTGAAACTTTCTAAGACATTTTTGGGCCCTGTGTGACCCCATAGTTTGCACAATCCTAAGGCTGGCACTGGACAGACAGGCAGACACACGAACACCTTGACATACCTACATATATTAGGACCAGCCAATGACCATAATGGAGTATATTTTAAATATTCTAACTCCATACATGCATTGATCCAGGGGTGGGTTAAATAGGGCAACAACTGCCCTTCTAGTGTTTTTGACACACTTGCTCAAAAGTACCTAAACATACTATGAAGATCAGTCCTCTTAGGACAATGGTTCTCAGAGAGTTAATGTTTTGGCAGGGTTTTCAACACTGTGGGGAATGGTCCCATCCCCATAGTGCCTGTTAAACATGCAGATATGTACACACACACACACACACATACAAAGTACAAAAAAGTGAGCATATTAAAGATAATTCTTAGATCTGTAAAGTAACAGGCATTGGCAAAGTTAGTAGGTCTCTCTCATGCAAGATTGACTGGCTTTGTCAGTACGGTGTGGTGTGGTGTAGCCTCTCATTGTATAATATGGTATGGCTTGTCATTGTATAGTATGACATGATATGGCCTGTCATTGTAAAATATGATATGGCATGTCATTGTATAGTATGGTATTGTATGATATGGCCTGTGATTTTTTAATATGGGATGGAATGGTATGATATGGTATGGTATGGCATGGCATTTACAGTATGGTGTGGTGTGATATAGTATTGCTGGTCATTGTATTGTATGATAGATCTGGTTTGGCCCGCCATTATATAGAACAGTATAGCATAGTTTAGAATAGTATAGTATAGTATAGTATTGTATAGTATAGTATAGTATAGTATAGTATGTCATTGTATAGGATGTTATGGTATGGCCTATCATTGTATAGTACAATATGGTATGGTATCACCTGTCATTGTATAGTATGCTCTAGTATAGCCTATCATTGCATAGTATGATATATCATTGTATTGTATTATATGATAAAGTATGGCCTCTCATTTTACAGATTGGTATGGCCTGGCATGGCTTGTCATTGTATGGAATGGTATGACCTGTCATTGTATGGTATGGTATGTCTCATCATATAATATGGTATGATATGTCATTATATTGTAAGGTATCACCTATCAGTGCATTGCACTGTATGGTATGGCATGGACTGTCACTGTATAGTCTGGTATTATATTGTATGGTCTGTCATTGTATAGTATGGTACAGCCTACTATTGTATAGTAGGGTATGGTAAGATATGGTAAGGTATAACGTGTCATTGTACGGTATGGTATAGTGATGCAAGTAATTGTACATTATGGTATGTATAGGTGTGCAGGCAGCTCTGTTCTGCTGGAGGACCTAACTGAGTTTTTGGAACTCTGCTCCGCTTGTAGCACAGAGTTAGTCAGAAACTCTACTAGCCCCACCAGTGGAGCAGAGCTCATCTGGTGCGCTCTGTAGTGCAGTTATGGGATGCAGCATGCACCGGAGCCCAGGAGCAGAGACCAGAGGGAGGCAGCTGCTGCGAACTTGTCACCGCCGGATGATGAGGAGAGGAGGACCCCCTGGAAGACCCAGATAAATCCTCATCTCTTTCTTTTGTCATTGTTTGTGCACACTGGTGGACTAAATTTAGGCCAGGGCTGTAGGCAGTGAAAACTGCTGTTTCAGGCCTCTTGTGCACTGGCCTGCCCCATGTGCACTGCACACGGGGCAGGCCGGTGCACAACAGTCATGCAGGTTTCTCTTTCTTTGGCCCTGGCCTGAATACAGGCCAAGGCCATAGGCAGCGAAAGAAAGCTGCCGTTTTAGGCCTCTTGTGCACTGGCCTGCTCCGTGTGCACTGCACACAGGACAGGCTGGTGCACAAGATGCCTGAAATGGCGGCTATCACTGCCTACGGCCCTCCTGGATGCACCTGATCACTAAGCAGAGTCGGGAATGGCATTCAGGACTCCGCGGGTCACAGAACTCTGCCTCCGCAGAATTCAACAGAGTTTTTGTTTAACTTCGTGGAATTCCGCAGAGTCGGACTCCGTGAACTCCACCCAGGCCTAAGGTATGGCCTGTCATTGTATATTGTGGTCTGGCATTGTATGTTCTTGTATAGAATGGTGTGAATGACTCATCATTGTACGGTATGGTAAGGTATGGTTTGTATTTTATGGTGTGGCTTGGCCTATCATTGTATAGTATAGCATGGTATGGACTATCATTTTATAGTACAGTATGGTATGATATGGCCTGTCATTTATGATATGATATAATACACTGTGGGCTGTGATGGTATTGTATGATAAGGTATGGCCTGTCATTACATAGTATGGTAGGGTATGACCTGTCATTTATTAGTATGGCATGTTATGGTATGTTACAGCCTGTCATGTTCTGGTATGGCCTGTCATTTTATTATATGGTATGAACTATCATTTTATGTTATGGCATGGTATGGTATGGTCTCACTTGGAGAGGTACACACAACAAAGGAGGTTTTAAAAATCCGAGTAGAAACTCTACTTGATGGATTGTCAACAAACTTAGTTGACATAATGTAAGCAATTGTTGTTTATTGTTATTGTAGCCTCCCTGCACATATAGAACAATATATATTTTCTTACAGAGTACTATATATTTCTTGATCCATCATGTGAAAGGGAATAAAAAAAAACGTATAAAGGAAATATATGTTGGCAGCTGGTGTGATGATCAGCGGCCTCCTCCTGTACTACCTACAGCGCATCAAGTTGTTGGGGAAGGCACAGACGGAGGACTCTACACTCAAGGAATCACCACGGTATTAGGCACCCTGTACCTGGCCTCCACTAGGAAGTTCTGGTGATACCACGCACGATTCTGGCAACAAGCTGTCTCCTAAGACCGAATTTTCCTTCTTCCCTGTGGTGGTCTGCAGCCAAACAGCTGAGAGGGTGGAGGTGCTGTGCTTGGTGAGAAAACTGTGACCAGTGATCTTTGGACCACTCACCTGTCACCTGTCTCTTCTGCAGTGGTTGACAGATCCTTTAGCATGGCAATCATACCTCAGAGTGAGACCTCTGACACACCACCATTTTGGATTGGGCTGTTCTGAAATCAGGCTGTGCTGGAATCTGAGGGTGAGGTCTCACTTACTCTTTATTCCTCCATGACTCTAACAATTAATGTACTGCATCCCTGCCTCCTAGAGGACATTTACTGCCATCATATCAGTATCTCCACTGCCTCTAATGCTGCACTTGGTTCTTCCCCACAGTACAGCCACCGACCACTTGAGATAACCAGAGGTTTAGCCTAGTGACTAAACCTGAACTGACTTTCTTGCCTTAATCTATGTTCTCGACAACATGTCTGACAACAAAACAGTCCATCAACTGGCCTTTGCAAAAGCCACACAGTGCAAGCCAATGCCACAAACTGTCCCATTATGGCAACATAGGGAGTGACTTTAGACTCCTTCATGGCAGAATTAAAAAACATCCAAGTGGAACATTACACCATGGAAATGATGGGCCTCAAAACAATGTAAAATGAACTGATCCAGACAAGGCACCTACTGGATGACACAGATCAAAGAGTGGATGAGCTGGACCTTAAAGTGATCGAGGCCATAACCTAGAGAACTGAGCTGTGGAACACCCAAAAATGACTTACTAATTTGGAAGATTGCAGTTTTAGAAATAGTATAGGAATTTTTGGTATCTAGGCGATGGAGGAAGCCTAGGATGCCATACATTACTTACAAACTTTGATACCAATAGCCATAGGCCTTTCATTTTCCTTGCCCCTGGAATTCCAGCACCCTCACAAACCTATGGCATATTCCACTAGACCTCAAAGCATGCAGCATCCAATCATTGCTTGCCTCCTGATATTTCAATTGGTGAGGGCAATCCTCTCCAAAAGGAAATCAATCATGGCCCATACCATATCAAGGACAGTAACATTTATTTCTCAGAGGATTTTCCTTGTGAAACCCATTTCGTTCAGAAGAGGTTCCTGGCCCTATGGCCCACACTTAGAAAACTAGATTTACGATTTGGGCTTTGGAACCAGAGATTATGATTGTTACTGTCAATGATAAGAATAAAGAATTCCGTGACCCAGTAGACCTGGAGCTTTAAATGAAAGGCATCGAAACCCAACATCTGGATTTCTCCCAGCCTCCCAAAGCAACCATCACTTCTGATGATCTTGGCAGGGGGATGGGTACCGCCAAAGAACACAGACAAGAATCACCCCCAACAAACCAGGATAATTCACGCTTTCTCCTTTTCTGGAAGATCACTCTCACAGGATTCCCCCAAGAGGTTACCTTTTCATTTTATTACTCTGTGAATATGCTGGGACTTAGTAATATAGCCTTTTCATTGGGTGAAGGTTTTTTTGTCAGCAGCCGACACTAGGTGAATAAAAGTTTACCTCATAGCCCTTCCTTAGGGCTTGGGGGCACTCACCTAGCTGCTGTCAGCGACTCCAATTGCCTGCACAAACTTTACTACCATTCTTGTCTTTCTCAACTGTCCCTCCCTGAGGCCCACATGCTGCCATTCCAGCAGAATGGCCTAACACAATCCCACTGCCATGAGGAAATAGTCCCTCAATGTCAATGGTGTGACCCACTACATCAAAAGTAAAAAAGACTCTGACTTTCTTGGGATCTAAAAACATGAAGTCATAAGAATACAAGAGACCAATGTTAATGCAGCTGAATCTATCAAACTCAAATGCAACCGGGTGAGTAAGGGAATTTTCTCTGCAAGCTCCAATGACTTGCTTGCTCCACCATTGACCCTGATACAAACTCCCAGGAAGAATGGTGGCCATAGTGCTACACAAAAGACTGCTGGTGTGAATACAAAAATCATGGTCAGATGGTACAGGCCAGTATTTTTTTGCCCACTCAAAGATGTCAAGCCAGACATTAAGGCTTGGCTCCATCTATGCCCACAACAGGACTGAAAAGAGACTTGTTCTCTATACTCACCCATTTAGTGACAGGATTTGGATCTCATACAGTGATCACAGGGGGTGACTGGAACATGGTCATTGACCCTGTTCTGGACAAAACTTGGCAGGCTGACATTAGATGAGATAATGACAGAGACATCCTGCCCAACCCCATGGTGAATCACTCACTCCACAACATCTTGTGCCTGCTGCATCATACCAGATGGGAGTATACCTACTTATGTCCATCCCATGGATCAAAATACAGATGACATCTCTTCTTAACAAAGATACAGAAGTCTAAGGTTAGTCTCCCTTGTTTAGTAATGTCAGTGTATGCATAGTCAATCCCAGGACTATGTGAAATTATTCCCTTATCTACTTTAGTTTTCATTGCCCTTCGCCTATCTTCTGTGCAATCTAAAAAACTCTTTTCTAAGGGTGAAAGTAAACAGGTAAGATTGTTTCTATGAGCAAAGGCTATCCCAAACGTTAATGTGGGTTCAAAGAAATCCTTCACTAGTCCTATGTTATTATCCTTAGCTACCTTATTAAGATACCTAACAATAGGTACAAAAGAAAACACAAAATCAAAATTAGAATAGAAATATTGGATATACTTCTGGTTATAGAATTGTGTTAGTAAAAGACTACAATTCATGCCAGGCAGACTGTGATAGGCAATTCCCCCTTTAACAGAGGCTGGAATCTGTGTGAAAACAACAGTCTCTCACATCCATTATATCAACATTCTCACGCAATAAGCGATAAAATATATTAGAAGAAAGTTCCCCCTGTGTGTATGAATATTTCTCAATGATTTTAAATCTATCTATTGCTGAAAGAGTAGATGTTAATTCTGAAGATATAGGGGGTCATTACTACCTCGGCGGTCTTTTCGCAAGACCGCCGAGGTACCGCCGTGCTGAAGACCGCCAGTGGTGGCGGTCTTCCGTGCCGCTTATTATGACCGCTAGCAGCCCGCCGTCCTTTTTCATACGGAAAGCCGCCAGCAGCCATACTGGCGGACGGTGGTAAAGTGGAGGTTGCTCAACCTCCACCGCCACGTCAACAGAACACCACCCACTGAATCACGTCCCATGATTCGGTGTGGCTGTGTTCTGGTGACGGTGTGCTGGTGGCGGAGCTGCCCCCATGGATCCCGTCCCCTCCCGGAGGATCAACGGACAAGGTAAGTTGATCGTCCGTTAGGGAAGGGGGTGGGTGGGTGTTGTTTGTTGTGTGCGTGCGTGTGAGAGTGTAGAGGGGGTGAGTGAGTGAGTGTATGCGTGCAGGGGGTGTTGTGTGTATGGGAAATGTGTGCGGGTCGGACGGTGTGCATGTCTGTTTGTTTGTGTGCGCGTATGTGTTGTCGGGGTGTATGTGTGCGTGTATGGGTGTGTATATGTGCATGTTGGGTGTGTGTGCGGGTAGGGGCGTGTATATGTGCATGTTGGGGGTGTGTGCTTGTAGGGGTGTGTATATGTGCATGTTGGGGGTGTGTGCGTGTAGGGGTGTGTATATGTGCATGTTCGGGGTCGGGGTGGGGAGGGGGGTTGTGCCACCTTTGGGGGTAGCAGGGGGGTGGGGGGAATGAGAGGAAGATTTGTGGGGGGTAGCGGGGGCTGGGGGAGAACCCTATCAGTGCCAGGGAAGGAATTCAAAGTATTTTCAAAATATTTCCAACACAGACTCTTCAATTTAGTTTTCAAATTTTCATTTTTCTGAACGCATTTGTTTCTTTGATTTCCTTCATGTGCCAAAATATAGACCTGGAATGTCTCTATCAAAACAGAAATTCAAAAATTCTTCTTGCCATTCCTGAGTAGCTACATATGCCCAATCACGACCTGAGTATCTTTGATTGGCAATTCTCTCCCTTTTTAATTTCAACCTCCACTGTATTCACCATCACTCAGATCTTTATTTCAGTATCGAATTCTTCCTGAATTGGTGGTACCACATTTGTCTTCTTTGACATGGATTCTTCTCCTTTGACGTTCCGGAAACTGGTTCAGGAGGAGTCAAATCCTTTTGGCTCAGATCTGTCTCAACTCCTTTCCCACTGGGGGCAGTTACTTGTTCAGTCTGGTTTCTCAGACTATCTGTTTCAGAGGGCACCCTCCTTTGAACAGATTTTCTTTGGACCGGTTCTCTCTCTTGTTCTCCCTAGACCAGAACTTTTAATGTTTCATTTGAGGACGTGGTGGACGTCTCATCCTCATCTTGTAGATGTCACTTCGTCTGTCACAGGAGTGGGCAACTCAACTGGAGTATGTTCTGGCTCTGACCCCAGCTCACTTCTTCTTCTGGAATATGTGTGGGTGGTGGTAATCTCAACAGGGCTTCTTCTTGTTCTTTTGGATTATTCACTTTCAGAGTGTGACTTGCGTGGATCCTGCTCGGGAGTCCTTCACACTTCACAACTGTGGTAGTAATTAATACCACTTAGAAAGGACCTTTCCACCGAGGCTCCAAACACAATTTTCTTACATTTTTTCGGATCACAACCCAGTCACCTGCCTTCAGGATGTGTCCTTGCTCTTGAGACAGTTGGAGTGTTGTAGCTTCCACCTGATGAGAGAAAGAGCAAACCACATCAGCTAAACCTTTGCAGTAGTCCAATACCATATCATCTGTAATGTTCACAAGAGCATTTGCAGGCACAGTTGGCAATCTCATAGCCCTTCCCATGAGGATTTAATTGGGCGACAGTCCTGTTTTCTTGTCAGGGGTGCTTCTGATTGACATTAGAACAACTGCAAAGCATCGTACCATTTCAGGTTTGTGGATGCACACATTTTTGCCAATCTCAACTTCAGAGCATCATTCATCTGTTCTACAAGTCCTGAGGCTTCTGGGTGGTAGCTACAATATAGCTTCTGCTCAATGTTCAAAGCTGAACATAACAACTTAATCACCTCATTCTTGAAGTGGCTTCCTCTATCTGATTCTAAAGAGACCGGAAAACGGAAATATGGAATTAACTCACTAAGCAGTAACTTTTCTACTGTAAGACTGTCATTTCTCCTTGTAGGGTAAATTGTAGGGTAAGCCTCAATCCAATAACTGAAAATGCACACAATCACCAACACATGTTTCAAACTAGCACACGCAGGCATTTCAATGAAATACATTTGCATTCTGCTGAATGGTCCTCCCGCCATGCCAATATGGCCCATATTGATCACTGTTCCTCTGCTCACATTCATTTTCAGGCAAATGATACATCTGTGACAAATTGCTTCGGCAACCTGTCTAAATTTTGGACTGAACCAAAATTGCTTAAACAACTGGACCATGGCATCTCTACCCACATGAGCTTGACGATGATAGTATCTGGCCATTGAGTCAGTAGACTGTTGGGCAGTACTACCTTCCCTTCTCCAGAAACCCAAAATCGTCATTCCTTTGGACGCATTTTAACTCTATGCATTCCCTATTCTCTTCCCTTGAGACATTATCTTGAAGAGTTTTTAATTCCTCCAAATTGTCAATAACATGAATTACATAATTTGCATAGATCTCATCAATTTCAGGTAACAATTCCCATTCTCCATTGTATGATATGCCGTTCAAGGCCCACACCTTTGCGACTTGATCTGCATACGCATTTCCCAATGACACATAGGCCCTCATTACAACATTGGCGGTAAAAGGCGCTTACCGCTGTGCAGAAGACCGCCAACACACCGCTGCGGCAGCGGAATTCTGCCACATCTATTATGACCCACATCTCGGAATCCGCCAAAAGTCAGACACCCACACAAGTCCGCCACACCAAAGGTCAGTGATAAACTGGTGAAAACAAAACCGACACCGTCACTCCAACAAAAATACACCCACACTATCACGACACACGAATCCACGCGGCGGTCTTTCAACCGCGGCATTCCATTGGCGGTACACACCACTGCGCTCAAAATACACACTCTTACAAAACACAGCCACATTGGACAATTCGAAATACACACACCTGGTACACATACACACACCACTCCCACACACCCAATACAATATAAAACACACATCCACATCACCCACAAACCCCCACGACAAAAAATTCCGAAAGAAGGCCAGAGAGAGACGCCACCAGCAAGAACAACAGTATCCACAGGCACTGAACACCATCACCCACACAACTTCCACGCACCTCACACAACACCCCACTACATATCAGCACACTTATCACCACACACATCACCTACACCACCCCATGGCATGGCAAAGACACCCCAGGTTCTTGGAGGAGGAGCTCAGGGTCATGGTGGAGGAAATCATCCGGGTAGAGCCACAGCTATTCGGAGCACAGGTGCAGCACACCTCCATAGCTAGGAAGATGGAGCTATGGCGAAGAATAGTGGACAAGGTCAACGCAGTGGAACAACACCCAAGAAATCGGGAGGACATCAGGAAGAGGTGGAACGACCTATGGGGGAAGGTGCGTTCTGTGGTCTCAAGATACCACCTGGCGGTTCAGCGGACTGGCGGTGGACCCCCACCTCCTCCTCCACAACTAACAACATGGGAGGAGCAGGTCTTGGCGATTCTGCATCCTGAGGGCCTCGCAGGAGTCGGTGGAGGAATGGACTCTGGTAAGACAAAGCTTTACTATTACATCCCCCACCCTACCTGCATGCTATCACATACCCCACCCTCACCCCCAGCACCCCAACTCCTCACATATGTCCCAACATCACAAACCACACACCCCAACACCAAGCCCTGCCTGCAACAACAAAGAATGGACACCCATCACCAAAGCATGGCCACTGCACATACCCACCCATTGCACACCATTACACACACAGATTTAATAAACATCCTTTTATATCCCTGCAGGACCCCTACCCAACGTCACCGGACAGGAGGGTCCACACATGTCCACACCACCAGCAGAAGAGGCCCACAGTGATGACAGCACCTCTGTCCAACTGGATCTAGATGACCAGCCCGGACCATCGGGGACCTCTGGACAGTCGGTTCCCCTCACACAAGCACAGGCCACCACAGATCTTCGCCCCTCTGGAAACACTAGCACAGCACCCACCCAGTGGGCCCATACCTCCGTCCCCAGGACACGTCAATCAGCTGTGTGTCCACCACTACAGGGAACCCAGGATAACCCACCACCCCAACAACAACAGGGACCTGGGGGCAGTGGTAGTGGGCACACGGTCCAGGGGACGGAGGCCCAGGAACACAGGGGAACTGGGAGGGCTGCTGTGTGACAGGGGACAGACAGGCCAAGGGAACCCACTCTCCACGAGGCCCTCTCCACCATCATGGGAGCCTACCACCACGCCCAGGAGACGATGGCAACGGTACTGGCCAAGTTTCAGGAGACCCAGCGCATGCAGGAGGAACAGTATATGGGCTTCAGGGAGGAACTCAGAACCATCAGCTCTACCCTGGGCACCATCGTAGGGGTGCTGAGGGAACTACTCAACACCAGGAGGGACCCTGTGTCACTACAAGTGGCCCTGACACTAGCATGGACGATGAACTGCCCACCACCTCCGCTGGCGCTAGTGGATAGGACGCCCCGCACCAGGACCACCACACCAGCACCCTACCCCCTGAAGACGGAGAACCACCCCGCAAACGGTCCCTGAGATCCAGGAACAAGACAGAGAACGATGCCAAGACCCCCACCAAGAAATGAGACCACCCTGATTGTCATCCTACTGCCCCACTTTGTCACCCTGTCCATAAGTAAACTGCCCCAGCTCCACTTCCTGTGCCCATATGGGCAATGCACCTGTGAGACTAATAGACATGGACACTCCTCCGCCATCACCCCTCACCATTTCACTACCCCCTCCAATATTGAGCAATTAAATAAACACACCTAAAGCAAAAAATGATCTGGAGTCTGACTGTGATTTCGAAATAGTGCATTAGCAATTACAGTGCTAAAATGTTTTTTAAATAGTAATGTCAACATACCTATGTCACACAGCTCTAGTCCATGAGGAATCTAAGCAGATGTCACACAGTGGGACCCACATCTGTGAAATCATAAGCGAAAAAGTACAACTCAGTGACCATACACTGGGTGAAAATGACAGACAGGAGAGAGGTAGCAGTGTCAAAGTACATGTAGTAAGCAGGTTTGGATTTCTACCTGTGTCTCACTGGAAATATTGCAGGATCACTGAGTCCCTGTTGTGCATGTCTTCTTCCTCTGCTTCCTCCTCATCACTCTCCACAGGCTCCACAGCTGCATCAACACTGCCATCTGAACTATCCTCTTGCAGAAAAGGCACCTGGCGTCGCAAAGCCAAGTTGTGAAGCATACAGCAGGCCACGATGATCTGGCACACCTTCTTTGGTGAGTAGAATAGGGATCCACCTGTCATATGGAGGCACTTGAACCTGGCCTTCAGGAGGCCGAAGGTCCGCTCGATCACCCTCCTAGTTCGCCCATGGGCCTCATTGTAGCATTCCTCTGCCCTGGTCCTGGGATTCCTCACTGGGGTCAGTAGCCATGACAGGTTGGGGTAACCAGAGTCACCTGCAAATGGCGAGGGACAACTGTTAGACACACACTAACCTGGAGGGATAACCCCAGACCCAGACAACAATTCCCACTGACTTGCTTCCAGGTGCACAACTAATAGCCACACACGGTGCCTCTGGAGTTGATCCATCACATAAGGGATGCTGCTATTCCGCAGGATGTAGGCGTCATGCACTGAGCCATGGAACTTGGCATTCACATGGGAGATGTACTGGTCTGCCAAACATACCATCTGTACATTCATAGAATGATAACTCTTCCGGTTTCTGTACACCTGTTCACTCCTGTGGGGGGGGACGAAACCCACATGGGTCCCATCAATGGCACCCATGATGTTGGGGATATGTCCCTGGGCATAGAAATCACCTTTCACTGTAGGCAAATCCTCCACCTGAGGGAAAACTATGTAGCTCTGCATGTGTTTCAGAAGGGCAGACAACACTCTGGACAATACGTTGGAAAACATAGGCTGGGACATCCCTGATGCCATGGCCACAGTTGTTTGAAAAGAGCCACTTGCAAGTAAATGGAGCACTGACAGCACCTGCACTTGAGGGGGGATTCCTGTGGGATGGTGGATTGCTGACATCAGGTCTGGCTCCAACTGGGTACAGAGTTCCTGGATTGTGGCACGGTCAAGCCTGTAGGTGATTATCAAATGTCGCTCCTCATTGTCGACAGGTCCACCAATGGTCGGTACACTGGAGGATGCCACCATCTCCTCACATGTCCCAGCGGACGGTGCCTATGAAGGACAACAGCGAGCACAGAGTCAAACAACTCAGAGGTACGTACCCAAAGTTTACACAGAACACCATCCATACAAAAAAGGTGGCCTGTATGTGTGTTGAGTCTAGGCCTAGGTATGTGTGACGCAGTTGAAAATGAAGCCATGTGGGCCCCTGAAATGGCGGCTGCCTGACCTCTAAAGTGGGACAATGGGATGTGAGGTAACTGCGCTGGCGTTGTACACCGTCGCGGTAGGCGGTTGAAGACAGCGGCGCAATGCTGCATTGGTTAACATTGGACCCTATGGGTCCCAGGAGCCAATGACGATGTACGCCGGCGGTGACGGTACGCACCGCCGTGGACGTGACCGCCATTTTCTATCTGTTCAATCACTCGATACCTGATCTTTGACAGGAGAGGACCTACACTGCAAGTGCTGCTGTGACCTTGGTCTGGAAGAGACAATGGCTCGTGCGTCTGGGGAAAGGGCCCCTGCCTTCACATCGGAAGAGTTGGAGAAACTCGTGGACGGAGTCCTCCCCCAGTACAACCTACTCTACGGTCCGCCAGACAAACAGGTAAGTACACAGGGAGCATGTTGTATGGGCTATGCCTGTGTAGAGAGGGCTGGATGTAAGAAGGAAGGGGGCAGATTGCTGCGTGCATGAAAGACGGTGAATGCATGTGCCACATGGCAAGGGTAGGGATGGGGGCCAATCACTTTGACTGTGCAGTTGGTAATGACTTCTCTTCTTCCCCTGTACATTTCATGTAGGTCAGCGCCCACCAGAAGAAAGATATTTGACGTGCCATCGCCAAGGACGTTCCGACCCTGGGGGTCTACCACAGACAGAGCATCCACTGCCGGAAAAGATGGGAGGACATTCGCCGCTGGAGAAAGAAGACGGCGGAGGCTCAGCTGGGGATGGCCTCCCAACGTGGGAGCGGTGCCCGTCGCACCATGACACCCCTGATGTTCAGGATCCTGGCGGTGGCCTACCCGATGTTGGATGGGCGTTTGAGGGCATCACAGCAGACACAAGGGGGTGAGTACACTCTCATTCTGCTGACTTTGCGCGCAGTGGAGTTGTCTGGGTGGGGGAGGAGGGCTGTGGGTTTCCCTAGGCCAGGGCGAGTTCCGTAGGCAAGGCCCCTCCGTAAGGCAGGCCATGTGGCACCCCAGCCCACCTCTGTAGATTGCCAAGTACAGCTATTCATGCCCCTGTGTCATCTATGTGTGCAGATGTCGCCCATAGCCTTGTAGGCCATTTCCCAGGAATTGAACAGTGGAGCCCAAGAGCGCTGCGTAGTGCAGTGGGCTTCTGTGTCTGTCTTGTCCACCAACGTTAGCGGTAATCCATGCACTGAACATGTCTTTCTTCTGTCCCCCCCCCCTTTTTGTGGTCTCCCTGTTCTTGTGTGCATTAGCATCGTCAGGCGGAGGAGCAGTGGCACCGGAGCAGGAGGGAGCTGCATCCCACATGTCCCTGGAGGGCGAGACTACGGACTCGGAATTCACCAGTGGGACGGAGGGCGAGGAGAGCTCCACGGCGGGGACAGGAGCTGACACCAGCGACACGGACTCGTCCTCTGATGGGAGCTCCCTAGTGGTGGTGGCAACATCTGTGCCCCCGCATCTACAGGTGCAGCTGCCACCCCCCCCTACCAGCACTGTCCTCCCAGCAGCCCCTCATCCTTCGCCCCATGCCCGCTCACCCAGGAGGGTGGGCATCACCTTCGCCCCAGGCACCTCAGGCCCTGCCCCAGTCACCCCTGCTGCCCTCAGTGAGGAGGCCATTGACCTCCTCAGGTCCCTCACTGTTGGGCAGTCTACCATTTTGAATGCCATCCAGGGTGTAGAAAGGCAGTTGCAACAAACAAATGCATTCCTGGAGGGTATTCATTCTGGTCAGGCGGCCCTTTCACCAAGCTATTCAGACTCTGGCCTCAGCACTGATGGCAGCCATTGTCCCCGTCTCTAGCCTACCCCCTCCAACTTCCTCCACCCAGACCCAATCCCCTGTACCTCTGCCTATCCCAAGCACACCATCAGACCAGCCTGCACACACCTCAACACACAAGGGAAGCTCAGGCAAACATAAGCACCACACATCCCACAGGCACTCACGCTAGCAACATACACATGCAGACACACCAACATCCACTGCCTCCACTGTGTCCCCTTCCTCGTCGTCTCCCTCCTCCCTCCCAGTCTCGTCTACACTCACACCTGCATGCACTTCCTCTACAGCCAATACGTCCCTCACCAGCACACCCACCAGCACACCCCGCTCACGTGCAGTCACCACCCCCACTACCATTCACACGTCCCCTGTGTCTTCTCCCAGTGTGTCTGTGAGGCCCCCTCCCCAGATACACAAACGCAGGCATACACCCACCCAACAGCCATCCACCTCACGACAGCCTCCAGCGCATGCACCTTCACCCAAAGTCACCAAACGTACACCTTCTACTACCACCACCTCTTCCTCCACTCCCAAACCCCCTCCAGGTACCCATCCCAGTGTGTCCCAAAAACTTTTCCTATCCACCCTTGACCTTTTTCCCACACCTCCCCCACCCCATCCATCTCATAGGTCCCGAAGTTGCACCTCAGCCACAACATCTCCGGGACCAGTGGTGCCTGCAGTCACCGGTATGTGGAGTGCACCGGCCACCAGGACAGCCAGTGTGGCATGGAGCCACAGCACAGACAGTCACCCACCTGTGAAGCATCAGAAGTTGGCCAGTGCCCGGCGGGAGAGGGGGAAGACTCGAGCCACCAAAGCCGCTTCCAGGGGTCCCGTTGGGAATGTGGAGTCAGCTGTGACACCTTCCAAGGTGGGGAAGGGCCACAAGAAACCCGGCAAGTCTGGGAAGAGCTGCACGGCGGAGAAGACCGCCATCATCCCCGCTGCCCAGGAGGCCACCGCCAGCCCCAGCCCAGCTGCCCAGGAGGCCACCGCCAGCCCCAGCCCAGCTGCCCAGGAGGCCACCGCCAGCCCCAGCCCAGCTGCCCAGGAGGCAACTGCCAGCCCCAGCTGCCCAGGAGGCCACCGCCAGCCCCGCAGGGCCATGAAGGACCGCCAGCACCAGCCCCGCTGGGCCATGAAGGACCGCCAGCACCAGCCCCGCTGGGCCATGAAGGACCGCCAGCACAAGCCCCGCTGGGCCATGATGGACCGCCAGCACAAGCACCGCTGAACAGGACGCGCCATCTCAAGCACCACTGAACAGGGCACCTCCATCTCAAGCACCGCCGAACAGGGCACTGCAAACTCAAGCACCGCTGAACAGGGCACCGCCATCTCAAGCACCGCTGAACAGGGCACCGCCATCTCAAGCACCGCTGAACAGGGCACCACCATCTCAAGCACCGCTGAACAGGGCACCACCATCTCAAGCACCGCTGAACAGGGCACCGCCAACTCAAGCACCGCTGAACAGGGCACCGCCATCTCAAGCACCGCCATCTCAAGCACCGCTGAACAGGGCACCGCCATCTCAAGCACCACTGAACAGGGCACCGCCAACTCAAGCACCGCTGAACAGGGCACCGCCATCTCAAGCACCGATGAACAGGGCACCGGCACCGCCATGTCAAGCACCGCTGAACAGGGCACCGCCAACTCAAGCACCGCTGAACAGGGCACCGCCATCTCAAGCACCGCTAGCCCATGAGAGGCAGGGACACTGACGCAAATTGGTCCGGCACGGGGTGAGTGATGCACTTTGGGCACCAGTCCCCCTCCAGAACCAGTGGAGAGATCCATCCACTACCTCTGTCCTTAACAGGATGAAGCACTCTGGGCACCAGTCCCCCTCCAGAACCAGTGGAGACTGTCAACCACTACCTCTGTCCTTAAGAGGATGAAGCACTTTGGGCACCATGCCCCCTCCAGAACCAGTGGAGACTGTTATCCACTTGAGAGACTGTCGCTTTGCACTCCCCATGATTGAACAGTGGGCAACCCACCCACTGTAGAGACTTGACAGACTGTGGCTTTGCACTCCCCAGGATTGAACAGTGGGCAACCCACCCACTGTAGAGACTTGAGAGACTGTGGCTTTGCACTCCCCAGGATTGAACAGTGGGCAAACCACCGACTGTAGAGACTTGAGAGACTGTGGCTTGGCACTCCCCAGGATATAACAGTGGGCATGTGGCCCCCTCGTGGATTTGGCATTGTGCACTCAAGCGGCTGAGGTGCCCCCCCTTTCCCTCCCCCTGAGGTGTCTGTTTTCTTGCTCTCTGATGCCCCTGCAGTGTTCTCTCCGTCATGGTCGGGGATCTTGTGTGGGTCTCGCCCATACCGTGTGGTCCCAGTGTTCCACAGACTTTCTTTGTGCAGTACCTGGACTACTATGCCTGGTATATATTTTGTACATGGTGTATATATATATATTTCTGCCTACTTGTTTGTAATATATTCTGATGGTTACACTCATTTTCTTTGGTCTTTGCATTCTTCCGGGGGGGTTTGAGGGGTGTAACTGTGATGTATTGATATGCATTAGTGTGTGTGTTGTGGTGGGTGAGGGTGGGGGTGTTGTGTGTGTGTGTCCCTGTTTTTTCCCTCCCCCCTCCCCTGTGTTGTAGGTGCAGTACTCACCGTGGTCTACGCCGCCGGCGTTCGTGCTCCTGGTAGAGGAGCAGGAAGACTATTGCAGGTAGAATTTGGAGTTCCGGTTCCATGGTGTCCTCGTTCCTCGTGGAGTGTGTAGAGATGAGCGTTTTCCCTTCGAAATTCCTGTTTCCGCCGTGTTTTTATCCGAGGTGAATCCGCCCCGGAAAAGGTGGCGGATTGGCCTGTCATAATAGTGTGGGCAGTACATTGTCTCCCGTCTGTCTGTTGGCGGTGACTGCCGCGCTGTTTGTTTGTTCCGCTGTGGCGGTCTGAGTGTTAAAGTGGCTGTCTTTGTTGGCGGTTTCTGCCACGGTCGTAATTGCAATTTTTTTACCGCCGGCCTGTTGGCGGTCTTACCGCTGCTTTAACACCGTCCGCCAGGATTGTAATGACCACCATAGTCCTGTGATCTCTGATGTGCACTGCATTTCATCACAGCAATCCTTTCAGGCATTTGAATTGCTTTTAACATCTCACGTATTCCTTCAACATTTCTTATTGGTGAACCAGAAGAGGCCAGGAAAGCTCTCTATGACCACAATTGTCCAATGTCATGCACAATGCGGAATCCATATTGATTCTCTGTGTAAATAGTGACTCTCAGTTGAGTTGAAATGTGGTATGCTCTAGTAAGAGCCACTAGTTTTGCCACCTGTGCAGAAAACACTCCTTGAAGCAATGAAGCTCCCAGTATGCCATTGATGGTACACACTGCATATCCTGCTCTTCATGAGCCTACACTATCTCTCAGGCAGGAACCATCAACAAAGATAATTTGGTCATTAGCCCTGTTTTGTTTTGCATAATTCTCTAATTTCCAAACAATCGTGTTCAGTATCATCCAATTTATCAAAGTTTGCTTCCTCATTTGGAAGTAAAGTTGCTGGGTTAAGCACTATACATCTTTTAATAGTCACATTTAGAGACCCCAAGATTGCAGTTTCATATCTGGTCAGCCTTGAGCTGGTCATATATTGCGTTATAGACCTGGTAAGCTAAATTTTAGTTGAATGAGGTACCATTATATGAAGAGGGTAACCCATTACTATATTCTTGCTCTGAGCAAGACTCTGCTAAACTGCTGCAAGGGACCACAAACAACCTACTAAAGCTGCTGCGACCAGATCCAGAGCGGCTGAAACATATGCCACGGGCGATTCACACCGCCATGAGTTTGAGTCAAAAGAACATGCATCACATTCATGACACAACAACAGAAAAGGTTCTGTGTAATCAGGCATTCCCAAAGCTGGAGCTTGGCACAAACTCTCTTTCAAATCAATAAATGCTTTTATACATGCTTCATCCAGTACTATAGGATCGTAAATAACTTTATGAGTCAGCTTCTGTAAGGGCTTTGAAAGAACTGAAAAATTCAAGATCCATTGGCGACAGTAACCTATAATTCCTGAAAACATCCTCACATCTTTCTGAGTAGTTGGGGGTTGGCATTTTCAAAATGGTTGCAACTCTCTCTCTGGAAATTTTCCTAGTCCCCTTCTCGATCAAATGACCCAAGTATTTTACTTCTTTCTGACAGCACTGCAATTTAGGAGGGGACACTTTTTGTCCATTGTCTCTCAGGAAATTCAACATTGTGATCATATCGTATTACACCCTTCTCTTGTTCTGGAGGTAATTAACAGATCATCAATGTATTGCACCAATGTTGACGCGTAAGGCATAACTAATGATTCCAATTTCTATATCAAGATCTGGTTGAAAATGGATGGTGACTCTGAAAACCCTTGTGGAATTCTACACCAACAGTAGACCCTATTAAAAAATTTGAAACAAAAAATATATATCTGCTGTCCTCATGAGGAGGCATCGAAAAGAACGCTTGACATAGGTCCACAATGGTGAACCATTCAGCATCGCCTGGGATCTGAAACATAATCACAGCTGGATTTGGCACTACTGGGCAACACTTGACCACTAGGTCATTTAATTTTCTCAAATATTGCACAAGTCGAATTTTCCCACATGGCTTGCGCAGTCCCATTATCGGTGAATTACACAGGATGCACACCATTTCTTTTAAAGTTCCTTTCTCCACAAACTTTCCTATTAATGGTTTCACACACTCAATTGCATCTTTTGCCATCGGGTATTGTGGAGTCTGAGGAAAAACACTATTGGGCTTAACTACAACTCTTGCTGGCTCTGCTTCTTTTATAAACCCAATTTCCTTTCCTGAAAGATCCCAAGCCTTAGTCTCAACATTTTTCTGTAAATCAGCAGGAAGATCTTTCACTGCAAAAACTGGAAAGAAACTAATCATTCACTGGCTCATCAAAACTGATCAAAGGAAATTCTTCAGTTACTGACTCATTGTTAACAGTAAGTATTGGGTCTTTTTCATCATCACTGTTTGTTTGAATTTCAATACATTCATCTGAACAAGTAATTGAGCACAATAAATCCCTTCGCAGTAAGGACACAAGACTTGAATCACAAACCACAAACTTGTGCAAACCCTTAAAATTACCAATTTTAACCAAAACTGGTTCCGTAATTGGGTTTGTCAAATATTGATTAGCAACTCCCACAATCTGAACTGTCTTCCCTGACAAGGGCAGATCTGGAACTTCTGCAGATCTCACTGTCGAGCGTGTAGCTCCAGTGTCAACCAAAAATGAGACTTTGTGACCATTCACCTTTCCTTTAACATAAGGACCTTTCTGATCCACTTCCCAAGAAGCTGCCATTACAAATTCCTCATCATTCGAACTCTCAGACATCCAAACATCATTTATTCCCTCCTCACCGTGTAGAGAAAAATGTTGTACAGTATTATTACTCTGATTAACTCTTTGACCTGTGACCATCTGAGAAACCATCACCTGCTGATGATCCATAGGGGCTTGAGGTATCTGAATTTGTAGTCTAGGCATTTGAATTTCTTGTGCAGGCACCATATGCACATATGACTGCATCTGCTGTAACTGGGGCTCTCGTACTTTTAATGGCTGTACAGTTTGCATGGGCTGCATAGGTTGGAAACCTTGCATCGGATTTACATTATTCTGGACATTTTAATTGTGACCTCTCATTCTTGGTCCTCTCACATTTGGAAATTAATTTACATCATTCACTTGCTGAACAACACTTCTCTGATTTACCATTGGACACTCCTGTTTCCAATGCCCGATTCCCCTGCAAACGTGACAAGGGAATATTCTCTTTCCTTGAGGCTCTCCTTATATCATTACTGAATTCAAATCAGGACCACGATTGACACTTCCCATTCCACCATGACCTCTACCTCTGCCTACATTCTGAAACATGCCTTGATTCTGAATCATGCTGTTTCCCTGCTCCTGCTGAGGCTGAAAACCTCCCTGAATCCCTGTCTGTGCAGCCTTGATCTATGCCACCATCTCTTTCTCCTTCAACCTTTTCTGTTTCAATTCAATCTCATCACTACAGTATTTTGCATACTGCAGCATCTCATCAATCGGCTTGGCTTGCCAAAAATCAAATGGCTCTTAATCATCTGCCTAATTTCTGGTCTGAGTCCCTCAACAAATCTGAACACAAAGCGAATCATGTCTTTCGGTTCAATTGATTCTGTGTCTCTGTAATGTTTAAATGCTTTCAACAAGCTCTCATAGTATGCATAAATTGATTCTTTCGCTTCCGGAGCTGTCCTGTCTATACACTGCAAATCAATGTTTTGGGGCGAAACTCTCATTTTAAAAAATTCAATGACTTTATAGTAAGTTTTCGTTACTTCACAGGGTGGTGCACCTGTTGCCGGATCTCTCGGCAGCTCACTTGTTGGCTAAGCTACACTCCTTCTGCATTCAATCCACAAGTCTGCTGGAACAACTATCTCTAAAAGAGCTTTCAAATCCTCCCAGAGGCATTTTGCAAACTTCACAAACCTATCTGTCTGCTGGTACCATTCTACTGGTTTCTCCCTCAACCTGGGGTAATCATTTGTAAATGACAAAATATAACTTCTGCCACAAGGGACATGTAAAAAATTATGTCCTGGAATTTCTCTCATTGGTAAAACTCTCACTGCTTCCCTATTCTGCGGTGCTTCTGCAGAAAAAGTATCAGAACCTTTTTTGGGCTTGTCTCTTTTCTTCACCCGTCAGCCTTCCCATTTGTCTAATGCTCTCCATATCTGGATACCTTGAAGCAACTCTCTAAGGTGTGTTTTCATCCCTGCAGAACCCATGTATTGCAAAGTCTTTTGCCTCAAAATCTAACCTCTTACTTCTTTTCAAATATTTCATTTTCAAAAGGTCTATCCCATAGTCGTCTGCTACATCTACTAACTGTTGATGTACCTCACCTGCTTCTTTTGTAATCTTCAGACACAAGTATTACAATTCTGCTTTAGTGTAGGACTCTAACCTTTTACACCCATAGTTCCTTCAACAAGTTCACTCGTTTCCATTGTAAGCCTAATATAGTTCAGGTATTCTTATCCCTTGGAAGAACATTGTGGCCTGTTCAGCTTATCTAACCATCCAGTCAATTGCTGAGCTGTCAAACCTTGCAATTAAATGTTATTAGGCTGAGGACCAGGCAGTTGTTGTACAGTTAAATTCGGAGACTGGGGTGTCAGTAATCTCATGTTGGTGCCAATGTGTGACCCTGTTTCAGTATTCGAAGGAGCTCAGAGAGGGCGCAAATCTAACAATGACCCTGTTCCATCAAAAATCTGTGTGAGACAGACTATTCTTGCATCATCACTAAGTCCTTCTCCCATTGACTTAGGATTCCCTGACCATTTGTTCCATTGTTACCCTGGGCAAACAACGGTATGACTGGATCAACAGTGACTGGTACAGACACAGCATCTGGACTTGGTCTAGCAGTTACATTCTGAGTCTGCATTTCTCCTGTCTTCTGGCTCATCAATACAGACATATCTGTCTGTGCCCATGTTATTGGAGTATATTTCGGAATCATTTGTGGTTGCATTTGAGGCAGTAAGAGCGGAGTGGGCTCGGACTGAACCACCATTGGTTTCTGATAACCCTGTCCTGTCGGCATTATTAGGTTTGTTGGTGCATCTACAATAGGCACATCTGGATAAGTCCTAGGAACATAGGTTGTGGCAACTGACACTGTGCTGGAGACACAGTCAGCAGGTTAAAACTGCTCTGCATTGGTATTTGCACAAAAGGACTAGTCTGTACTGAGCTCTGGTTCCCGTTAGGATTAACCTGTACGAAACACTCAGTCATTTTATGGTTACTCGGTACTGGACTCTGTGTCATGTTAACCGGTGTCTGTGCAGTGGGATTCATGCTAGTACTTGGACCATTCTCTTGTGCCATATATGGTGGTGGACGATTTCTTCATAACTGTAAAATTAACTCATCATTGTCTGATTCCTCACCAGGAGTTAGAGACTTCTTAGCCTCCTTCGATTTCTTATTTTCATCTGAAGATTAATTCCCTTTTGATTTCGTAAGTGCCTTCTTTGCTCTTTTCTCACTGTCTCCTGAAACTGCAGGAAACATCCTAATACTGTGTAAGGTATCTAATCTCCATTGTCTCTGATCATTATCCCACCTGGCTTCTGCTAGTGTCTTCTCTGCCCTTCTCATTTCTCTCTCAAACCTCAATGTTTGTTGTTGTCTGGCTGCTAGCTCCCGGATCGGTAATGCTTCGAACTGTGCTGGTCTTGGTGGAGGTTTTGAACTATACATCACTTGTCTCAAATTCTCCAAAATTCTCAAATGAAAAGTTCCATTTTCAGGAAATGCTAAGTTCACTTCCTTTCCTGTAATTTTGCAACAATGCTTTAACCAAAGACAGGCTCTGGTACCTTTCTCTTCAATTATGATATACACTGGAGTACCTTCTGGCAGACAAAAGTCTCCTACCTTAGCTGGAATGTATTCATCTCCCCTAAGAGCACTGTTTAAAGCCCTGAAAAACGTTATTTTCACAAGTTTATGTAAAACTTTATAAAAATGCATATGTAGCCCTTGCACTTGATGGTGGCTAGTAATAAAGGCACATTTTGTGTCAACATTAATTTTATCATTAAACATTTCATATCTCAGTACATAAGTATGATTACATCAAGGATAAT
Organism: Pleurodeles waltl; assembly: GCF_031143425.1. NCBI lineage: Eukaryota > Metazoa > Chordata > Amphibia > Caudata > Salamandridae > Pleurodeles > Pleurodeles waltl. Next base: position 438,938,257 of record NC_090442.1, read on the forward strand.
TATTTATGCTAATTCTTTTTTGAGCTCACACCATCACAACTGTAAGTACAGGTTTTCAATTTCATTACTGAGATAGCTTTACTTATTACCTCTGAAAAATGTGTAGTCCTGGCCCTTATCTGCCTGTTTGGCCCTGCTTCTTAAGGTTTTCTGTTTGTTATGCTCCTACATGCTTTGGTGCCCATTTATTGTTGTTCCTGATCACATGTTATAGACCTCACTTTGAACAACCTTGGAGTACAAAACAAAATATGTATGATTCATATGAACCTAACTTCGCACCTATTTAACAGCTGATACTGTGTGAGGCATTAATAAAAACAAGATTTAAGCAAATAATTAAATCGATGTTGCAACGGCAAATCAGAGTAAAAATTAAAGCAGTACCTTGAACGTATTTAACTCTAATCTGCCCTTTCAACATTACTTTTAATTTTGATTGTGTGTGAATTACTTTCAAAACAAGCAGTTAAACAAAGGCTTTACATCATTTGATTCTCGTTGTCAACACGCACCTAAAGGAAGTCTTTAAATTGCAGTGTTAGAAGCGTGATTTAAGCTAGTCTTTTGAAAGTCAATCATGTGCACTCAGAAATAATAGTATGCACATTCTCACCAAAACGCTCAGTCTTTCAGTACAGCACTGCACAAAAGAACTTTAATAACTGGCCACGAATATCCACATTGTCTTAGACCCCTAGGCGTTTGCATTCCTTTTTCATGTGTTTGCTTTCTCTGTGTTACATCACTCCCCAAGAGTAGCCCTGCTCTGAAGAAACATACTTACAAATTCCACTGGGCAAAAGTCAATATTAGCTGGCATTCCTAATCCTAAACATGGAGGGAAAACAGTTTACACCATTGACAAAAGAAGCAAAGTTGGGGGAACATGAAAAAAAACATAAGTACCTAAGTACCTGTTGAGAATACCCTTTTCATTTAATAAACCTTAATTAGGTTCGCCGCATATTTATCCAACCTTTTCAGGCAGGGAACCCATCATAACTGACCACATTCAAATCTCCCCCAGTAACTTGACACTGCCTGGAATGCTGTGACCTCAAAGTGATTGTCACCGCATTCTAGCCAAGTGATCTAGTGCAAACCACAACAGTACCTCAATCCGAGGAGCGGAAGGACACTAACAATAAAGACATTAATCAGTACTAACCCTTGGTGAGAAACATTGGAGCAGATTTATGAAAAGTGGCGCTGCACCAAGTGCAGCACCACTTTTCGTATGCCCCTTAGAGCCCCCCTAATGCCACTATGTGTGTGCTGTATTTAATATATGGTGCACCATGGTAGTAGTTAGGGGATTTGTTATGCTAGTTCGGCGCTTTGCATGATTTGCATCCAAAATGTTGATGCTAATCCTGCAAAGCACCCAGAGGCCCTTTAAAACCAATGGATGCCTCCTTTTAATGCCTGCTCTGAGCAGGCATTGAAAATCCCACAAAAAATGATGCAAAGAAATCTGTTTGATTTCTTTGCACCGTTTTTACGGCCCTGTGATGGAGGAATGCCCCCTTTGCATACATTATGCCTGGCACAGGCATAATGTAGTGCAAAGGGTTACAAAGTGGCTCAATGCATACCTTGTACCACTTTGTAAATATGGCGCATGGATTTTGGCCTTTTGATGCCACATTAACATAAACAATTACACTAATGTGGCGTTGGAATGATGCTAGGCCCCCTTAAATCTGGGCCATCATTTACAACAACGATAAAACCACAAAAGTCCTTACAACTAAGGCTTTCCAATGAAAGTCTTTAACACAACTGTTATTACAACAATTTTTTTTACCACAGTATGCCTTCACTACTGATGCGTTTACAACAGATTTCGTTCTAAAGGTATGAATGGTAAAGGCATACCTGTAAAAAAATGTACATGGATTTGTAAGTATTTTGCAGGTAAGTAGCATATATATATATATATATATATATATATATATATATATATATATATATATATATATATAAAACACTTAATACTTACCTTCAAAATATATATATATATATATATATATATATATATATATATAGATAGATAGATAGATAGATAGATATATATTCACTGTAAAAAACAAAGGTTGCAGAGACATTATAGTTTGGTACTGATATATTTATCTACATATATATATATAGATATATATATATATATCTCTATATATATATATCTATAGATATATATATATAGATATATATATATATATATATATAGATATATATATATATATATATCTATATATATATATATATATCTATATATATATATATATAGATATATATATATATATATATCTATATATATTGAGTTGCTTACTCTTATCAATAAAGATTGTGATTTTGGAGTGGAGGTTTTTGGAGTGCAGTGAATTTTTTTGTTTCCAAATATTTATATATATCTATATATATATATATCCCCTTCGCTACCGGTCCTTTTCCCCCTCCTGTGCCGAGCCTTTTTTTGGCTATTTGGGGCAGTTCGCACTTAGACCCTCATACCTTTTTGTTCACATAAGCTACCCACGCCGAATTTGCATCCTTTTTTTCCAACATCCTAGGGATTCTAGAGGTACCCAGATTTTGTGGGTTCCCCAGATGGAGGCCAGGAATTTAGCCAAAATACAGTGAAAATTTAGTTTTTTTCAAAAAAATTGGAAAAAGGGGCTGCAGAAGAAGGCTTGTGTTTTTTTCCCTGAAAACGGCATCAACAAAGGGTTTGCAGTGCTAAAATCACCAGCTACCCAGCTTTCAAGAACAGGCAGACTTGAATCAGAAAACCCAATTGTTCAACCCAATTTTGGCATTTTACTGGGACATACCCCATTTTTACGATTTTTTGTGCTTTCAGCCTCCTTTCAATCAGTGACAGAAATGGGCGTGAAACCAATGCTGGATCCCAGAAACCGAAACATTTCTGAAAAGTAGACAAAATTCTGAATTCAGCAAGGGATAATTTGTGTAGATCCTACAAGGGATTCCTACAGAAAATAACAACTGAAATTTTTTTTTATTGAAATTGAGGTGAAAAAAACTGCAATTTTCCTCTACGTTTTACTCTGTCACTTTTTCCTGCAATCTCAGATTTTTGAAAGCAATATACCGTTACGTCTGCTGGACTCTTCTGGTTGCGGGAATGTATAGGACTTGTAGGTTCATCAAGAACTCTAGGTACCCAGAGCCAATAAATGAGCTGCAACCTGCAGTGGGTTTTCATTCTATACCGGGTATACAGCAATTCATTTGCTGGAATATAAAGAGTAAAAAATAGCTAGCAAGAAAACCTTTGTATTTCCAAAATGGGCACAAGATAAGGTGTTGAGGAGCAGTGGTTATTTGCACATCTCTGAATTCCGGGGTGCCCATACTAGCATGTGAATTACAGGGCATTTCTCAAATAGACGTCTTTTTTACACACTCTCTTATATTTGGAGGGAAAAAATGTAGAAAAAGACAAGGGGCAATAACACTTGTTTTGCTATTCTATGTTCCCCCAAGTCTCCTGATAAAAATGGTACCTCACTTGTGTGGGTAGGCCTAGCGCTCCTGACAGGAAATGCCCCAAAACAACAACATGGACACATCCCATTTTTTCACAGAAAACAGAGGTGCTTTTTTGCAAAGTGCCTACCTGTAGATTTTGACTTCTAGCTCAGCCTGCACCTAGGGAAACCTACCAAACCTGTGCATTTTTGAAAACTAGAGACCTAGGGGAATCCAAGATGGGGTGACTTGTGGGGCTCTGACCAGGTTCTGTTACCTAGAATCCTTTGCAAACCTCAAAATTTGGCTAAAAAAACACATTTTCCTCACATTTTGGTGAAAGAAAGTTCTAGAATCTGAGAGGAGCCACAAATTTCCTTCCACCCAGCGTTCCCCCAAGGCTCCCGATAAAAATGATACCTCACTTGTGTGGGTGGGCCAGGTGCCTGCAACAGAATAAGGCCCAAAACTTGTAGAGATAGAGGGGATAGCACAGCGAGTTGATAAGGATATATTCTTCTTTTATACATCTTTAGGCTGACTCTGCTTTGGGGACCCACACAAGTGAGGAGCCTTTTTACTTGGGAGACTGAGGGGAATGCTGGGGAGTAGGAATTTTGTGCTGGAGCGGTGATCGTACAAACGTAAGTCAGGGAAATGTGCTTTTTTAAGCAAATTTTGAGATTTGCAGAGGAGTCTGGGTAAGAAAAATTTGGGGGATCCACGCAAGCCACACCTCCCTTCGGGTGTCTAGTTTTAAAAAATGTCTGGGTTTGGTAGGTTTCCCTAGATGAAGGCCGCACCCAGGACCAAAAACATAGGTGCCCCCTCCCCCCCAAACACAGGTAGTTTTGTAATTTATCATTTTGATGTGTCCACATACGTCTGTGATGTGCCAAACACAAAAATTGTGAAAAGAAACACACTTAGGTTATGTGGAAAAGACCCCTCACCCACCAACCAAGTTGGTAGCATGCTTCATCATCGGGGTCCCATCTGAGGCACCTAGCGTGTCACAGGTGTGCTGCGACACCTGATTACAGCGCAGCAGGTTTTGTCATTTTTACCACACATACTGGTTGGATTTGGCACGAGGGTGAGTGATGGTTCAGTGGATCAAATTTTATTAACAAGAGATTTCACAAAAATGAAATGCACTGTTAATAACTGAAAGGCAAAAAACTGAACCAATGACTCACAGCTCGTGAGCTGTAGAGCCACGGCAAGGCACCAACCGCTTTACAGTCCATTCACCCACCTTTCATACATGACATGCACAAGACCATTCACGCCGCCAGCCACGGGCCCAGCACATTACAACACTCACATCGACAGACAGCGCTACTCAAGGATCTATCACTTGCATACGCCCACATGCCTGATACAACAATCACAACAGCTGATGGCAGTGTGTGGACTGGTGTTTGGCTGGCAGAGTGTTGCAGTAGCCAACAGCAAGTCAAAATGTACACTATGTACACCCTCAGCCAAGCCCCACTCCACACACAATGGCATCCTTTTTTTTTTTAAACAAAGAAACCCCTAACTAATTAGAGAGGGCGCCAAGAGCAGCGCCAGAGGGACGGGGAACATGGCGGCCGGTTGAAGCGCTGACCGCGAACTCCCATCGGACGAGAGACGCGGACGAGAGACGCGACCTGCGACCCCTGACCTGGAAACGATGCGATGAGAGCCGGAGCAGTCCCGCAGTTGGATCGACGCGCGAGAGGATCACCGCGGCCGTAGAGGGGCCCCCTTGTTGTGACGAGGAAGAGGTTTGGAGGAGAGACGCCGGGGAAGAGACTAGGGGAGAGACTGGGATTGTGCAGGGCTCCTAGACCGGCGCCCCGGGTGAGTCGTCCCTCTTGCCGGGAAGAGCTGTTGATGGCGTTTTTTTTTTTTTTTTTTTTTCTCTCTCTCGGTGTTGAGGTTGACAGAGCTCCCTGCGTGAGAGATACACACTGATAAATCCAGATTGGTAGGAATACCATAAATCGTTAATTAACCTGAACATCGGATCTTTAAAAAACAATCGCAGGTTGAATCCGCATAGGATTTTTTTTTTTTTTTTTTTTTTGTGAACCTTTCCTTTTTTTTTTTTTTTTTGAGACTTCTTCTGTCACCCACAGAGGTTTGATGTTAAACTCTCTTATCATTAACTTTGAGCATTGTCTCTTTGCTTTAAGAGTTATTCCAACGTTGTTTCTACTCCTTGAATTAGACCGAGTTGGGCATCACTGGGCATCATTTGCCTATCGGGCTTGGAGTAGCTATTTGAAGGACTCGGAAGGATCCTAGAAAATCCAGTCTCGGAATACGTTACTATTGGAGTGTACTTGTTTATATTGATCTCCCCGCCCCAGGTCGGGAGATTTAATTAAAAATCACGGCGAACAAGGAGGGGGGCGAAATTGCTTCGGCGAGAGGTGGTCAGGGGGTCCCCTGGAATCAAGCTTTAAATTCCAGTATTTGGGCTGAAGCAGTGAGGGGTGTGCGACGAGGGAGATCTTATACCTCTCGCTGTTCTCTTCGTGGGAGTTTACCGGAGACTCCGGGGCTTTCCACTAGGAGTAATTTGAACAGGAATAAGGTGGGAGGAGAACGTGATACCAGCAGAGCCTCTCGGTGCATGTCTCCAATCAAACGCCGCCCCAGGGTTGCACGGGCAGAGGTTAAAAACCTGGTTGGTGCAAGGACTTGTAAGCCCGGCCCCCTGGGTGTGAGTGATAAGCCCCAGGTTTATTCATCAGAGACTGTAGCAGTTACAAATCCTGGATATAAGACTCACGGCGAAGTCTCTTTAAAGGGGACTGATCAAATTTTGTCATCTGTGGGCCCTCCTATCCCTCTCTTGGGGGAAGGCCAACCTGAACTTCTGGGGAGGAGTGAATCACTGATCACAAGATATTTTCGGACTACTACCTTTCCATCGCAGGATATGGCAAATAGTCAACTAACCTCAGATGATTTAGAAATGTCAAATTTAGCTATGCGTTTGGCTAGGCGGTCGCCCCTAAATCCATTAGACAAGGATCTAGATGGACAGGGAGAGGATTCCTCTAAATTATTGGCTTTGTTAGAAGTGGAGAGCAACCCTCTCAGAGGTACAATGTCTTATGGTATGGACGTACAGGCCCTGCTAATCTCTCTTACTAAAGAGATTAGGGAAAAATTTGAGACATCAGAATATAACCAAACAAGGATTCGGGAAGTATGTGAGGCTTTGGAAAATAAAATCACTTTGTTAACAGATCGGATGGGTAAACTCGAGACTGTGGTGGCGGCCGATGAGGAGCGGGTGGCAGCTCAATCTGAGGATATTTCACAATTAAAACGTGGAGAAAAGTTGTTACAGGACAAACTAGAGATTTTGGAAAATAACATGCGGAGAAATAATATCAGGCTTTTGGGTGTTCCTGAGGGATTGGAAGGGGAAGATATTAAGGGCTATGTGATTGCTTTGATAAAAGAGGTTATCCCAAATACAGCAGGGTTTAACCTGGAAGAGGATATTCAAAGAGTCCATCGTGACCCGTTCAAGAAAAATCCCGGGAGGAAGAATCCCAGGAGGATTCTGATAAATTTCAATACGTACTCTATCAAGGAAAAAATTCTGTCTGAAGCCCTTAAAGTTGGTGTTTTTTCCAAGGGGGATTGGGCCTTCAGGATAAGATCGGACTTGTCTAAAGCAACGTTAGATAGACAGTGGGAATTGGGAAATTTTATGCGTGAGCTTCGTTCTCTTGGGGCTACCGTACAGCTAAGGTTTCCGGCAGCACTCCGGATCATGTGGAAGAACAAAATGTATAACATGAGAGATCCGGGGGAGGTTAGCGCATTTATAGACCAGATTAAGGCGTCACAATAAGATCTAGTGGAAGTATCTCGTCCGATGGGGAGTTCGAATTTAGGATAACAGGATGGTTATCCTAGTAGAATCAGGGAGGGTTCCCCAGGGTAGGGGGGTTGGGTTTGGGTGGGAGTTGGGGTTGGTGTTGGTGGAGGGGGTGGAAGGCACTGGGTGTGGGGGTTTGGGTTGGGTTAGGTGGGTTAGGTGGGTTGAAAGGATAAAAATAAGAAAGTCCTCATATGTTGTTTACCTAGGAGGGGGGTGCGCTGTGCTTATGACGTTTTCCTTTTCTCCTGACAGATATGTCTAAGTATGGGAATTTAAGATTGAAATTTCTTTCTTGGAATGTGAATGGTTTAAGAGTGGTAAGCAGGAGGAGGAAGATTTTTGAATATTTAAGATTGGCGGAAGAGGAGATTATCATATTGCAAGAAACTCATCTCCAACAAACAGAGTGGGAGACCTGGGTTAAACGGTTGAATTGGGTTTCTCTTAGCGTATGCTCCTCCCAAACTAGTGTGATAAAAGGCGTGGCAGTTCTCATCAAAAAATCCATAAAGCTTAGGATAGGATCGGTGCAAGTTGACCCTAGAGGGAGATGGGTAGTGGTAGAACTGTGCGTATGTGGTTATTGGGTCACGGTGGCAGGCTATTATGGACCTAACCTAGATGATCCCACACCATTTCAAGAGTTATTCAATATTTTACTTCTAGCTAGATATCCAGTGGTACTAGGCGGAGACTTCAACATTTTGTTAGACCCTGTACACGATAAGTCAACCCCTCGAGGTACGGATAACTCTCCTAAAATGAGGGCACAGGTGAAACAAGCCATGCAAGATTTAGGATTGGTAGACATATGGCACTGCAGAGGAGGCGAAGGAGACAGATATACATTTTACAATAAAAAATATGGGCATAGATCTAGAATAGATTTTTTTTTAATACATAAAAGTTTATGCCCAGAGGTCAGAAAGGTAGCCCACAATCCAGCTCACCTCTCAGATCATTCAGCTGTAAAATTACACTTGGATATCAGGGTCGTAAATAAAGGTATTAGATGTATAATTAATCGCGCTATACTATTAGACGACTCTATAGTAGAAGCATTAAAAAAAGACACAAGAGATTTCTTTCTTTTGAACCAAGGTACGGCAAGTTTATGGTGTGTTTGGGACGCCTTTAAGGCTTATATTAGAGGGAGGCTTATGAGCCTGGCAATATACAAACATCGTGAAGAAAAAGAGAAATTGGGAGATATGGAATTATCTCTAAAAACCTTGCAAGCTGCAATCCATAAAGCACGAGCAGAAGAGAAGGTCAATTTATTAGAGGACTTGATATGTCAAGAGGTTAATGTTCGGACTAAGCTAGAGGCTTTTTTGGAAAATCGCAGTAAGTTAAAATGGGAAGCTAGCCGATATGCTCACCATGAATATGGAGAAGGTTGCAGTAAGCTATTAGCATGGAAGGTTAAGTCAGACCTCTCTAAAAGATATATTTCAGCAGTCAAATCGGACAATACGATTTGTGTGGAGCAAGAAGAGATTGAGGGGGCATTTGTATCTTTTTTCCAAGACGTATACTCAGAAAGCCTGGTTAATTCAGACGAGTCGATTAGTGATTTTCTAGAAAAACTACACCTTCCAGCTCTAGAAGATTCTGAAAAGACCCTATTAAATTGTAAAATAAATGAGGCTGAGCTTATTGAAGGCATAAAAGCGTTAAAAAAAGGAAAGGCCGCTGGTCCAGACAATCTACCTAATGAATTGTACAAGGTCTTGGGGGAAGTTATTAGTCCTTTTTTATTAGAATTATTTAATTCTATGCTGGTTGAGGGGGCTCAGACGCCTAAATCCTGGAGAGAGGCTATAATTTGTCTAGTTTTAAAGCCAGGTAAGGACCCAATGTCTTGTGCATCTTACAGACCCATCTCCCTGTTGAATGCCGACTACAAACTTTATACAGGGATTTTAGCCAGGAGATTAGGGAGTGCCATAGGCAATCTGATTCATACGGATCAAAAGGGTTTTATGAAAGGGAGGTATCTCCAGGATGTAACACATGAGTTATTTGCTGCAATAGATCTGGCGGAACAAGAAAAGACCCCTCTGGCGATCCTGACTTTTGACGCAGCAAAGGCCTTCGATCGGGTCAATTGGTCTTTTTTGAGGTTTGTGCTGGAAAAAGGAGGCTTGGGATTTCCTTTTGTTAGGACAGTCAGGGAATTGTATAGATGCCCCTCAGCGAGAATTCTGGTCAACGGCCAGTTATCACAAGAATTTAGGATTTGGCGGGGTACGCGACAGGGATGTCCATTGTCTCCCTTGCTTTTTAACTTATATATTGAGCCTCTGGCAATTTCTCTTAGGTTAAGTAAGGAAATTACTCCATTTCAAAGTGGGGACTGGGAAAAAAAAGTAGCATTATATGCGGATGATCTTATGCTATACACCAAGGATGTTAGTTCTACCCTACTAGCGTTCAATACTTTGATGGAGCAATTTGGTAAACTTTCTGGTTACAGCGTAAACACAGAAAAGACAGAAATAATGTGTTGGAATTTGACTTATGCTTCTCCTTTAGTCAAACAAGAGATCAGATATTTGGGTATACGATTAACAAATGATCTAAATGAGGTACCTAAACTAAATTTTAACATAACATACAGAGAAACCAAAAAATTGCTAAAGACGTGGGCCGCTCTCCCTCTTTCCATAATTGGAAGATCCAACATTTTGAAGATGTGTATTCTCCCAAAATTCACCTTTTTATTCAACACTATTCCACTAGAGTTTAAGAACTGCTGGTTTAAAAAACTACAGGGGGATTTATCCTCGTTTGTATGGGCCTCTAAAGGAGTAAGGATCTCGTGGAAAAAGATGAGTAAAAAAAAAGAGTGGGGGGGCATTGCGTCTCCAGATTTCTTCAAGTATTATCTGGCATTTCAATTAAAAAACATTAGAAACCTATTGAATAAGAAGTCAGAATATGATCCGGCGTGGAAAGCCTTAACGGCACACCTCGAGGAAAAAGCAGATCATTTTCTATATAAATTCGGCCATCCTAAGTACTTCAAGAAGGTACGCTTGAAGACACTCAGACATGCATGCAACATTTGGATGCACTTTCGGAAGGTGCTAGAGATACCCTATTTTTGCAGCTCTTCCCCCATTTGGGATTCACCTGGCACTCCTGAATGCCTCACTGATAAATTATCAATTCCTTTGAGAGTGAGTGGGATTGTAAGATGGGGCCAGATAATGGAAGGACCAGAACTGTTAAGCTGGTCGACACTTTATGAAGGGACTGGAGGCACAGTCTCCAAATTCAAGTATCTTCAGATAGCTAGTTGGGTTAAATCGCAACAAATAGGAGAAATAGGAAGGAATATATGGGAAGGGAAATTAAACCAGAAAATCATTAATAAGGAAGTTGCTCTGTGGTACCATGCTCTGTTGGAAGCAACAAGGGATGGGACATCCCTTCCCTTGTCGAAGTGGGGGGGGATCTTTCCAACTCTAGATGTGAAATCTTTATGGAATAGGTCCTGCTCAGAATTGTGGTTCACGACCAGCCCGGCAGAGTTGAAGAAAAACCATTTGTTCACACTTCATAGGGTTTACTGGACGCCGGCCAGATTAACAGCTATCGGGAAAACTCAGAAAAACTGTCCGAGGTGTGGTGACGATAAGGCAAACGATATACACATGTTTTGGCAATGTTCAAAGTTGTGGGAATATTGGGAGGAGATAGGAAACACTTTAAAGATAATATTTAATGTGAACGTAAAATTGGATCTTTCTATGGTGGTGTTTGGGGTCAGTGAACAGGGTATGAATTATCAAAAATTGTCAGCACATCAGGAGCACCTGTTGTTTGTATTAATACTTTTGGCTAGACGAGAAATTTGTCGTAAATGGGTTGACCCCTTTCCCCCCCGTTCTAAGGATTGGCAAATATCTGTAAATCGAATGTGCATAATGGAACAACGAGGTCCCCTTTCTAGAAGGGATAACTTCTGGATGAACTGGGAAAATGTCTACCAATAGTATATTACTGTTTTGCTGTCTGGTCTCCTCCTCGTGCAACTTAAGTCCAATGATTAGTACTCCCCTTACCCAATACTGGGCGATGCTTTGGTTATGACTAGGTTTCATAGAAAATAGTATATCCTGGTTGATGGCATACGATTGGGAGAATAATAAAACGTAGACCAAACGGGACGACCCAAGGGTTACGTTTCCCCCGTCCGGTACCATTTTTCCTCTACCAAAGCATGGGTGATAATTATGAGGACGAAAAAAAAAAAAAAAAAAAAAAAAAAAGAGATTTCACAAAAATGAAATGCACTGTTAATAACTGAAAGGCAAAAAACTGAACCAATGACTCACAGCTCGTGAGCTGTAGAGCCACGGCAAGGCACCAACCGCTTTACAGTCCATTCACCCACCTTTCATACATGACATGCACAAGACCATTCACGCCGCCAGCCACGGGCCCAGCACATTACAACACTCACATCGACAGACAGCGCTACTCAAGGATCTATCACTTGCATACGCCCACATGCCTGATACAACAATCACAACAGCTGATGGCAGTGTGTGGACTGGTGTTTGGCTGGCAGAGTGTTGCAGTAGCCAACAGCAAGTCAAAATGTACACTATGTACACCCTCAGCCAAGCCCCACTCCACACACAATGGCATCCTTTTTTTTTTTTTAAACAAAGAAACCCCTAACTAATTAGAAATCATTACAAAACTACAAACACAAAAGCTCTAACTTAGTACATGACAGAAATGTTAAACATGGAACTGAACACATGAAAATACAAAACACTCATGATTGTTCCCAGTAATTCTTCTGGGTGTGGTAATTCTTAAAACAACCACCCACACACAGCCCAGGCTTTGAAGGACAATCTGGGCAGTACATTCAAGTCTCCCTCCGGATACCTCTTCGAAAATACACTCTATATTTCTTAGCTGGAAAGTCTTTTTTGGGTGTGTGAGGAAGGTGCTCAGCAAAGTGGCAATCTTTCAATCTAGCCACATCCTCCACCCCTGCTTCTCTAGGAACTCTGGCCTGTTCCACCACAGTAAAGCTCTCTATCACTGACACTGACACTGACTCTGGAGACCTATCCTTAAACACAATAAAAACATTAAAAGTTCCTAAGTGGAAGAGGTGAATTGCTAACTTCTGATACCAAACGTAAGACTTACGAATAGGAGTATAAGGTTCCAACCTCTGATCAACTCTATCTACACCTCCCATGTGCTTATTATAATCTAAAATGCGCACTTCAGCAACCTGGCCCCAAACAGTCACGGGGGAAGTACTCTCATCATGGATGGTACTTAGCATGTAGACATCCCTCCTGTCTGAAAACTTCAAAGATAGCAGCTCATCATTCCGCAAGGCACTGCACTGTCCCCTCTCAAGTTTTTTACAGACAAGCTCCCTTGGATAGCCTTTCCGGTTACAACGAATTGTGCCACAAGCAACAGTGTCCACTCTAAACAATTCCTTGAACAACTGCACTCCAGTGTAAAAGTTATCTACATACAAATGGTGACCTTTGTTGAACAGTCGTCTACCAAGTTCCCACACAATTTTCTCAGTAACTCCAAAAGTGGGAGGACAACCTGGGGGTCAATACTGGAATCCCTATCGGTGTAGACATGGAAATTATACACATATCCTGTACTACCTTCAGACAGCATATACAATTTAATTCCACATCGTGCCCTCTTGCTAGGAATGTACTGCCTAAAAACCAAACGACCCTTGAAGAGGACCAAAGACTCGTCCACAGCTATTACTTTGCCTGGAACATAGACCTCTGAAAACCGATCTACAAAATGATCAAGGACAGGCCTAATCTTAAAAAGACGGTCAGAATCAGGGTGATCTCGTGGCAAGGCTAATGCATTGTCAATAAAATGCAGCATCCTAAGAAGAAGCAAATACCGATTACGACTCATTGTTGCAGGAAATATAGCTGTTGCCATCAAGGGACTAGTAGACCAATAAGAAGCCAGTGACGGCTTCCTTATCAACCCCATCAAAAGAGTCAAACCTAAAAACCTTTTCATCTCCTCCAAATTTGTGGGAATCCACTGGGCAGCTCTAGAGTGCGGCCTAAGTCTAGCAGCGTTGTCCCTCAAATACTGCTCCGCATACAAATTAGTCTGCTCAACAATCTCTTCCAAAAACACATCACCCACAAATAACTCAAAGAAATTGACAGGCAAAAAGTTCTCAGTATTGACTCTACACCCTGAGAGACCAGTAAAGGCAGGCAACTCTGGCTGCTCCATGTTTGGGGCAACCCAGAGTTCAGGTCTTCTAACGGGAAACCTTTCAGCCCCAGATTGCTGCACTAATGGCACATCAGTGTCCTCCTCTGAAACAGGCCCTTCATCTGCACTGAGTGTGGCTTCCTCATCAGAAGATTCCTCTCCGGCAGAAACTTCACTGCCAGAATCCCTCACTTCCTCCTCTGCCTCAGGTGCAGAGTCCGTCTCATAATCATGATCAGACAATGACTCAAAAAGCATACCAACCACCTGCTGAGCGGTCATCCTGCGACTAGCCATGATCTTTCCTACTAAAATTAACTGGACAAATGCACCACCAACAACCAGCACTGTGTAAGATAAGTAATAAAGTGTAGCTTTATTAGTAAGAGTTATAAACTCAAAAACTATACCGCTCACTTGCCTGAAAAAGCTTGAATCACCAGCAACTACTCTGCACAGACACAGCAATCACCAATGATATCCCACTAAAAAGAAAGAAAGAAAAGCAAATTAGAAATAAGACAACACAAATATCATTGTGCACAAATCTAAGGACAATTTCACACAAACCTGCATTTAGTACACCACCTACAAACATGTCATTCATGCATGGCAACAATACTCCTTTGGAGTAAATTGTTTTTACTTACCTAAAACATGCAACTATGCAAACCGCAGGTCAACCACTGCCAAAACCGCAAGGAGCCACAGCAAAGAAAGCAAAAGCTTTGAACTAGAACAAAAAGGAGGAAAAAAATTATCACAAATGCAAATACTTCGTCAGTTGACAAACATCCTACCATCAAGCATTTAGAAATTGGTGCCTAAGTGGATTCTGCCATAGGGGCAGATGGGCCTACTAACAAATAGGCCTATCTGCCCCAAGGAGGGCAGAAAATACCTTTAGTAGTGTGTCCCCAAGGGCCCACCCCCAAACAAAATACAAACCACACACACACACTATCCCTGGTGCCTACATGGCTTCTGCCTCCCTTGGGGCAGATGGGCCTAAAACAAATAGGCCTATCTGCCCCCAAGGGGGACAGAAATGGCCAACACTTCAATGCCCACCTTAGGGGGGTGCCCCTTGCCCAAGGGGACGCCCCCACATAAATAAACATATTTTTTTAAAACCCTGGCGTTCTAGTGGTTTCTGCCCCCCTTGGGGGCAGATGAGCCTTAAAAAAATAGGCTGATCTGTCCCCAAGGGGGGCAGAAATGGCCTTGGTGCACATGCCCCCAAAGGGGGGTGACCCTTGCCCAAAGGGTTGCCCCCCTCCACTAACACACACACACACACACACACACACTATCCCTGGTGTCTAAGTGGCTTCTGCCCCCCTTGGGGGCAGATCAGCCTAAAAATAATAGGCCGATCTGCCCCCAAGGAGGGGCAGAAATGGGCACTAGAAACAGGCCCCCAAATGGGAGCGACCCTTGCCCAAGGGGCCGCTCCCCAACGCAAAACATTTCAAATTAAATTTAAAAAAAAATCCCTGGGGTCTAGTGGATTCTGCCCCCCTTGGGGGCAGATCGGCCTAAAAATAATAGGCAGATCTGCCCCCAAGGGAGGCAGAAATGGCCAAAATAAACATGCCCCCAAGAGGGAGCGACCCTTGCCCAAGGGGCCGCTCCCAAACATGTAAACATTTTCTAGAACAAAAAAAAAAATCCCTGGTGTCTAGTGGATTCTGCCCCCCTTGGGGGCAGATCGGCCTAAAAATAATAGGCTGATCTGCCCCCAAGGGGAGCAGAAATGGCCACAATAAACATGCCCCCAAAAGGGAGCGACCCTTGCCCAAGGGGCCGCTCCCAAATACAAACATTTTAGAAATAGTTAAAAAAAAACAAATCCCTGGCGTCTAGTGGATTCTGCCCCCCTTGGCGGCAGATCAGCCTAAAAATAATAGGTCGATCAGCCCCCAAGGGGGGCAGAAATGGCCACAATACAAGATGCTCCCAAAAGGGAGCGACCCTTGCCCAAGGGGCCGCTCCCCGATTGAAAAGTTTACAAACATACAAAAACTAAAAAAATCCCTGGCGTCTAGTGGGCATTCCTGCTGCAGGGATGCTCAAAGAGACACCGGGGGAAAGGAAAAGCCTTTCCTTTCCCCCGGTGCCTCTTTGGCCCAAACCCCCCATCCGCCGGAGGAGAAACTCATCTGTTTCTCCGTGAATCGCACTGGAAGCAAATGGTGACCGGCACAGGGTAATGAAGTCAGCACGCGATCGCGCGCTGACGTCATTACGGGGATGTGGGGGTGGAAGGGGAAGGTCTTCCCCTTCCATCCCGCCTTGTGGGGGGGAACCCCACGGAGGGAGCACTAGCGCTTCCTCCGGGCTCCGTGCCGAGGACGTAATGGTTACGTCCTCGGCACAGGAGCACTGTGCCGCGGGACGTAACTGTAACGTCCACGGCACAGAAGGGGTTTTATATATATATATATATATATATATATATATATACATATATATATAGAGAGAGAGAGATACATATATAGATATATATTCACTGAAAAAACAAGAAGACGTTATAGTTAGGGACTGAATTTACTCACACAAAATCATATACATTCGGAAGTTCTAGTTACCAGCCCTAATTATTACTTATGCCCCAGCAATGCACTTTTTGATGACCTCACATATTACATCACTCATGACATAGTCAGTGACATCACTCATGACATCTCAAATGACATCACTCATGACATCACTGATTACATCATCCAGGTAGTGTAAGTGTGTAAAAAACATTTACATGAGTTAAAGATGCATACTAAGAGATTTCATAAGTTAAACTAGTACCCTTCCAGTGCTACTGATCAGAGATAATATTTGTACTGTATGTCATCTGAGTGAATATGTGTGAATCTGCATATGCATGTGAGTGGTTGTGTAAGTGGCTGTACAGCGGTGTGAGGGCTATGTTGATAGCTGGTTTACTGATTGAGTGGGTTTCTGTGTAGCTGTATGGGTAAACAAGTGCATGTGTGAGTAGTTCTATTTTGAGTGTACCTATGGCTGAGTGAGTGACTGTGTGAATTGCTCTTTGAGTGAGTTATAGGCTGTGTCAGTATCAGGTAGTAGGTGTATCAGTGACTTTATGTGTGGGTGTACACTTGTATCAGTGACTGTATAGGAGAGTGAGTAGTTGTGTTAGTATCTACATGACTAAGGGCCTGATTACAACTTTGGAGGAGGTGTTAATCCGTCCCAAATGTGACGGATATACCACCAGCCGTATTACGAGTTCCATAGGATATAATGGACTCGTAATACGGCAAGTTCAGCAGAAATAGAAAGAGAAGACGCACAGTTAGAGCGTAATGCTGGGATCCATTAAAGAAACCTAATGAAGATTACAGTGGCCTATTGCATTATAAGATTAATGTGTAATATGGGTCCAACACATTAATTCTTCAATGTATAATGAAAAATATATTGTAAATTATAGAATGTAACCAATTTTTTCTTTAGTTTGCTGGAAGGATTGAAAACCTTCCAAGCCCCATTGATGTGTTTAGGCTCTGTTGCTCTGCACTCTATGGGGCTGGTCTGTCAAATTTAGCCCACCCACTTTGGTTATCAGTCTGGCCATGAAAATGTAGTAGGCCTGTTTATGTATGTTTTTTAAATTTCCAGATATTTTCAAATTCTTCCTGAACTGTCCCATCGCATAGATTTTTTTAGAACGTGATAAAATGATAGACATTTTCAAAATTATGTTTGAGGTTGGTGGTTTATTTGTTTAATGTTTTTAGATAGGTACTCATGAGTGATTTAACATTGTAAACACGTTTTTAAATATATTTTGGTATTCGTGATTATGCTGTGATGTCATTGTGATGTCTTCGTGCCTATCATGTGACACAGAAATAAAGAGATCTGATTGGGTAGAACAGACTTCATCTATGAAAAGGAAGTCCACACCCAGTTTTTTTCGAATTTGCCTTTCGCTGTAAGGTAAGATAGGTGGTTTCACACCTGTTCTTTTGGGTGCTTTTAGCTTGAGAGAATGGCAGTCTCTACTTCTTCCCAAGCTCCTGGTTCAGAAGACACTTCATCATCCTCTTCTGAAGAACAACAACCTACACAGAAGGAAAGTAATGCCTGGAATTTGAAATGTATGGCATGGAAAATGCAGTGGAAGCTGTGGAGCAAAGTTTTATCTAGGGGCATAGCCAAAAAAATACAGTCACTGCACTACGTCGATGCTCAAACATCTAGAGGTGATGCCCCCCAACATCTTTTCCGTGCTGTGAAGGGGCATGAAGCGACATTAAAACCAAAAGCTGGAGAGCTCCAGGTGGGAGACAGTATATAAGTACCTGGCAATGAAGTTTTTCCAGGTGTTAATACCGGATCTGAAGGACATGGGCACGTTTTGTCAGAAGAAAGTTATTTCAGTGGGAAAACAATCATTTTCTGTTATCTTTGCATTCAAGTGGCACATTAAGTGCTAATTTTTCTCTATGCACTGATTCTGAGGACCTTGTTTTTGTTGCCTTTTCTTACAAATTTTCCAACACCCAAAAAATAGTAAAAAAAAAAAAAAAAGTACTTCCAGAAAACCCAGCAAAAAATGAAAGGTCATTGTTAGAACCACCTTATCTGTATAATAGAAAGATGAACTATATGTTTGTTGTTTATATGTCATTATAGGCACCTGTTACTATGTGTTACTATGTGTGTTGATATAAGTTTGTTAAATAAATGTTACAGTAACATTGTATGTGTGAGTTAAAGCTTATATAATGGGTTTTTTCTCTGATTGAGTGGTTATGTCTATGTATGCAAGAGTGTGTACTTGGGTGTGTTAGTGTATTCATGAGTGTGTGCCTGGGTGTCTCAGTGGATGCATCTGTGTGTTCCTGAATGTGTCAGCATAGTGAGTGTGTTATGTTATGTATGAATGTGTGCCTAGATGTCTCAGCGTATGGATCAGTGTGTGTGTAGGTGTGTTAGCATATGCATAAGAGTGTGCCTGGGTGTGTCAGTGTATGCATCAGTGTGTACATGGGTCTGTTAGCGTATGTGTGAGTGTGTGCCTCGGTGTGTCAGTGTATGCATGAGTGTGTGCGTGGGTGTGTCAGTGTATGCATCTGTGTGTGCCTGGGTGTGGCAGTCTATGCTTCAGTGTGTGGCTGGATGTGTCAGTGTATGAACGAGTGTGTGCCTGGGTGTCTCAACATATGAATCAGTGTGTGCCTCGGTCTATTAACATATTCATGAGTGTGTGCCTGGGTTTGTCAGTGAATGCATGAGTGTGTGCCTGGGTGTGTCAGTGTATGCATCAATGTGTGCCTGGGTGTGTCAGCTTATGCATCAGAGTGCACCTAGGTATGTCAGTGTATGTATCAGTATGTGCCTGGGTGTATCAGCATCAGCATCAGTGTGTGTCTGGGTGTGGTAGCATATGCATCAGTGTGTACCTGGATGTTTTAGTGTATGCATCAGTGTGTGTCTGGCTGTGTCCTTGTATGCATGAGTGTGTGCCTAGGTCTGTTAGCTTATGTGTGAGTGTGTGCCTGGGTGTGTCAGTGTATGCATGAGTGTGTGCCTGGGTGTGTCAGTGTATGCATGAGTGTGTGCCTGGGTGTCTCAGCATATGCATCAGTAGGTGGCTGGGTGTGTCAGCAAATGCTTCAGGGTATGCCTGGTTCTTTCAGTGTATGCATGAGTGTGTGCCTGGGCGTCTCATCATATGGATCAGCGTGCGCCTGGGTCTGTTAGTGTATGGATGAGTGTGTGCATGAGTGTGTGCCTGGGTGTGTCAGTGTATGCATCAGTGTGTGTCTGGGCATGTCAGTGTATGCATAAGTGTGTGGCTGGGTGTGTCAGTGTATATATGAGCTTGTCCCTGGGTGTCTCAGCATATGTATCAATGTGCTCCTGGGTGTGTCAGCATATGTGTCAGTGTGTGCCTGGGTGTGTCAGTGTAGGTGTCAGTGTGTACATGGGTGTGTCAGTGTATGCATAAGTGTTTGCCTGGGTGTGTAGGTGTATGCATGAATGTGTGCCACAGTGTATGCGTCAGTGTGTGCTTGGGTGTCTCAGTGTATGTCTCAGTGTGTGCCTGGCTCTGTTAGTGTATGGGTGAGTGTATGCCTGGGTGTGTCAGTGTATGCATGAGTGTGTACCTGGGTGTCCCAGCATATGCAACTGTGTGTGCCTGGGTGTGTCAGCGTATGCCTGGATGTGTCATTGTATGTATCAGTGTGTGTCTGGGTGTGTCATTGTATGCATAAGTGTGTGCCTGGGTGTGTCAGTGTATGCATCAGTGTGTACTTGGGTGTCTCAGCATATGCATCAATGTGTGCCTGGGTGTGTCAACCTATGCATCTGTGTGTGCATTGGTGTGTCAGTGTATGCATGAGTGTGTGCCTGGGTGTCTCAGCATAAGCATCAGTGTGTGTCTGGGTGTGTTAGTTAATGCATCAGTGTGTACCTGGATGTTTTAGTGTATACATCCATATGTGCTTAGATGTCTCAGTGTATGCATCATTGTGTGCCAGGGTCTGTTATTGCATGTATGAGTGTGTGCCTGGGCGTGTCAGTGTATGCATCAGTGTGCCGGGGGGTGTTAGTGTATGCATCAGTGTGTGCTTGGTTGTGTCAATGTATGCAAGAGTGTGCACTTGTGAGTCTCAGCATGTGCATGGGTGTGTGCCTGGGTGTGTCAGCATATGTATCAGTGTGTGCCTGAGTATATCAGTGTATGCATGACTGTGTGCCTGGGTGTGTCCCATAAGGGCATTACTCATTATTTTAAATTAACATTACTATGTGTTGCACTAACTGTTTTAACTACACCTATTAGGTAGTGTAATAGATATAAGCTTAATATAAGTATTTGTCTATATGAAGAATGTTATAATGCAATGGATATGTATGAAGGAGAGCAGTCTCACCCTTGGTAGACAGCATGATGTAGTAGAATATAGTAATCCATTAACAAGGAGTAGTGTATGTTAGTATTACAATTATGATTCGTTTTCATTATTTGTCAGCTGTTTTTTAAACATCTGTTGGATTGTCACAGTCTTCTTATCATATACTGCTCATATAATTTTACTTTCTAAAAACTAATTGGGTATCCAATGACATATTTAACTTCAATACCTTAATTAATACTTCTACTCGTATAAAATTGTTGTTCGTACTGGTTTGCAGTTTATGATTTATTTTTCCAGTTTAGTTGTATGTCTTTTCCTTGGTTGCAGCAGTAACTCCATTACTTATTTGAAATCTGTAATGAAGACATCACCCCTGATGGCTGCATGATGTGTTAAGTTATTTTATTAGAAATCCCAGAAGTGAACTGTTCCATTTTTTTAGTAGAAATCCTCTTCATATTTTTTGTTAAAAAAAGATAAGTTTGTAAGGTAATCTCTGCTTAGTTGCAAGTAGTGTTCAGATATTATCTTAACTTCTTTGTCGATGCTACAAGGTTTCTAATTTGTTTGTAGAAGTTTTTAAGGACATCACCTCAGGGAAGCTGAATGATGTCTAAAACACTCAAAATGGCCATAGAAGAAATATTGTATGCTATTTTGTTTCCCACAAACGCATGTTACAATTTTGGTTGAAGAAACAGAAGATAAAACTTTCATAGTTTGAAAGGTAGCTTTGCTTTGAATATAAGGATACTGTCATTCCATTCTGTCTATCCCTCTTGTTCAGGACCAAAGAATCAAAACTGAACATCTTCACAGACTCTTTCAATTTCTGCTACTGTGCCAGGTAAAAGTACCCTGTTCATTTTTCCTAAATATAGAGCAGGAGTTTTAACATAGTAAAGCCTCCTAATGAAAGTTTGCATTTTTGAGTGGTGTACTTTCTAACATTCTAAAATGTTGAAAGGTGCTTTGGTACACTTTCTTCGACAGACATGCTAGTGAATGTCCTTGTAAATTTGTGCACTTCCTTCCTTTGCATGGATATAATCGTTACAATATACCTATTTTCTTTTTCAAGCTTTTGCAGGCAAATGTACAAAGAAAAGTTCTCAATATATCAATTGATTCCTGCCCTATACCTCTAAGGCTATTATTTTCTCTACACTTCTAGATAGCATCTCCTCTTTTGGAATAGGAGTTCCATCCTTCATCTCATAACATCATCCAGATGTTTCAACGGCATGCAGTAATATGTTCTCATAGAAGTAGCTTTCGTCATTAAAGAAAGGCTCAGTACTGGAAGTATGTTTCCATTCACCACTGAAAAATTTGCAAAAGTTACTTGTATTCACACATCTTTTTTTTAACTTCTTTTCCTTTAATACATTACTATTTTATCCAGTGATCACATTCTGTTTAGAATCAAAATCCACAGCTTCCGCTTGGGAACAAACCCTTTATTGACTACAGCCTCATCATGTTCCTTTTGTCTCACTACTTCTCTTCTCCTTTTATACTTCTTGATAGGTCTGAATTACCCTACTGCGGAACATTCCCCTTCTAATTTTCTAAATTGTCTCTGTCTTCTGGTTAAACTCTGTCCTTCATTGTATGAACCTTTACTAATCATGACATGAGCTTTTTCTCTTTTCTTAGCTGATTTGTACATTTGCTTTTTATATAGTTGATTTTGCTCGCTTTGCAGTTTTTCACATACTTTTTAAAGAAAGCTTTTGTTTTTTTACCCGCAGCTCTTTTCTCTTTCATTCTATTGTTTGCATTTTGTCCCTTTTGTTCCTCCTTTGTGAGGAGATAATAAACGTTTCTCTGTTGCTTTCTTCTTACA
The DNA here is from genome assembly GCF_031143425.1 of Pleurodeles waltl. Taxonomy (NCBI): domain Eukaryota; kingdom Metazoa; phylum Chordata; class Amphibia; order Caudata; family Salamandridae; genus Pleurodeles; species Pleurodeles waltl. The sequence goes on from NC_090442.1 coordinate 438,960,656, forward strand.
GTTTTTGATGACATTGTGCTTGTCTTCTGTAGGAGGCTGGACTGGCTTGTAGTGAGTACCAAGGGGTACTTGCACCTTGCACCAGGCCCAGTTATCCCTTATTAGTGTATAGGGTGTCTAGCAGCTTAGGCTGATAGATAATGGTAGCTTAGCAGAGCAGCTTAGGCTGAACTAGGAGACGTGTGAAGCTACTACAGTACCACTTAGTGTCATATGCACAATATCATAAGAAAACACAATACACAGTTATACTAAAAATAAAGGTACTTTATTTTTATGACAATATGCCAAAGTATCTCAGAGTGCACCCTCAGTGAGAGGATAGGAAATATACACAAGTTATATATACACAATAGCAAAAATATGCAGTATAGTCTTAGAAAACAGTGCAAACAATGTATAGTTACAATAGGATGCAATGGGGAAACATAGGGATAGGGGCAACACAAACCATATACTCCAAAAGTGGAATGCGAACCACGAATGGACCCCAAACCTATGTGACCTTGTAGAGGGTCGCTGGGACTATTAGAAAATAGTGAGAGTTAGAAAATTAGCCCTCCCCAAGACCCTGAAAAGTGAGTGCAAAGTGCACTAAAGTTCCCCTAAGGACAAAGAAGTCGTGTTAGAGGAATAATGCAGGAAAGACACAAACCAACAATGCAACAACTGTGGATTTCCAATCTAGGGTACCTGTGGAACAAGGGGACCAAGTCCAAAAGTCACAAGCAAGTCGGAGATGGGCATATGCCCAGGAAATGCCAGCTGCGGGTGCAAAGAAGCTTCTACTGGACAGAAGAAGCTGAGGTTTCTGCAGGAACGAAAAGGGCTAGAGTCTTCCCCTTTGGTGGACAGATCCCTCTTGCCGTGGAGAGTCGTGCAAAAGTGTTTTCCCGCCGAAAAAACGCCAACAAGCCTTGCTAGCTGCAAATCGTGCGGTTAGCGTTTTTGGACGCTGCCGTGGCCCTGGAGGGACTAGGAGGTCGCAAATTGGACCAGGAGAGAGAGGGGACGTCGAGCAAGACAAGGAGCCCTCTCAGCAGCAGGTAGCACCCGGAGAAGTGCCAGAAACAGGCACTACGAGGATGCATGAAATGGTGCTCACCCGTAGTCACACAAAGGAGTCCCACGTCGCCGGAGACCAACTTAGAAAGTCGTGCAATGCAGGTTAGAGTGCCGTGGACCCAGGCTTGGCTGTGCACAAAGGATTTCCGCCGGAAGTGCACAGGGGCCGGAGTAGCTGCAAAAGTCGCGGTTCCCAGCAATGCAGCCCAGCGAGGTGAGGCAAGGACTTACCTCCACCAAACTTGGACTGAAGAGTCACTGGACTGTGGGGGTCACTTGGACAGAGTTGCTGGATTCGAGGGACCTCGCTCGTCGTGCTGAGAGGAGACCCAAGGGACCGGTAATGCAGCTTTTTGGTGCCTGCGGTTGCAGGGGGAAGATTCCGTCGACCCACGGGAGATTTCTTCGGAGCTTCTGGTGCAGAGAGGAGGCAGACTACCCCCACAGCATGCACAAGCAGGAAAACAGTCGAGAAGGCGGCAGGATCAGCGTTACAGAGATTGCAGTAGTCGTCTTTGCTACTATGTTGCAGGTTTGCAGGCTTCCAGCGCGGTCAGCAGTCGATTCCTTGGCAGAAGGTGAAGAGAGAGATGCAGAGGAACTCGGATGAGCTCTTGCATTCGTTATCTAAAGTTTCCCCAGAGACCCTAAATAGCCAGAAAAGAGGCTTTGGCTACCTAGGAGAGAGGATAGGCTAGCAACACCTGAAGGAGCCTATCACAAGGAGTCTCTGACGTCACCTGGTGGCACTGGCCACTCAGAGCAGTCCAGTGTGCCAGCAGCACCTCTGTTTCCAAGATGGCAGAGGTCTGGAGCACACTGGAGGAGCTCTGGACACCTCCCAGGGGAGGTGCAGGTCAGGGGAGTGGTCACTCCCCTTTCCTCTGTCCAGTTTCGCGCCAGAGCAGGGCCAAGGGGTCCCTGAACCGGTGTAGACTGGCTTATGCAGAATTGGGCACATCTGTGCCCAAGAAAGCATTTCCAGAGGCTGGGGGAGGCTACTCCTCCCCTGCCTTCACACCATTTTCCAAAGGGAGAGGGTGTCACACCCTCTCTCAGAGGAAGTCCTTTGTTCTGCCATCCTGGGCCAGGCCTGGCTGGACCCCAGGAGGGCAGCTGCCTGTCTGAGGGGCTGGCAGCAGCAGCAGCTGCAGTGAAACCCCAGGAAGGGCAGTTTGGCAGTACCAGGGTCTGGGCTACAGACCACTGGGATCATGGGATTGTGCCAACTATGCCAGGATGGTATAGAGGGGGCAATTCCATGATCATAGACATGTTACATGGCCATATTCGGAGTTACCATTGTGAAGCTACATATAGGTAGTGACCTATATGTAGTGCACGCGTGTAATGGTGTCCCCGCACTCACAAAGTTCAGGGAATTGGCTCTGAACAATGTGGGGGCACCTTGGCTAGTGCCAGGGTGCCCTCACACTAAGTAACTTTGCACCTAACCTTTACCAGGTAAAGGTTAGACATATAGGTGACTTATAAGTTACTTAAGTGCAGTGTAAAATGGCTGTGAAATAACGTGGACGTTATTTCACTCAGGCTGCAGTGGCAGGCCTGTGTAAGAATTGTCAGAGCTCCCTATGGGTGGCAAAAGAAATGCTGCAGCCCATAGGGATCTCCTGGAATCCCAATACCCTGGGTACCTCAGTACCATATACTAGGGAATTATAAGGGTGTTCCAGTAAGCCAATGTAAATTGGTAAAATTGGTCACTAGCCTGTTAGTGACAATTTGAAATAAATGAGAGAGCATAACATCTGAGGTTCTGGTTAGCAGAGCCTCAGTGAGACAGTTAGGCACCACACAGGGAACACATACATATAGGCCACAAACTTATGAGCACTGGGGTCCTGACTAGCAGGGTCCCAGTGACACATAACAAACATACTGAAAACATGGGGTTTTCACTATGAGCACTGGGCCCTGGCTAGCAGGATCCCAGTGAGACAGTGAAAATACCCTGACATACACTCACAAACAGGCCAAAAGTGGGGGTAACAAGGCTAGAAAGAGGCTACTTTCTCACATCTTCTTTTAAGTGTTAGTAGATGTCTATAACGAGAAAACACATGAATATATTTAGCTTTTCTTTACATACTTTTAAATTATATTTTTTAGCCATTTAACTGATGACATAAACAGGTATATTTCAATCATATAGTCACTCTTACTTATCATATTTATATTTGTGATTGTATGCCTATGTCAAGGTATCCAACTTTCAGTGTCTGTGTGTGTGAGTGCTTGTATTCCCTTATTAATAGGTATCTGACACACTGTGTGACTAAGACTCTGCATATGTAACTGGGCATAGGGGTCTCTCAGTGCACATCTAAGTGAGTGAAACTCTCAAGGACATCTCTCACCTGTAAATCACATAGCACCATGGTCCATGGCCTACCTACAGTCTAGATGCAGGTTCACGTTTCTGAACTAAACACTCAGTTTATAACTTGTCAAGCAGTTTTTTTATTGTCACGTTGAGCTGACATTTAATACTAAACACTGAGGCTCAGCAGTAGTAGGCCTGATCTATGTTTAAAGGACAACTTCTCTGGATGGGAGACTAGGCTGTGTCAGCGGTTTCCTATATATGTGAATGAGTGTATCAGTTAGCAAGTGGTTCTGATACTGCCCTATGCACAATTGCTGTTTGTATGTGTGCATGAATGTATGAGTGTCTCTTTTAGTGTCTGTGTGTGTAAGTGTTTATATACTCTTACAAATAGATACATGAGTTGCAGTATGGATGGGACTATGCATATACAACTGGACCTATGGCCAGCCAGGGCACATCCAAGTGAGTGAAACTCCCAGGGACATGTCTCACCTTTTAATCACATAGGATCATGGCCTTCCTACAGCCTAGGCGATGAGTGACTTTTCAGCAGTAAGAGGTCAGTTTAACACTTGTCAAGTAGGTTTTCTAGTGCCAAGTCGAACTGACGTTTAAAACTACACACTCAGCAGTATTAGACTCGACCCATGTTTAAAGAGCTACTTCTCTGGATGGGAGAGTAGGTTCTCAGCAGTTGCCTACATGTGTGAGTGAGTGTATCAGTTAGTAACTGGTTGTGATACTGCACTGTGCACAGCTTCTGTTTGGATGTGTACCAGACCTTCCAACTCACACAGTACCAGCATGTGACACACAATATTGGCTCCCCTCACATGGTGTCTCGGTGAGGGGTCAATGTCACACGGAGGCAGGGAAAACGAGCTGATGTCCATTAATGGGTGCATGAATATATGAGTGTCTCTTTCAGTGTCTGACTGCCTGTCTCAGTGCTTGTATCCTCTTATAAATAGGTGTGTGACGTGCAGTATAACTGAGACTGCATGTATGACTGGTCGTAGTGGTCTGCCAGCCCAGATCTGAGTCAGTGAAACTCTAAAAGACGTCCCACCTTTTAATCACATAGGACCATGGTCCATGATCTACCTACAGACTAGCTGAGCTGTGACTTTTCTACAGTAGGAGGTCAGTTTAATACTTGTCATGCAGGATTTCTAGTGTTAAGATGAGTTGACTTTTAAAACTACATACTGAGGCTGGGAGACTAAGGTGGTCATTTGGACATTGGCAGTGACTGTTAAAGTGGCGGTAATGCCTCCAACAGGCTGGCAGTAATTACCGCCAAATTATGACCATGGTGGTGATACCTCCCATGGCCAGCCAATGTACCACACCAACCATCAGGGCGCTAACACCACACACCACGGCAGAAGCCATCAACAGCCAGGCGGAAGTCAAAATACCACCCACCATATCATGACACAGAAAACTGCCACGATTTCTGGGGTGGTACCAACACCATGAAAAGCGTGGCAGAAACAGAACACAGAAGACTCACCATCAGAGACACAGAGAAGATCAACGCCGCCATGGAACCGGAACGTCAAGTCTTGTGTGCTCTTCTATGCGTGCTCCACCTGAAACACCAACGGCGACGAAGACGACGACGGTGAGTACAGCTGCCTAGCACATAAGGGAGGGAGGGAGGAAAAGGAGAGTGACACATGCACACCATTCACACACACATCATACACACAACCAGCTGCAGAGGAAAAACAATGTCACAGGACCCACGACATAATAATGTAAGGACAAAATTTAGGTAGTACTGATATTGTAATTGTATGCCAACAGCCACCCTATATTCCAGTGTGCTAAAAAATATTTATGAACAAATGTCCAGAAATGTCCAGTCCAAAGTACAAAAGGCCCACATGGCCACAGGGCACAGTCCAAGCCCCAACTTGTTCCTGACAATGTCCGCACTAAACTGTGCAGGGACATCATTTTGGAAGTGGGCAGGCACCTCAGGGGGAGGGGGAGGCAGGGGGGCACCTCAGCTGAAGTAGGGAACTTGCCCACTGGTTCTGGAGGGGGCTCAATGCCCATTTCTCATTGCAGGAGAGTGCAAGGTCTCAGTCTCTGAGGTGGGGACCTTGCCCACTGGTTCTGGAAGGGTCCCCTTGTACAACAGTCCCTGGAGCGTGGCCTACATACCACCTGCTGGGGGTTGAGGGCAGCTTTGTCTCAGCTGGAGGTGAGGGCTGCTTTGTCTCAGCTGGAGGTGAGGGCTGCTGTGTCTCAGCTGGATGTGAATGCTGCTTTGCCTCTGCTGGTAGAGGTGTCTCATTGGCAGCCTCTGCTAGAGGTGAGGGCTGCTTTGTCTCAGCTGGAGGTGAGGGCTGCTTTGTCTCTGTTGGTGGTGAGAGCTGCTGTGTATCAGCTGGAGGTGAGGGCTTCTTTCCTTTCATCGGTGGTTGAGTGGGAACCTTTCCTTTTATTGGTGGTTGAGTCAGAACCTTTCCTTTCATTGGTGGTTGAGTGGGAACCTTCCCTGTCCTGGCTGGTGGAGTGGGATCATTCCCCTTCTTGGCTGGTGGAGTGGTATCCTTCCCCTTCTTGGCTGGTGCAGTGGAATCATTCCCCTTCTTGGCTGGTGGAGTGGGATCCTTCACTTTCTTGCCTCCACGACTAGGAGGTGCCTCCACTGTCCCCGTGGACTGTTTGGCTGAGGTGCTGGGCTGGTTCATTGTGACCCTGCTTTCACAGGCAGGACCGGGGGTGGAGGGGAGGGAAGATGTCAAGTTGGATAAGGAAAAGCTTCCTATGGATGGTGGGGCAGGAAGAGGGAGGAGGGATGGAAGTGGAGGTTGAGGGAGTGGTTGTTGGAGGAGTACATCTGCTGGATTTGAGTGCAGATACATGGGCAGTGTGCTGATGTGAGGTGGATGCCTGTTGGCTGTCTGAGTGCGTGTGTTTGTGTCCCTTGGGGGGGGGACAGGCAGGATGGAAGAGGACACAGGGGACACGTGGATGGATGTTGTGGAGGTGTCTGCTAGTGAGGTGTGTGTGCTGCTTGGTGTGGTGATGGTGGTGGTAGCTGTTGAAGCAGTGCATGCAGATGTGAGTGTGAATGTGACTGTGAGTGAGGAGGAGGAGGTGGAGGAAGGGGAGACAGTGGAGTCAGTGGATGTTGTTGTGCGCACGATTGTCTGTTGTTTGTGTGAGGGCTTGTGGCCTGAGGTGTGCTGTCTGTGTTTCTCTGTGCCACTCTTGTGTAATAGTTTGGGTGCATGCTTGTCTGTATGTGTGCATGGGATGGGTTGGGATTGAGGAGACTGGGACTGGGAAGTGGTAGTTGGAGGGGGGACAGTACGAAAGGGACAATGGCTGCCATTAAAGAGGAAGCCAGAGCCTGAAATAATCTCTGTTGGGCCACCAATCAACTGTGGATGCCCTCCAGGAATGCATTGCATTGCTGCATTTGGGATGCTAGCCACTGGATGGCATTCACAATGGTTGACTGTCCTACAGAGGTAGATCTCAGGAGGTCAATAGCCTCCTCATTCAGGGCAGCAAGGCTCACCTAGGTAGGGACTGAGGTGCCTGGGGCTAAGGAGATGCCCACCCTACGGGGTCAGCGGGCATGGGCAACTCGGTGAGGGGCTACTGGGACGGCGGTGCTGGCACTGGGATGGCAGTTGTACCTGTAGCTGGGTTGGCCCAAGAGGTGTCCGCCACCACCAGTGAGCTTCCATTGGAGGAGGAATCAGAGTCAGTGTTGTCCCCTCCTATCTCCGCCATAGTGCTCCCCTCACCCTCCATCCCACTGGTTCGCTTGGCGTCGGTGGACTCTGCCTCCTGTGGGATGTTGATCTCGCTGTCGCTGGTGCCCCTGCTTCTCCACCAGATGATGCTAATACACACATGGACAGGATGGCGGAAGAAAAAAGGGGGGGGGAGAGAAAGTGAGCACCAACACCACAGTTGGCATACATATTACCATGACACACAGGGATCAGGATTGAGCACTATGCACCACACTGGCATTCAATTGGCTCGGTGACACAGCAAGATGAGGGCCAACCACCGACAACTGAACTCCTCCTGGGACCCACTAAGCCCCTTTTGACATGGAATGCAACCTAGATAGGTTACCTGATTTTGCTATACACCCATTACCCTCGAGCTGGAACATGCTGCAATGTCTGACCTGGCATTAAGGGGCACCCACTAACTCACACCCACCACCCGGCTCCCATGGCATCTATGAATTATTGTAGTAACACCCACTGTACTCACACCCTTGTGGCTGCTGTGGTGCCCCTAAACCCCCATCCAGCTCAGGGTAGGCCACCGCCAGTATGCAGGCCATCAGGGGGCTGAGGTTCCGACGGGCACCCATTCCTTGTTGGGAGGCAATCCCCAGCTGGGCCTCTGTGGTCTTCCGTGCCCAGCATCTCAGGTCCTCACACCTTTTCCTACAGTGGGTGCTCCGCCTGTTGTAGAACCCCAGGGTCCACACGTCCTTGGCAATGGCATGCCACAATCCCTTCTTCTGATGGGTGCTGACCTGCAGAGGTAATACAGACAGGAGGATACAATTACACATACAATTCAGCCTGTCACACATATGGCCCACAAATCCAGTTTCCATCTCTATAGGCACACACATAGCCCGGCGCCCACCATGTACACTACCACCAGACACACCAGCCCCAAATGACACGATGCTTGCACACACATATCATGCAACCTTGCCACATGCATCGTGCCGAAGGTGTACTCACCTGTTGGTCTGGAGGCCCATACAGCAGTCCGAACTGGGTTAGGACCCCATGCACCAATCGCTCCAACTCCTCCGAAGTGAGGGCAGTGGCCCTTTACCTGGTCACATGGGCAATGGTAGGTTCTAGACACAGGTCACAGCAGCACACGCAGTGTGGGTGTTGTCCTGTGTAAAGTCATGATTCATGTGAGAATTTAGATAAAAAATGGCGGTCACGTTCACTGCAGTGTACACCGTCACCGCCGATCCCCATTGGCCACTGTACTCCATAAAGCCTCATATTAGCCAATGAGGAATTGCACGGCGGTGCAAGACCGCCAACATCGGCGGAGTTACATCACTTCCAACTGTCCCTAGATACAGGACAGGCAGTCGCCATTTAATGGTGGTGGACAACATTCATATAATCCATAACTGTGTCATTGCTGAAAATTGCACATACGTTGCCATTCCCATTGTCCCATCACATTAATGCTCTAAGTACACTGAGGTGGTGGTTCCATTGTTCAAATTGTGACAGCCTACTCACTCTTGTGTCCCTTAGATACCTACCACTGCGGATGAATAGGAGGACGAGACAAGCCCAAGTGTACAGACCCCTTGTGGACTTTGCCACACTGGAAGACAGGCACATAATACTCACTTATAGACTGGACAGGGCCACAATCACAGAGCTGTGTGCCCAATTGGAGCCCGATCTGATATCAGCTATTCGTCATCCCACCGGGATCCTCCATCTTGTGCAGGTTCTATCAGTGCTCCATTTCCTGCCAATTGGTTCTTTCCAAGTGACAGTGGGCTTGGCAGCAGGAATGTCACAGCCAATGTTCTTAATCGTGCTGGCAAGGGTTTTGTCTGCATTGTGCAGCTACATTGCTTTCCCTCAGGATGAAGATTTGGCCATTGTGAAGACTGGTAGCTATACAATGGGACATAATCCCAATATTATTGGGGTGATTGAAGGTACACATAGTACGTTTGTCCCCCTGCCACAATGAGCAAGTGTTCAGGAATAGAAAGAGTTTCCACTCACTCAATGTGCAAATTATGTGCCTGGTGGACCAGTACATCTCCCACGTCACTGCCAATTATCCTGGGTCGGTGCATGACACCTTTGTTTTGAGGAATAGCAGCATCCCAAATGTGATGGCACAACTACAGAGGCACAGGGTGTGGCTAATAGGTGATTCTGAGTCCCCACCTAATGTATGTCAGTGTATGCCTTCTGGTGTTAACCCCATACCATTGTGTAAGGCTAATGTTTGTCCCTCAATATTTGCAGGTGACTCTGGCTACCCAAACCTATCGTGGCTCCTGACCCCTGTGAAGAATGCCAGTACAGGGTCTGAGAATCGTTATAATGAAGCACACGGGCGAAGCAGCGGAATTATTGAAAGGACCTTCGGCCTCCTGAAGGCCAGGCTCAGATGCCTCCATCTGACAGAGGGACCCTGTGCTACTCACTCGAGAAGGTCTGCCAGATAGTAGTGCATGCTGTACGTTGAACAACCCAGCCCTCAGACAACACTTGCCTTATTTGCAGGAGGAGGAGACTGGAAATGCCCCTGTGGCAGCAGTGGACCCTGAAGACAGTGAGGATGAGGAGGCAGAGGATGAGGATGTGGACAACAGAACATCAACCATACGTCAATACTTTCAATGACACACAGGTGAGAACTGACCATTCCTCAGAATATTTATGATTTTCTGTGTGGCTGTAGCAGGATGGCATTCACTTCCTTTGCATCTCAACTTACTGTCACCTATGGCTACTCATTTTGCAAATGTTGGTAATATAACAACAGTGTACTGATGTGATGACTACAAACATCTACAGGTCATTGATTGTATGCTATCACAGTGTTCATATCATTTGCACATGATGTGACTGTTTCCATAATTGCACATTTTCATCACATAAAACACTATCAGTCAAGTTGTGTTAAAGGGTGTTTATTGTAGTGCAAATAATTGATGGATAAGTGCAATGGAATTGGGAGATGGTAGAGGAAAGTCCAGGGTATTGTCCAGTCTATTTGCAGCACAGGTCCAGTGTCCAAGGGGCCATAGGAAGGGGAACAAAGGCAGTTCAAAGTGGACAAGGTGAGAGGGTGGACACAAGGGGGACATTCAGGAGGGTCTAATTTCCTGGCGGTGGTCTTGGTCTTGACAAGTGTCTCTGGCTTCTGTCTGGGTCGCAGGGAATTTGTGGGGTGGTTCACCTTCTGTAGGGGGAGGGGTGCTGGTGGCCTGTGGGTCCTGTGGCAGGGCTTCCTGCCCATTAGCTACAGCGGAAGTGGAGAGCTGGTCAGTAGACTGGGTAGTGATAGGGGCCCGCTGGTATGCTATCCATTCCCTCATGATGTTGGCCATATCTGCCAGCACCTCTGCTATGGAGAACATGGTGGTGTTGAGGGTCTGCAAATCCTCCCTGATCTCCTGATGGTGTTCCTCCTGCAGCTGCTTGTTCTCCTGCATGTTGGTAAGGATCTGGCCCATCTTGTCCTGGGATTGTTGGTAAGCCCCCAGGACATCAGTGAGTGCCTCATGGAGAGTTGGTTCCCTGACCCTGTCCGCCCCCGGCACACAGCAGACCTCCCAGTGTCCCTGTTCCCCTGTGCCTGTGTCCCCTGAACAGTGTGCCCACTGCCACTGACCCCAGGTCCCTGATTGTCTTGGGGCTGAGGTGTGGACACCATCAAAACCATGAACTCCATCCACTCCGGATCCCCATCGGACCCCTGCCCTCGCCACGTCTTCAACAAAGCCAGCGCAGCCATCGCGCACCACCTCTGGAAAACAATCCACTGTTCCTTCGAGACAGCAACCTTCCCAGAAAGCTGGAAGCACGCCGAGATCAATGCCCTTCTGAAGAAGCCTAAGGTGGACCCCAAGGACCTAAAGAACTTCCGGCCCATCTCCCTGCTCCCTTTCCCGGCAAAAGTGTCCAAGAAGATTGTCAACAAACAGCTGACCCGCTACCTCGAAGTCAACAACATCCTGGACCCTTCCCAATCCGGTTTTCGCAGTAACCACAGCACCGAGACCGCCCTCATCGCCGCCACTGATGACATCCGGACCCTGATGGACAAAGGAGAAACAGCCACCCTCATTCTCCTGGACCTATCAGCAGCCTTTGACACGGGTTGCCACCGCATCCTATCAGCACGCCTCCATGACGCTGGTATCCAAGAGAAGGCCCTGGCCTGGACCACATCCTTCCTCTCCGGCAGAACCCAGAGCGTCCGCCTCCCATCCTTCCGCTCTAAAACCACTGAGATCATCTGCGGCTTCCCACAGGGATCCTCCCTCAGCCCGACACTGTTCAATATCTACATGGCCCCCCTCGCCCACGTCGCACGACAACACAACCTCAACATCATCTCCTACGCCGACGACACCCAGCTGATCATATCCCTCACCGAAGATCCCCACACCACCAAAGCTAACCTCCACCGAGGAATGAAGGCCGTAGCGGACTGGATGAAGGACAGCAGACTGAAGCTGAACTCAGACAAGACGGAGGTCCTCATTCTCGGACCCACCCCATCAGCCTGGGACGACTCTTGGTGGCCCACGTCACTAGGCACAGCCCCGGAACCCACGGACTACGCACGCAACCTGGGGGTCATCCTCGACTCCACTCTCTCCATGACCAGGCAAGTCAACGCCGTCTCTGCATCCTGCTTCAACACCCTCCGTATGCTCAGCAGGATCTTCAAATGGATCCCCCTCGACATGAGAAAAACTGTTACCCAGGCCCTCATCTCCAACAGACTCGACTACGGGAACGCCCTCTACTCAGGAATTACAAACAAGCTCCTGAGACGACTCCAACACATCCAGAATGCCTCGGCCCGACTCATCCTCGATGTCCCCCGCCGCAGCCACATCACACTCCACCTGAGAGGCCTGCACTGGCTCCCCGTCAACAAAAGGATCAGCTTCAAGCTCCTGATCCACGCACACAAAGCACTGCACAACACCGGACCCACCTACCTCAACAACCGACTCAGCTTCCACACCCCCACCCGAAGCCTCCGCTCAGCCAACCTCGCCCTCGCCACAGTCACCCGCATCCGAAAAACCACCGCCGGCGGCAGATCCTTCTCCTACCTCGCCGCCAAGACCTGGAACACTCTCCCCACCATCCTACGACAGACCCAGGACCTGCTGCCCTTCAGAAGACTCCTCAAGACCTGGCTCTTCGACCAGTAGCACCCCCCCTCCCCAGCGCCTTGAGACCCTCGCGGGTATGTAGCGCGCTTTACAAATGCAGTGATTGATTGATTGGACTGGGGTTCCTGTAAAGGTGGGCACACTGCTGATTGATGTGTCCTGGGGACAGAGGCGTGGGGACATTGGGTGGGTGCTGTGGTGTTGGATACTGATGGGGAGGCTCTGTGGTTAACTGTGAGTGGGCTGGGGTGACCGACTGACTAGTGGTCACAGATGGGACAGGAAGTTCATCCAGATCCATTAGTCCAGAGTTACTGTCATCAATGGGGGCATCTTCTTTTGGGTGACTGGATAGTCGTGGCACCTCCTCGCCGCTGACATTGGCTGGGGCACCTGTGGGATGTAAGTGATGTATGATGCTTCATGTCTGTGACAAAATGTACATCCCTAGCTTCCCCTCTATCATTGCCCTTGCCCTGCCACCTTTGTTTCTGTATGGTGATGTATTGTGGGATTGTTAGTTCTCCATGCTGTGCATGCTTTGGTGATGGGTGTACATGCAGGGCTGGGAGGGCAGTCCATGCATTGGTGTGGCATGCAGGGCTTGGCTTTGGGGTTGGTCACATGTGTAGGTGCACTGTGTGGGATGGAGTGGAGTGATTGGAGATAGCTTGAGGGGGTGAGATGGCATGTAGGTATGGGGGTGATAAGTAGTAAATGTTGACTCACCAGTGTCTAATCCTCCGGCTACTCCAGTGAGTCCCTCAGGATGCAGTATTGCCAAAACTTGGTCCTCCCATGCTGTGAGCTGTGGGGGAGGAAGTGGAGGTCCACCCTCAGTCCTCTGTATGGCAAGCTGGAGCCTTGCTGCCACAGAACGCACTTTCTTCCGTAGGTCGTTCCACCTCTACCTGATGTCATCCCTTGTTCTTGGATGCTGTCTCACTGCATTCACCCTGTCCACGATTCTCCACCATAGGTCCACCCTTCTGGCAATGGAGATTTGCTGTACCTGTGCTCCAAACAGCTGTGGCTCTTCCCTGACTATTTCCTCCACCATAACCTGCAACTCCTCAACAGTGAAACGGGGGTGCCTTAGTGTGGACATGGGTGTTGTGTGGTGTGTGTTGTGCAGAGGGTGTTGAGTAATGTGGTGGGGTGGGGGATGTGGGGTGCTTGACAAATGAATGGGTGTTTGTGGTGTGTGTGTATAGTTGTCTCAGAGGTCTTTGTGTCAGTCTCGTGGCAATAATTGGTGTTCATAAAGGGTTGTGGGTAACGTGGGAGTGTGTTTTATAGTGCTGTGGGTGGGTGTGGTGTGTGTATCAGTGTCAGCTGTGTGATTTTCGTTTAGGCCAATGTTGTGTTGTTTTGTGTTTGGGTGGCCATTCTGAGTGTGCCGGTGTGTACCGCCTATGGTTTAGCGCCATTGAATATCTACTGTGGTGATTTATGAGTCATAATGTGGAGGGCATTGTAGTGTTGGCGTAACGGTATGGGTATTTGTACCAACACTTTAACACTGACCTTTGGGCTGGTGGATTTGTGTACGTGGCAGTATTCTGTCGGTTTGGTGTGTGTGGGTCATAATATGGTGAATTAATGTTCGCCACCGCGATGGTATGTTGGCGGCCGTAATGCCAGTGTCATGATGAGGGCCTATGTGATCTTAGCACTTCTCTAGAAATGCGAATGAGTGTTTCAGTTAGCAAACAGGTTCTTATACTGTAGTTTACACACCTTGGTGTTTGCATGTGTGACTGAATGTATGAGTGTCTCTTTCAGTCTGTGACTGTGTGTCTGAGTACTTCTGTCCTCTCATAAGTACATGCGTGGGTTGCAGAATGAGTGGGACTCTGCACATATAACTGGGCATAGGGGCCTGCCAGTGCACATCTAAGTCAGTGAAACTCTCAAGAACATGTCTCACCTTTTTATCACAGAGCACCATGAAGCATATCCTAACTACAGCCTATATGATGGGTGACTTTTCTGCAGTAAGAGGTCATGTTTCTTACTGCCAAGTCAAGCTGACTCTTAAAACTACACACTCCGGCTCAACAGTAGTAGGGCCAACCTATATTTAAAGCACTAGTTCTCTGGATGAGAACCTATCTTGTCTCAGCAGTACCTTTATATGTGAAGGATTATGGGGGTCATTTTGACCTCAGCGGTCTTTTTCCAAGACCGCCGAGGGACCGCCGTGCGGAAGACCGCCAGTGGTGGCGGTTTGCCGCTCGGCCTATTATGACATTTGGCAGCTCTCCGTCCTTTTACGGATGGAGAGCCACCAACAGCCATACTGGCGGGTGGAGGGGAAGTGGAGGTTGCCCCACCTCCACTGCCACTCCAACAGAACCCCGTCCAGCGAATCACGTCCTGTGATTCGGCGTGGGGGTGTTCTGTTGGCGGTGTGGTGTCGGCAGAGCAGCCCCCATGGCTCCCATCCCCTCCCGGAGGATCGTCGGACCAGGTAAATCGATCGTCCGTGAGGGGGGTGTTGTGTGTTGTGTGCGTGCATGGGGGTGTGCGTGTGTGTATGTAGAGGGTGTGTGTGAGTGCGTGTATGCTTGCGGGGGTGTTGTGTGTTTGGGAATGAGTGCATGTATGTCTGTAGGTATGTCTGTATGGATGTGTGCGTGTATGTTTGAATGTGGATGTGCGTGTCTGACTGTGTGTGTGGATGTTTGCATGTATGTCGGTGTGTGTGCGTGTATGTGTGTTGGTGGTGCCTGCGTGCGTGTCGTGTGTGTATGAGTGATGTTATGTTGGGGGTCGGGGTGGGGAGGGGGGTCCTGCCACCTTTGGGGGGTGGCAGGGGTGGTGGGGGGGTAGGGGAGGGAGTCGGGTGGGGAAGACCCCTATCAGTGCCAGGGAAGGAATTCCCTGGCACTGATAGTGCTTACCGCCATGGATTTCATGGCGATTTCAAACCGCATGAAATCCATGGCGGTCAGCCGGGTCAAAATACCGCCAGCGGTATGGTGACGGCCGCCGGGCTAGAGACCCTGGTCTCCAGCCCGGCGGGCGGAATGGAGAACCGGCGGATGACCATGGCGGTAACCGCCATGGTCATAATACAAAAAAAAAGACCACCAGCCTGTTGGAGGTCTTACCGCCGCTTCTCCGCATTCCGCCAGGGTCATAATGACCCCCTATATCAGTTATCAACTGGTTCTGATACTGTAGCTTACACAGCTGCTGCTTGTATGTGTGCATGAATGTATGAGTGTCTCTTTCAGTCTGTGATTGCATGTCAGAATACTTCTATCCTCTCATAAGTACACATGTGAGTTGCAGTATGAGTGTGACTGCATAAATAACTGAAATAACTGGGCCTAGGGGTCTGCCAGTGCAGATCTATGTCTGTGAAACTCTCAAGGACAAGTCTCACCTTCTAATTACATAGCACTAGAGTCCATGGCCTACTTACAGCCTAGGTGAGGGGTGACTTTTCTGCACTAAACACACAGTTTATAATTTGCCAAGAAGGCTTTGTACTGCCAAGTCAAGCTGCTGTTTACAACCACACACAGGCTCAGAAGTAGTGGGTCTGGCCAATGTTTAAAACACTCATTTTCTGGATGAGAGACCTAGGTTGTCTCAGCAGTTGCCTAGATGTGTAAATGAGAGTATCAGTTAACAACTGGTTCTGACATTGCACTATGCACAGCGTCTGTTTGGATGTGTGCATGTGTCTATTTCAGTGTCTGACTGTGTGTATAACTAGTTCTATTCGGTTATAAGTAGGAATTTGATGTGGAGTATGAATGAGACTGTGCATATATAACTGGGTATAGGGGTATGCTAGCACAGATGTAAGTCACTGAAACTCTCAATGGCATTTCTCACCTTCTAATCAAATAGCACCATGGTCCATGGCCTACCTACAGTCTGCAGTAAACACTCACAGCCTCATTTACAACCCCTTTGCTCTACCACTGCTTAATTGTTTTAAGTGCACTACACTGCTCCATATTTACAAACTGACGCATTGCACCAAATTCATCAGTTTGTAAAGTCCTGCATCACATTATATCTGTGCCAGATATAATGTATGCAGGTTAGGCTTTCCCACAGGAAGAGCCAAGCAAAGCTGATGCAGTGAAATTTACAACCTTTCACTGCATTATTCTGCAACGTCACTGCGTCAAAATTTTACTTCAGAACAGGCTAAAAATTGGGCTTTTTCCTATGGTAGACTCCTTGCATTCCTGGAGTGGTGTCAGTTTAACAATGCTGCTCCAGTAATGCGTGAGTTTAGCATCAACACATGCAGCAGACTTTCTGATGCATCTGTGAAAATGTGTGCCATGGAGCTTTATATTGTAAATACAGAGCATCTATGGGGTTGTTAGGGGATGTGCAGGAAGCACAAGAAATCTTATGCATCAATGGCGTTGTGTCAGATTCTTGTAATGAGGCCCTCAGTTTATAACTTGTAACATTGGTTTTGTAGTGCCAAGTCGAACTGACATTTAAAACTACACACTTAGGCTCAGCAGGTAGTAGGCCTCAACCATGTTTAAAGCCCTACTTCTCTAGATGAGAGACTAGGTTGTTCTAGCAGTTGCCTAGGTATACGAATGAGTGTATCAGTTAGCAACTAGTTGTGATACTGCACTATACGCAGCTGCTGTTTGCATGTCTGCATGAATGTATGAGTATCTTTTTCAGTGTTTGACTGCATGTCTAAGATTCAATCTCCTATTTTTACTATGAATTCTGAGAGTTGTAGTATTTATTTGCAATTAAGGAGTATACAAGTACCAACATTTAAAGAAAAATCTTTCAGTGCATAAGCACATCACAATTATCTCTATGCAATATATAAGAAGAGTCACACATGTGTGCACTACTGTTGCATCCTACCACTTCTAATATGACTTCTGGGACTTGTGTTATTGATTTACAATAGACTAAAGGAGTGTACAGCTACTAAGATTTAAGCAAAAATATTTCTGTACATATGCAAATCACACATATATCTGTTAAATATATAAAAATAGTCACACAAGCACTTAGGGATTCCTATATTTCATAAAAATTGTTCTAAACCCTATATATACATATATATTTTAAATTACATTTGTTTAATAGTTTAATCTAATTCTTATACCTATAAATTGAGTTTGTTTGTTAAAATATTTCTTTTTGTGCTCTTATTAGATCGTTTCCAATCTCTTAGAAAATGTTACAATTCAGCAGAAGAATTGTGTACCACTCTCACACAAAGCAACCATTAATGGCAACCTTTCCATTCTCTGACACTGCTTAAGGGAGCAAATCAACAGATGCCTTCACTTTAATCTTTTTTTTTTGTGCATTTGTGAATGGTTATTGTTTCTTAACACTTTCTTCACTTCTGTTAAGAATTTAAAATGGAGGCCTATTTGTGATTATTTGCAAATTCTTTGCAGCCCTCAGGGAGGACACCCATGTAACTTCACAATGAATTTCCAAATATTTACAGGGTTCCAAAATCATACCTAGCTTACTTTTTTTTTAACTTTACAACTATATCACACGACAAAAGAACTACTCATTAGGAAAACATTTAATCATTCTAGTACAGAAATGGAAAATACATTTTATTTCAGTTAAATACAGTCCTATCTCTTCAATAGCCTTCGCCGTACTCTCCTTTGGCAGGGTTTCCATTGCAACCAGACTAGAATCACTAGGTCATAAGTGAGCTTAACTCTTTGCAAATGTAACCATTTCCAAGAATACCTTTTATTTTGTTATTTATAGCACAGCCAATCACAGACATACTTACTTATTTAAAAAAATCACAACCTAATTTTAGGTAACTGCATATTAAAACCGTTCACTGGAATTTATCCTTTTTTCAAACAACTTCTGACCACCATTTTAACTGCCTTTCATTTTTAGAATATTTTGTTCTTATGCAGCCTTCTCCTGTGAGCTAGTCCTGCTTGCCTTCACATTGCTAAGAGTGTGGATTGTAGGTCACAACTTTGTGTTTTGGTCAAGTGAGTATGCTAGAAAGATTGGCATTGTCAGGGACCTGGGTTTGCCAATGTGAAGATAAGTTGGTTTGGACAGAGAGGTTTAAAGTGGCATCAATTGCCTCTGGTAAAAAGCATTAGTGATTGCAAACTCTCTCACCTCATGATTGTAAACTGTAGTAAAGACCTGGGCACATTTACTTGGGTAGGGCTGAAAATCCTAATGATGGATACCTGTGCACAATTAATGACATTTTTTCCTCACACTGCCTTGGTATTCTCCAACATATGCCAAAACCAAAAATGGAAATGGTCGACTAAATTTTGTCCACAGATAGACAAAGCCAGGAAACATGCTAATAAAACACTCTCAGCATTTCTCAGAGACCATAAAATGGGCTCTATCTACAATAACAACCTGCACTTTGCCGTGGCTGGAATATATAGAAGTGATGGTGTTCATTTCACAGACAAAGGCAACAGGGTGTTTCTCACCAACACTGCATCCTATATTTTGTGTAGTTATCATCCACTACACAATAAACACAAAGGCGCTTATCAGAGTCATCCTATTTCCCAAGCACTAGTTCACTTTAGTTTAACATCTCTTTTTACACCATTCCAAAATTTGTGACTCCGTTGTGAACACGCAAAACAAAAGCACACATTCAATGTAGACCACAATGAGTGCATTTATGTAAGTTGGTGTTGAAGTGCCTCTGTCAGTGCATCTGTGAGTGGATGTGTGAGTGTCTGAGTCGGTCTATGAGTGAATGCGTGAATGTCTGACTGGGTCTGTGAATGGGTGTGTGAGTGTCTGAGTAGGTCTGTGGGTGGGTGCATGAGTGTTTTGGTGGGTCTGTCAGTGGGTGTGTGAGTGTCTCTGTGGATTTGTGTGTGGGTGCATGCTTTTCTGATTAGGTCTGTCAGTGGGTATGTGAGTTTCTGTGGGCATCTGTGAGTGGTTATGTGAGTCTCTGAGTAGGTCCGGGTGTGTGAAAGGGTGTGTGAGTGCATGAGTGTCTGAGTGGGTCTGGGAGTGGGTGTGTGAGTGTATGAGAGAATCTGTGAATGAATGCGTGAGCATCTGAGTGGGTCTGCAAGTGGCTGTGAGTGTCTGAGTGGGACTGTGAATGGGTGCGTGAGCATCTGAGTGGGTCTGTGAGTGGGTGCATGAGTGTCTGAGTGGGTCTGTGAGTATGCACATGAGTGTCTGAGTGGCTCTGTGAATGGGTGCATGAGTATCTCAGTGGGTCTGTGAGTAGATGCACGAGTGTCTGAGTGGGTCTGTCAGTGGGTGTGTGAATTTTTGGGTGCATCTGTGAGTGGGTATGTGAGTCTCTAAGTATGTAAGTGCATGCATGAGTCTCTGAGGGGTCTGGGACTGTGAATGTCTGAGTAGGACGATGAGTGTGTGCATGAGTCCCTGAGTGGGTTTGTGAGTGGGTGCATGAGTCTCTGAGTGGGTCTGACAGTGGTTGTGTGAGTCTCTGAGTGGGTCTGCCAGTGGGTGTGTGAGTATATGAGTGGGTGAGTGAGTGGGTCTGTCAGTGGGTGCATGAGTGTTTTAGTGGGTATCTGAATGGTGTGAGAGTGTCTGATTCTGAGAGAGTCTGTGAGTGGGTGCATGAGTCTCAGTGGGTCTCTCAATGGGTGTGTGTCTGAATGGGTCTCTGGGTGGGTGACTGAGTGTCTGAGTGGGCCTGTGAGTGGGTACATGAGTGTCTGAATTGGTTTGTAAGTGGGTGCATGAGTGTCTGAGTGGGTCTGTGAGTGAATGTGTGAGTGTCTCTCAGTGGGTCTGAGTGAGTGCATGAGTGTCTCAGTGGGTCTGTCAGTGGGTGCATGAGTCTCTGAGTGGGTCTCTGAATGGGTGTGTGAGTGTCTGAGTGGGTCTGTAATTGGATGCATGAGTGTCCGAATGGGTCTCTGAATGGGTGTGTGTGAGTGTCTGAGTGGGTCTGTGATTGGGTGCATGAGTGTCAGAGTGGGTCTCTTAATGGGTGTGTGAGTGTCTGAGTGGGTCAGTGAGTGAGTGTGTGAGTGGGTCTGTGAGTGTTTGAATGAGTCTCTGAGTCAGTCTCTGAATGGGTGTGTGACTGGGTCTCTGAATGGGTGTGTGACTGGGTCTGTGAGTGGCTACATGCTTATCTGAGTGGGTCTGTGAGTGGGTGTGTGAGTGTCTGAGTAGGTCTGTGAGTGTGTGCATGAGTCTCTAAGTGGGTCTGTGAATGGGTGTGTGAGTTTCTTAGTCTGCAAGTGCATTCATGAGTCTCAGAGTGGGTCTGTGAGTGGGTGCCTGAGTGGGTCTGTCAGTGTGTGCATGAGTATCTGATTGGGTCTGTGAATGGGTGCATGAATGTGTGAGTGGGTCTGTGAGTGGGTGCATGAGTGTCTGAATTGGTTTGTGATTGGGTGCATGATTGTCTGAGTGGGTGCACAAGTGTTCGAGTGGGTCTGTGAGTGGATGTGTGAGTGTATGAGTACGCTGATTACTGTGCAAATAGCTTTTTTTGTTTGTTTTTTTGGTATTCACAAATTTGTTACGTTGCTGCAAGGTGACCGCGCTGTGAATCGCGATGGATTCACGAATTTCCCCATAGAAAGAAATCTTCCAGTTTATAAAATGCATAACCTGTCACATTAACACTTTGGTACTGCATTCATGGGGTCAGAGTACCTTGACCCTAACGCCTAATATCACCGTACACATTTTATACCACCACATTTGAGCACCAGAGACCATTAACAATTATAGAAAATGCCAGCTACAATTTTCAGTTCAAGTTGCGGCCAGCCAATGTGAGTGTTCCTGCAGCTTGAGAGTATGAGATTATGCCGTGAGTGGACAGTGTTTGAGTGGGTCTGTGAATGGGTGCATGAGTGTATGACTGGGTCTGTGAGTGGGGGCATACATCTCTAAGTGAGTCTGTCAGTGGATGTGTAAGGGTCTGAGTGGGTCTTTTAATAAGTGCCTGAATGTCTGCATGAGTCTCTGAGTAGGTGCATGCGTGTCTGACTTTGTCAGTGACTGACTGCATGAGTGTGTGCGTGAATACCTCAATGGATCTGTGAGCACTTGCATTAGTGTCTAGTGGGTCAGTGAGTGGGTATATGAGTGTCTAGGTGGGTCAATGGGTGGGTGCGTGAGTGTCTCTCCCCAGGGCATTTGTTCAATTCTATGTGGGTGCCACATGGCCCTCCACACACCCAAGGACCACAACCTCTCTGGGGCATTCATAAAATTGTGTGCAAGGGGGCTGCATGGCCCCCCGCAGTCCCGGGGACCACCACCCCCAGGGAAAACAGTAAAAAAATACATGGGGGATCCGTTTCAGACCTCAGGCCCTGGGGACCATCACCTCCCCGGGCTATTTTAGTTGGAGGGGGCAATGCAACCCCCCTCATGGAGCCAATGATGGGCCTGGGGACTGCCACTCCCCAAGGCCATCTCCTGCTATGTCCTGGGGTGCCCACCCCTTGGGCGTAGCCGGGTAGGATGGTTATATTACTCCAAATTATTTAAGAAAAACTGCATGGCGAGGGTGCAGTTACCCACAGTTAACTTAGGGCATGAGTTAAAGTTAATTGAAATAACTTTAACTATAACTGCTGAATTTCTATGGTTTTCGATGAATACATTTAGAACCTAACTATAACGTCCCTGTAATGTTTGGTGTTTTAGTGAATATGTATATATTACCTACTGATGGTCTCAACTAGGTAGTTATAGTTAGGACCATATTTCCATAGAAAAAGTGTTTTTTGACTTGCCTCTATCTTTGGTAACGTTTGACAAATCTACAGGAAATTTTCCCTTAAAAATGCTCCGATGACTCTTGTTGCGCATGGAAAGATCCATTAATCGGCAGCTGAGAAAAGGTGAGGGGTCAAAAAATGTTCTTTCCCTATGTTAATTCCCATAGGACCCTTATACCCGACTACAGCCTAAACCACTGGAAGGAATTACACCAAATTTGTCAGAAAGCTAGCTTTTTATTTTGTGTAAATCCGTTCAGTAGTTTACAAGAAATTAAGGAAAATCTAAATTTGTATTTCTCTGGCTGGGAATAAATCATGAGTATTCATGAATTTTCAAGCCTCAGTGTGTTAATAGAAGCACTGTAATGGGCTTGCCACAACCTGACTAGAAAGTTGCAGCCGCCATTTTATGATATGGGAGTGGATCACTGGGGCTGAAAATAGAAATGATAAGTGGTATAAGGGGTCAGGGTGGAGGTACCCTGACAACAGGGATGTGACATAGGGGAGTTTTAGGGTCAAATTATGGGTTTAAAAAGATTTTTTCTTCACCATGTGTGATATTCATGAGAATCCTCGAATGTCCTCGAGTATTTGAGGATATTCGAGGTTATTGTTGAATATTCGACATGCTGTTTATTGAATCTTCACAATAATTTCCCCAAAAAATGTACGCTCACTTCAGCTGAAGTCTGAAATGTTTCATGGTGATCCGTCAAGCAGGTGCCATGAAAAAGGGAGGGGGGGATATCCCAAAATGCATTTTCCCCAATCATTTTTTTGTGGGGATTTTGACCAGAGATAGCACCGAAACCACTGGACAGAATTATACCAAATTTGGCAGAAAGGTAGCTCTTGGTCCTCAAAGAGGGCTTTTTGTTATTTGCTGTGAATCCATTCAGTAGTTTTTGAAAGATTAAAGAGAATCCAAATGTGTATATATAGGGATGCAAAGGATTCACTAGCCCTCACAATCTTCTTCTGAGATCTGATTGGCTGCCAACACTTCAAGAAGGAGGTGTTGGCAGCATCTTAGGACTTGGCTTCATCTGAGTCCCAGATATTTGTGAATATCCTCGAATGTCCTCGAGTGTTCGAGAATATGCAAAAAAAGTTACAAAAAATCACAGACTCCTTCATACACTAATTCATTCACTCATACATGCATTCAGAGACGCATTCACCCACTCAGACACTCGTGCACCCATTCAGACCCACTCATAGACTCACTCACCCACTTTCAGACCCACTCAGACACTCATGCACCCACTCACAGATCCACTGACAGGCACTGGCGTGGGGTTGGGTGGTTATAAGGGCTTGGCCTTAGGCCCTGTGGCCAATCCCCGCAGCGCACAGACACAGGCCCTGCGTGGTGGTGGTTGGATTAACTTAAAGTATTTAAAGTTACTTTACTGTAAAAAACTATTGACATTCAGTGAAAAAGCCAAAGGTTACAGGATTGTTATAGTTAGGTTCGGAATTCACTCATGCAAAACCATTGAAATTCAGCAGTTATAGTTAGAGTTATTCAGAGTAACTATAATTTGCGCCCTAAGCTAGCTATAACTCGCGCCTTTGCCATAGCACAGCTAATTAGTCCACCTATATCACTGATGACATCTTTTGTGGCATCTTTGATATTGTCACTGCAACATAAAATTATTGATAAGAAAACTGTGCAAGGCAAAGGCCAGAGCTATATTTAATTTAGGGGGTATAAAAAAGAGTAAAGAAAAAAGACAAGGGGATAGGATAGAGTCACTCTGACTCCTCAGCCCCCTAGGGCTAAAAAAAGCACTTTGACAATGTCACAAATTTGTGGAATTATTTAAAAAAAAACAAGCAAGGGCTCCCACACTTGTCTTTTTAGAAGTCAAGGGGTCATTCATGTTTAGAAAGGGAGGGCTGCCCACCCCCCACAGTCCCTGGGACTGCCACCTCCAAGAGACCCTTTTCAAATTCAGTGCAGGGGGGCCACGCAACCCCAGGGACCACTACCTCCACAGGGCACTTTGAAAATTCAGTGCGGGAGAGTACGTGCCCCCGTGTCCCTGGGGACCATCACCTCCTTGGGGCACTTTTCAAATTGAGGGCTATTTGCATGTTGAGGTGGACCACACGTCCCCCTCAAGGTGCCAATGATGGCCCTGGGAACTGGCACCCTCAGGGCCGGTTTCTGCTATGTCTTGGGTGCCAACACCCTGGCCATAGCTGTTTGCTGTGGCTTTGAGGCAGCTTTGACAGCTCTTATGGTTACTTGAAATAACTTTCACTATAACTGTAGAATTTTTAAGCTTTTGTACAAGTAAATTCAGAACCTAACGTTTTTTGACTTGGCTTCGTTTTTGGCACCATTTGACGAATCTTCAAGAACTTTTCCCAGAAAAGTGTGCCCACAGGGCCTTGTTGTGCGGGAAAAGTTTTGGGGTGATCTCTCAAGTGGAGGCCAAGAAAACGGGGGATATAAAAAAGTTTGTTTCCATAGGATCTTTAGACACGCCTACAGACCGAACCACTGGACAGAATTACACTAAACTTGGCAGAAAGATAGCTTTTGGTCCACCGTTCACGATTTTTCTTATTTAGTGTAAATCCATTTTCCAGATTTTAAAGGAAAACTGAAGTTGTAAACCTAGAGGTGCGAACACTTCTCAAATCCAGATCTCATGCAGAAGTCTGATTGGGTGCCAACACTTCAACAAGGAAGTGTTGGTAGCCATTTTGAGACTCAGCGTAAGGCGAGTCTCAAAAACAAACAAAAGGCATGCGTGGTTCCAGCATTCGTTGTTCCATCATACATTCAACTATTGCTCCTGCAAGCAGGGACCTGCATTTACGGCTCCTGCAGGAGGTGGGGAGCTGGCTGAGACCACGGGGGCCTTGAGGTCCCCTCCGGGGTCTCTTACATTGACAACAAATTCCTTACTTCTGTAAAGTACAAATAATCCAACTGTGTTTCCTCCGCAGTTCCACCTTTTAAATTTATCTCAAAAAGATGCTTGAGGAACAATCATATTGGCAAAGTTACAGACACACAAGAAAACTGGAGACATTTAGGCAGCTGTAGTGTAGGAGATGCACTATACATTTACCCAACAAGGTAGCACCTACTAATTAGCCAGTAGAAATTACTCAAGTTGGGTAGACATTCTGCACACAATGCGGCCTCTTCATGGATAAATACACAGGGCAGGATTTCATTCTTGCACAATGCTAATTTCACAGAAATTAAACTCAATGGGAAGCATTTACAGATATGGACAAAGCAAGTACCCAAGTCGAATACTAAAATACAAATACAAAATACAAATACTTCTATACACATTTCTTGAACATGGTGAAGGCAATGAAAGTGTTTTTTCTCTGCATTGTCACCTTGAAAAGTTATCTGTAAACCTTGATGGAGGGCTTGGGTGGTTATAGGGGGAAGCTGCAGGATCTGGCCGTAGTCCACCTCCTGCTGCCATCTTCCTCCTGCGCATTGCCGACAGTGGTATGTGGGGTTGGCTGGTTAGAGGGCCAGGTCACGGTGCAGGCCGGGATGTGCAGGCAACCCCTGCAGCACATGGGCAAAGGCTGTGCATGGCGCGGGGTTGGGTGGTTATTTTGAGTTAGCCGCAGGGCCTGGCTGCACTCCAGACCCTGCAGCCCAACTCTGCCACGCATGACCGAAGGTCGTGCTTGGCACGTGGTTGGATTAACCTATAGTAATTAAAATGACTTTGTGTTAAGAAAAACATAGAAATTTACTGAAAAAAAATAGGTGATAGGGACGTTATAGTCAGTAAACAGAATTTAAAAAAAACATAGAAATTCACTTAAAAAACCAAAGGTTACAGGGGCGTGAGTGAGGTTCACATTTTACATGTACAAAACGTTAGAAATTAACTTTTGTATATCAATATATATATATATATATATATATATATATATATACAGTATATATAGTTTCTAAAGAAAAAAGTTTTGTTTTGCTTGCCTATATCTTTGGTGTTGGTTGATGAATCTTTACTAAATTTTCCCAAAAAATCTGGTGCTCATGTCAGCTACTGTCTGGAAACTTTCAAGGTGATCTGTCAAGTGGGGACAAGAAAAAGAGGGGTCTCTAAATGTGTTTTCCCTGTGTCAATTCCCACAGGGTATTTACATTTTAAATGGGTCTACAGCCCGAACTGCTGGACGTAATTACACCAAAGGTTGCTCTTGTTCTACAAAGCCCCCTTTTTGTTATTCGGTGTAAATCTATTCAGTAGTTTTTGAGATATTAAAGAAAATTCTAATTTGTATATATAGGGATGCAAAGGCTCCGCAAACCCTCCCAATTTTGAGCTGAGATCTGATTGGCTGCCAATCTTTCAACAAGAAAGTGTTGGCAGCCATCTTAGGAGCTGGCTTCAGCTTAGTACCAGAAAATTAGTAACAGGAAAAACCTAAAAAATAAGAAAATGGGCCAGGGTAGGGACACAGTTACCTCTTAACTCTGGTGCTGGGGTCCCAGAAGGACAACACCAGGGCAAAAAACATTTTTGCAGCAAATTTGCGACATGGTCACAAATCTGTGACACAATTTTTAAAAAAAGCAAGAGCAGTCTCGTCTCCCACGCTTCCTTTAAGAAAGCCACTGGGTGGGCCAGGTCCCAGGGCCACGTTAAACATGAAGGAGAGGGGTGCATGGGGCCCTGCGCATGGGCTTATTTATGCCCCGGGGACTGTCACCCCACCAGGGCTTCATTTCAATTGTATGCATGGGGGCCGCACCGTAGAAATTCAGCTTTTATAGATAGAGGTATTTCAAGTAACTACAAGTCATGCCCTAAGGTAACTATTACTCGGACGCCCGCAATGCACTGTTGTCTCATCAGTAATTTTACTGCAAATATTACATTGATTTTATCAATGATGTTATCAAAGATGTCATGAGGGTATGAGGGATAATTAGCAGTGCATAGCAAGTGTGCGAGTTATAGTTACCTTCCTCCAACTTACAGTTACTTGAAATAACTCTAACTTTAACAGCTGAATTTCTATGGTCTTGTATATTTGAAATATGAGCCTAAAAATAACATTGCTGTAGCTGTTGTTTTTTTTAATTGAATGTCTATGTTTTTTAATTCTATTTCCTAACTGTGACATCCCAGTAACCTTTGTTCTTTTCACTGAATTTCAATGACTTTCTTAACCTCTTAGCTGCTGGGCCTTTTCCCCCCAGTGCTTGGCCCTTTTTGGCTATTTGGGGTAGTTCGCGCTTAGGCCTTCATAACTTTTTGTGCACATAAGCTATCCATGCCAAATGTGTGTCCTTTTTTCCGACATCCTAGGGATTCTAAAGGTACACAGAGTTTCTGGGTTCCCCTGGAGGAGACCAAGAAATTACCCAAAATACACCTACAATTTTGTTTTTTTCAAACAAATGGGAAAAAAGGGCTGCCGAAGAAGGCTTGTGGTTTTTACCCTGAAAATGGCATCAACAAAAAGTTTGCGGTGCTAAAATCACCATCTTCCCAGATTTCAGGAACAGGCAGAGTTGAATCAGAAAACCACATTTTTTAACACAATTGTGGCATTTTACTGGGACATACTTCATTTTTACTATTTTTGGTGCTTTCATCCTCTTTCCAGTTAGTGACAGCAATGGGTGTGAAACCAACACTGGATCCCGGACAGCTAAGTGTTTCTGAAAAGTAGACAAAATTCTGAATTCAGTAAGGAGTCATTTGTGTAGATCCTATAAGGTTTTCCTACAGAAAATAACAGCTGAAAAAAAAATATTGAAATTGAGCAGAAAAAAACAGCCATTTTTCTCAGCGTTTTACTCTGTAACTTTTTCCTGCAATGTCAGATTTTTAAAAGCAATATACCGTTACGTGTGCTGGACTCTTCTGGTTCCAAGGATATATAGGGCTTGTAGGTTCACCAAGATCCCTAGGTACCCAGAGCTAATAAATTAGCTGCACCTTGCAATGGGTTTTCATTCTATACCGGGTATACAGCAATTCATTTGCTGAAATATAAAGAGTGGAAAATAGGTATCAAGAAAACCTTTGTATTTCCAAAATGGGCATAAGATAAGGTATTGAGCATCAGTGGTTATTTGCCCATCTCTGAATTCCGGGGTGCCCATACTAGCATGTGAATTACAGGCCATTTCTCAAATAGACGTCTTTTTTACACAGTGTCTTACATTTGGAAGGAAACAGTGTAGAGAAAGACAAGGGGCAAAAACACTTGTTGTGCTATTCTGTGTTCCCCAAGTCTCCCGATAAAAATGGTACCTCACTTGCGTGGATAGACATAATGCTCGCGACAGGAAAGGCAATATGGACACATCACATTTTTACATTGAAATCTGATGTGTTTTATGCAAAGTGCCTAGCTGTGGATTTTGGCCTCTAGCTCAGCCGGCACCTAGGGAAACCTACCAAACCTGCACATTTTTGAAAACTAGACACCTAGGGGAAACCAGGATGGGCTGACTTGTGGGGCTCTGATCAGGTTCTGTTACCCAGAATCCTTTGCAAACCTCAAAATGTGGCCAAAAAAACACTTCTTCCTCACATTTCAGTGACAGAAAGTTCTGGAATCTGAGAGGAGCCACACATTTCCTTCCACCCAGTGTTCCCCCAAGCCTCCCGATAAAAATGATACCTCACCTAGTGCCCGCGGCAGGAAATGCCCCAAAACACAACGTGGACATATCACATTTTCACAAAGAACACAGAGCTGTTTTTTGCAAAGTGCCTAGCTGTGGATTTTGGCCTCTAGCTCAGTCGCCACCTAGGGAAACTTACCAAACCTGTGCATTTTTGAAAACTAGAGACGTAGGGGAATCCAAGATCGGGTGACTTGTAGGGCTCTCATCAGGTTCTGTTCCCAGAATCCTTTGCAAATCTCAAAATGTGTCTAAAAAAAACACTTTTTCCTCACATTTCGGTGACAGAATGTTCTGGAATCTGAGAGGAGCCACACATTTCCTTCCACCCAGCGTTCTCCTAAGTCTCCCAATAAAAATGGTATCTCACTTGTGTAGGTAGGCCTAGTGCCCGCGACAGGAATAGATCACACAACAGTCAATGTTGGTAATTACATGAGGCAACTGTTGACCCTGGTGTGATCCATTCCTTATGCAGGCACTAGGCATAGGCACTCAAGTGGGGTAGTGTTTTTATCAGGACAGGTGAGGAATCACTGGGTGGTAGGAATTTTGTGGATCGCAGCATATTCCTTTAGTATGTGTGACAGAAATGCAAGAAAAATATAGTTTTTATTCAACATTTCAGCTTTGCAGGGTATTCTGGGTAAGAAAACTTTGGGGAATCCACACAAGTCACACCTCTGTGGACTCCCCCGGATGCCTAGTTTCCAGAAATGTTTGGGTTTAGTATGTTTCCCTATATAGCCGCCGAACCCAGGACCAAAAACACAGGTGCCTGCCTTACAAAACCAGTTTGTTTTGTGATAGATAATTTTTATGTCTCCACAATACAATTTGGGCAGTGGAATTCGGGGCTGAACTAAATTGGGGAGCTCCCAAGAGAGCACCCTCTCTGTGCTTGCCCCCGCATTCCCCTGCTCTCTGGGTTGGGCTAACCCACTATTGCCCTGTTGCACAGACTGTGCTTGCGAAGGGACAACAGGACTGCCCTCATCACCTCCCTCACAAATTACTGGAAGGAGTTATCCAATGGGACTCCTCCAACTGAAAAATCACTCCCAGAGTCTGCCCCATTGTCCTATCCCTCAGATGCTTCTCAGTATCTGCTGTCTCAGTCTCTGATCCTATGTCAGAGGTGTCAGGTATATAACCAGAGTGAGGTCAGCAACAGTCATCCATCAAGATGCCATCTCTGCTAGCCTACATAGACAGTCACAAAATTGCTGGTGTGTGTGTCTGATACATGCAACAGCAGAGGCTACCTTACCTGCGCTTCTTCCCTCAATCAGCACGTTCTTTCAAGACATTCAAACACCTTGTCACATACCATTCGTCACAGTCTTTAGCACCTCCTGCACCCAGTCCAACAATCATTATTGGTGCTCCCACTCCCATGTCCTCCTCCTCGGATTCCCTCATTAACACCCAGCAAACATGCTCTTCATCTCTCCATTGCCACCTCCCACCCCGCGCATACATTTCATTTTTATTATAGCGCAGGTTTTGAATGACTTTACTAATGTACTCAGCTATTTACATAAAATACAGATTTGCTCTTTGCAGTAGTCATATAAACCTTCTGTGCTTCTTTATGGCACTAAAACTGCCACTTGACAAAAGTCTGATCCTTTTGTAGCAGAAACATAATCACAAGACTTACTTGACTTCTTTATTGCTGCCTAAAAGCTACAGTTGAAATGCGTCAGTTGAAGTATGTGCACTGCTTTGAAGACGCAAGCTGCAACTGCAAGACAACTGGTGGCAAATATATATATATATATACATATATATATATATATATATATGTGCTGCAATCGGCCCCGATTGCAGCCCCCAGGGAAACCACACATGCACTGACAAAAGTGATCTATATATATATCCATGGCGATAGACATATCTATCTACATGGATTGATATATATATATATATATATATATATATAGATAGGTAGATATATACATATATAGATCTGTATTTTTTTGTGGTAGTTGTAGGGTTTCCTTGGGGGCCAAAATGGCCCCCAGGGAAACCCTGCAACTACTAAAAAAAATTTGCCCCCACAGGAGGTCACCCTGCCTACGGGCAACCCCCTGGCAATTTTGTTTTTTAAATTTTTTTAAATTAGCCCCTGGGGGTGGTGCGATCGTGCCCCCTCAGGGGGCCCCAACATTGAATTTAAAAAATATGGCCGACCCCCCCAAGTGAAATCCCTGGCGTCTAGTGGCGTTTCCTGGCCCTCGATCGCAGCTGTGCTGCGATTGAGGGCCAGGAAACACGTTCAGGAAGGCCTCATATGAAAGGGGAGAGTCTCCCCTTTCATACGATGCCTTCCCGAAAGTGGGGAAGGCCGTTTGGGGCCGTTTTCCTCATCGGAGCAGGAAGCGGCCCTACGGCTGCTTCCTGCTCCAATGGGGAAAACAACACTGTGACGTCAGCGTGCCTCGCGGCGCGCTGATGTCACAAAGGGGCGGGTGGGGGGTGGGGGGAGACACGGAAGCTCTTCCGTGTCTCCCAGGGCAAAAAAAAAAAGAAAATCCTCAGGTGCGACGCACCGGAGGATTTTCAAACCCCCTCCCCGGTGTCGCCCACTGGTCATGACCCGCACCAGGGAGGTAGTGAGGGCGTCGGCCAGTGGCCGACGTCCCCACTAAAAGGGTTAACATAAAGCAATTTTAATTACTTTATTTTAATACAAACCCTGCTGCACACGCCCTTTGACTGTGAACAGCAGAGGTTGGTTGCAGGGCCTCGCCACCTACTCCCTATGACCACCCAACCCCTGTGGCCAACCCTCATTTAAGCCACTGCTTGTTTTTTTTTAAATCAGCTGTGATTTCATAAACAATGCTTTTTTGTACTGCTTTCTCCATGCTATCTTCACCTTATTTTGTGTGCACTCTTGTTGATTTTCTCTAATTTTCATTGCTTTCTCTTTGCTTTTTTCTCAATTTTTGAGTATCTTCTCCTTGCTTTTCCCTTATTCTCACTGGTCTCATCTTGCTTTTTTTGCCTTTTTGTTGGATGCACTCTCCTTTCTTGTGTACCCTCTCCTTGCTTTTCACTCGTTCTCACTGCTTTCACCTTGTTTTTCTACCTTGCTTTTTCCATGTGTCACTGCTTTCTCCTTCCTTTTTCCCACATATTCTGTGCACCCTCTCCTTGCTTTCCCTTCATTTTCACTGCTTTCTACTCATTTTTTCTCTGCATTTTGTGTGCTCCCCATTGCTTCCCCCTCCTTCTTACTGCTTTCACCTTGCTTTTTCACCCATTTTCTCTGTGCTCTTTCCTTGCTTTTCCCATGTTTCACTGCTTTCTCTTTGCTCTTCCTCCCCTATGTTGTGTGTCCTCTCCTTGCTTTAACCTTATTCTCACTGCTTTTTCCTTGTCTATTCACCTGTTTTTGGAGTGCTGCCTCCTTGCTTTCCCTCATTGTCACTGCTTTTCCTTCTTTCCCCCCGATTTTTGTGTGCCCCTTCTTGCTTTTCCCTTGTTCTCACTGCTTTTTCATTCTCTAGTCACCTGTTTTTTATGTGTGCCATGTCCTTGTATTTTCCCTCTTTTGTGACTGAGAGTGGGGAGCCTCAATTCTCCCTTTGTTGCAGCCAGCTCCCTGCATACTGCTGGAGCCTACATTGCTCCCACATGCAGGAAGCTTCTGAAAATGCAGCTCCCTTCATGTGGGAGCAATACATTCACTTCTTTCTCTGGCCTTTGTCACAGCTCCCATTAAACAAAAGCAAAGAGCTACCTCCTGAGCATGGGGACCTTGGGAGGTAGCAGTAGCAAGCCCTGGGGGGTGGCGGTCCCCCGGGCCATTTACGGCTCCAGGAGAAAGACTTAGTGCCCCCTTTCCATTGTTGTGTACATGGGCCTGCCCCACATAGGTGGTGGTCCCTGGGGTTGTATTTGGCCCTACAGGGGGGCTGTGCAGCCTCACCTTCTTTCTTTTAAAGAAATTATTGGCCTCAGGGAGAGGGTGGTCCCTGGGGCTGGGCGGTCTGCGGGCCCTCCCTTTTTATTTGTACCATGTAGCCCCGGGGAGGTGCTGGTCCCCGGGACCAGAGGGGTCCATGCGCCCCTCACACGTAGCTATGCATTGTAGCCCCAGGGAAAGAATGGTATTCAGGGCTTTTTTAGAGCCCTGAGAGGGGAGCCCTGTTTGCCTTCCTACTTATTTTTTATAAGCTAACATGCCTCAGGACCTGGTCCACTGGGGGTTAATAGTAAATGCAAGCATGGGAGACTGTGCATGCTTTTTTCTAATTCAGGCCAAAATTCACAAATATTCACAACTGTCTCCATGAATTTAAAAAAATATATTTTTTGCCCCGGTGGAGTCCCAGGGGGACTCCTGGATCAAGGTTTCTACCCTTCATTTTCTTGTGGGAGCCCCAAAATGGCTGCCAACACTTCCTGGTTGAAGTGTTGGCAGCCAATCAAATCTCAGAACAAGATTAGGACTCCTCACGAAGTATTTGTGCTCCTAGATACACAAATCTAGATTTCCTTTAATAAAACTACTGAACAGATTTACACCAAATAAAAAAGCATGATCTATGGACCAAAAGCTACCTTTCTGCCATATATAATGTAATTCCGTCCAGTGGTTTGGGCTACAGGCATGTCTAAAACATCTACTGGAATTAACATGGAAAATATATATATTTTTTTACACCCCCCCTTTCTCGACCACTGCTTCATAGGTCACCCCGAAGGTTTCCATGAACAACAAGACCCAACTTGCCACTTTTTTTGGAAAATTTCATGAACAGTCACCAAACAGTCATAAAAACGCTGATTCTATGGAAACTAGGTCCTGAAAATAACTATCTGCCTTATATATATGTCATGCAAGGCATGTGGCAACTGCAGAAATTGTAGCTCTTGCCTGTTGCCAATGGGAAAAAAGCTAAATATCACTAAAGACATCCGGTTTTGAGGTTTTAGAATGCCCAAGCAACTTGAAATACATTGGCAGCACCAAATTGCAGATTAAGAAGAGATTAATTGAACATAAGCGTGCAATTACCAACAATGACCCAAACTATCTAATAGCAACGCACCATAAAACTATTAATAATCTTTTGTGATACTTTGGTATCAATAGAGTGATCAAAATATCAGGGGTGACAATCAGGAGAAAATCGTTAGAGTAACAGAGTCTTGCTGCATTATGAAATTGAATTCCAAATTTCTATTTGGATTGAATGGAGAGGAAGAATTGGCTCTACACATAGGTGACTGATTCATTCATGGGGGTCCAGCAGCTGCCTGTTTTCATAGTTAGTTATTACTTTTCTCTCTTCTTTTGTACCCATTGAAACACAATAGGGTTTTTTTCTCTTGAGGGCGGGTCCATGAAGGTAAGAAATGAGATTGGTACATGGGCTATTGATGGGGTGTAACAATGGTACATGTGCTTCTTTGTATTTCCCAGTTTTAAGCCTGTTTTCTTTGGGGGGACACATTGGAATGCCTGTTCACACCATGGGGCACTTGTCTGGCATGTCTCTTCTGGGATTGAGCCCATTTAATGGCATTGGCATGATGGCGTTGTGTACCAATTGTGGGTCATCACCCTTGATTGGAGATGGACTTGAACTACCGAGTAGGAAATGCATTATAAGAGGTTACCTTCGTAGAACCACATGATGTCTCATAGTGCACTAAATACTGGCATGTTTTGATTACACTATTAGCACACTTGCCCGTTATTGATGTCTTTGATGGATTTTTAGGATTTTTTTTATCCTCAAATTTTCTTCAATTTCTTTAAAAGATTGTTCTTTATTGGCATGTTTGAACCTTCTGGTACATCGTTGCAAATATGTATAATTGGCTACTCATGAAGAACCATATATTGCTCTCCTCATAAGGGAACTGGACAGCCTTTATGCGTCCTATGCTTGTCCTATGCTTGTGTTCAGCCTTGTTTGATCTAGGAAGCACCAAAACTATCATTGGGACCAATGGCAATTTTAAGAACCAGGGAGGGATCAAGCACTGGGTTACTTGACATATATGGATTAACCATACTCATGAAATAGGACTTGAATACATATTTTTTTAACAAAAGTATTGTTGCCTACTATCATTGATATGAGATGAAACTGTCAAGATATTTTCAAATGCTTTTCAGGGTGGTTTGCATTATATTATGTCTGCTATGTTTATCAGCATTCAGGGCTATACTGGAGGTGCTTTTAACTTGACAAAGGCTACTGCATAGCTGAAATGCGTCATGTGGTTAGTGCCATTCAAACACTTGAGTAAGAAGAATTGGGGTGCCGTGTTCTCCATTCTATACTGAGGCTTGGCAAACCTGTGTTTGAAAATAGGGTGGACAAGAGCTGCTCTGAGCACTCGTGTCATCTGGCGGGAAGTGGCTTTCTCACTACAACTGCAGCAGTAGGCAGTTATAGTGAGGACTAGGTTTCCATTGAAAAAGTGTTTTTTGACTTGCCTATATCTTAGGCACTGTTTGACAAATCTTCAAGAAAGTTCTCAAAACAAGTATGCCAAAGACTCTCTTGTTGTGCATGGAAAGTTTCAGGGTGATCTATGAAGTGGGGGTCGAGAAAAAGGGGGCGGTCAAAAAAGTGCATTTTCCATGTTAATACTCATAGGAGATTTGAACACGACTACAGCCTGAACCACTGGACAGAATTACACCAAATTTGGCAGAAAAGTAGCTTTCAGTACACAAATTTAGCTTTTTGTTATTACGTGTAAATCTGTTCAGTAGTTTTAGAGATATTAAAGGAAAACCAAATGTTTATAGGTAGATGTGCGAAGGCTTCGCAAATCCTCCCTATCTCGTGCAGAGATCTGATTGGCTGCCAACACTTCAACCACAGCCCATTAGAAAAAGATAAAAAAAGAAAGAAAAGGGGCCACAGTTTGGACACCCTGACCCCCTTAGCTCTGCTGCTGGAGTCCCATAGGGACCTCGTGAGGGCAAAAAACAAATCTTTTAGAAAAACGTTTTGCCTCACATTTGTGACGCCGTCACAAATTAGCAGGGACATTAAAAAAAAAAAAAGAAGCACAGTCTCCCACTCTCGTTTTACTAAAGCCGCTGGGTGGGCCAGGTCCTGGAGACATATCAAAAATAAAGAAGGGGGAGCACCGGGACCCCTCCTGGGCTTATTTATATCTTGGGGACCGCCACATCACTGACTCTTAAATCAAATAGTATATGGGGGACCATGTGGTCCCCTGCACTCCAGGTACCACCTTCTCTGGGCAAACTATTTAAAATAAAGTAGGAGGGTCCTGCAGAACCCACTGGGCCCCGGGACTGCCACCTCCCTGGGTTAGAAATAAAATAAGATAGGGGTTCCTCTTAGACCCCTGGCCTCAGGAACCACCACCTCCTAGGGCTAACTTAACTGTTGGAGGGGACCCCCTTCATGGAGCCAATAATGGCACTGCGGACTGCCACCCCCCAGGACTGGCACCTGCTGTGTCCCGGGGTGCCCACCCCCAGAACATATTTGTTTGCTCTGACTTGGAGGGAACTTTGACAGCGAGTCTGAACAAACACAACTCCACTCCCAGGAAGGGAGAGATGTCAAACAGCTCTTGCTTGCTGGAAGCGGATGTTTCCTCTGTTTCCCTGCCAACAGACATGCAGGTAGGGAAACAGAGGGAAGGATTGCTCCCACAGGATTGCTGCATGTTTAGCAGCTCCCTGTCTGTGACAGCAATGTCACCCCCTGCAGGAGGCTGGGAATGTGGGGGCATTCAGGCTCCCCCCTTCAGCCACCATTGGTGGTGACTGGGGCACCCAGGTGACATGACCAGGCTGGAGGAGATGGGTTCCCCGGGGCCAAGATCAGCCCAGGGAGGGAGGACCCCGTCTAAAGAAAAATATATGTTAAGGTCAGACCCCAGAGGGTGGGGTCCCCGAGGCCAAAAATGGCTCCCCTATTCAAATGTGAAATTCCTTCATGGAGGTAAATGGATCACTGACCTTTTGGAACACAATCTGTATGTGACTGTGATGAGTGGGTTCTTTCTTGTCCTCTCCTGGTGAAATCAGAGTCTATGGTTCTCCCTTTGAAATGATATGAATATGTAAATATGCAAATCGCCTGGAAGCTGTGTCCATTTGGCCCCACACTGTTCACCTTAGTAGTATGCAAAGATCTTCATGCATTAGGATGACGGACAGCTTACCAAAGGGGCCCCCAGTGCATTTCCAGCAGATTTTGGTGGCCCGATATTGATGCTGAGAGATATGAGGGCATCGCCACAGAAACAAAGAAGCACCTATGTCACATAAATAACAGGAAGGACCCTGGTTTTGTGAAGTTTTACGTCTTTGTAGTCTTGTTGGCCTCTCTATAGGAGGATTCATGTTATCACAGAATTTTAGAGAAAGACGCACAGGAAGCACTCACATTGTCAAAAGCACACAACTCCACTCTAACATACACCAATGTATGCAGGTGCACTGTACACCACTCAACTGTATACCTATCCACTCTACACTTTTCCACTGTATGCATTTCCACTGTACGTCACACCACTCTATGCTATTCCATTCCACTTTATGTCACTCTACTCTATGCTATTCCAATGTAAGCCACTATACTCTACCTCACTTCCCTCTACGCCAATCCAATCAACAACGCTCCACTGTATACCACTCCACTCAATGCCAGTCCACTGTACGCCACTCTACTCTGCCCTATTCCACTGTACCCATCTCCACTCTAACACACTCCAGTGTGTGCCACTGCACTGTACACCACTCCATTGTGTGCCTATACACTCAGCACTATTCCACTGTATGCATCTTCACTGTATGGCGCACCTCTCTATGTTATTCCATTCCATGCCACTCCACTCTACACAACTCTAATATATGGTATTTCACTGTATTCCACTCCAATGTATGCCACTTCGCTCTATGCCACTCCACTCGACTCTAGCCCTCTCTATGCTATTCCACTCTATGATGTCCTCTGGACGCAACTCCATTCATCACTCATTAGCTTATAGTAAATGTAGTGTGGCTACCAAGTTGAATACATTCTACATGAAGTTTAGAACTATACATTTTTCATTGCTTCAACTTTCTTTTGTTTGTAGCTAAAGTATAAACTGTGTTAATTTAAAGGAAATGTAATGTAATATGGATTTGTAGAGCATTCCCCTTCCCTGATCCTTAATTGATCTTGGGTATCCCATCCGTCAGAGACCTTTTGAATAATATGCAGAGGGGGACTGTGTGGCCCCACTTCCCAAGCTGTATTCGGCCTATGAACCCCATCCTCTGGCACCCAATTCATTAATTTAGGGATGCAGCACAGGGTCCGCTCCCCGAACTACATTCAGCCCCAAGGGCCCCATCCCTGGGGACTGATTCATGAACTATGGGAAGGAGGCAAACATCCCCCATACCGGAGCCATATTTGGTCCGGGAGACTCCCTCACCCTGGGCCCATTGTAGCATTCTAGGTAAGGGGGTGCTGCGCAGCACCCCTACCTGGGCCTTTAAAAGGCCCTGAGGACCCCATCCCTCAAGGCCGCAACAATACTTTAATTGGAAGGGGGCTGTGTCCCCCCCCCTCCCTGAACGTTTATTGGCCTCCAGGACCCCATCCCCTGGGGCCGTCTTACTTACTGTGTCCCAGAGAGCATATCCCCGTGCCACAGCAGTTTTTCCAACCTGCACTGGTGAGGACAAGGAAACATGTGTTTGCTCTCGGCTAGAGGGAGCGTTTTTAAAACGCTCATTAAATAGGAGTAAACACAAAGGGCCTGATTACGATCTTGACGGATGGGGTTACATGACGGATATGCCGTCCACCGAAGTACAATTCCATTACAATATATGCAACTCGTAATTTGGTGGATGGAGTATCTATCACTTTTGTGACAGAGTATTCCATCCGCCAATATTGTGATCAAGCCCAAAGTCTGCTCCCAGCTGGTGAGAACTTTAAAAATGCCCCCACCTGCTGGAGGCAGATTTTTGATCTGTTTCTCTGCCCTCACTGATGCAGGCAGAAAAATAGATCAAGATATTGCATGTAGAAAGCCGTCTGGGTTTGCTGGGGCCCTGAACACCTGGCATGTTGATTATGGGTGCCCTGCATTAACACCAGGGCACCCACCAATTTATAACAGAGACCCCAGGAATGGGATCCCCCGGAGCCAAAAATTGGCTCGGGGGAAGGGGTTACACAACCGACCCACCCATTTGAAAAAAGAGTCCTCAGCTCTCCTTTTTAATAGCTGCTGAGTATGCAAAGGTGCCAAATCTCCTACAAACTCTCCATGTTTGGCCCCGCCCCTTCCATGTTAGTAGTATGTTACAGTGTTCCTGAAATTTTCAAGCCTGATGGTTAGAGTGTTTTCTTTATAATTGCATGTTGAGAATGATCTGAAATCCTTGATGGAATCGAAACAATCATTGATCATATGGTGTCTCTGAAAATGAAGCAGAAGTCTCTGTCCCAGGACCACCTAGTTGATGTATTGGGTTAAGGTGGGTACAGGGTGATTAATTTTTTCACATCAGCTAAATGTTTTGCAATTGATCACATGATCTCCTGGTTTAAGCAAGTATCCAACTAGGTACATGCTATTCTACAAGATTTATTTACAAAAAGATGACCCTCTGGGCATTACATCCCTGAGTATGAGTGTGAAACTCCCTGGTGAGATTCTCTCTTCTTTTCCTCGTTGATATGTATAGTGTGTGACTACAAAGGACATCGTCCTCGCCCTAGACCAGGAGCAAGCATCCCCTAAACTTTAGGGTAAGGGCTATCTCATTTTTTGGTTAGCTCATAATGCTATTTGCCTAGTCGCAGTGTCTATTTGACCAAATAATAAACAGGGATTGGGGTTAAAAATAGACTCTTTCCACTCATGTTAATTATATAATCATTTAGACAGGAACGTTTATTCTTAAGGCACAATAGTTGCACTTTGCTTGCAGTGATTTTCAGTGACTATCACCCAGCAGTACGTAATCTATAAAACAAATTAGCACACTTATTTGATGATTTGATTGGTGACACGATCAGTGATGTCATCAATGATGTAATTTGAAATGGCTTCAGTGATGCCATGAATGATGTCATAGAACATTTCATGAGAGATGCAATATGTGGGGGTGTAAACTGAGCATGGCGGTGGCACAAGTTACAGTTAGCTCTGCTCAATATAACTGGTGAAATGCACGTGGAGTAACCATAATTCATACCCTAAGGTAACTATAACTTATGCCCTCGCCATGCGCTGCTTATTTCCGCAGATATTACGGCACTCATGACATCTTTTACAGCATCACTGATAATATTACTGTAACATTTGCAGTAACATTATTGATGAGAAAACCGTGCATTGCGGGGACCTGAGTTATAATTATCTTAGGGCATGAGCTATGGTTACTTGAAATAACTCTAACTTAACACCTGAATTTATTTGGCTTTGTGCATTTAAAATGTGAGTCTAACTATAACGTCACTGTAAGCTTTGGTTTTTAGTTGAATTTCTATGGTTTTCAAATATATATATTAGGGTTTGGAGGAGGTAAGGGTTTTGGGTGGCAATGGTAATTTCAATGTTTAGGGTGGGTATGGGGTTTGTAATGGCAAGGGCATTTTTAGGGTTTAGCATGGGTATGGGTTTTTGGGTGGCAAGGGTAATTTTAGGGTTTGGGAAGGGTATGGGTTTTTAGGTGGCAAGGATAATTTGAGAGTGGGTATGCATTTTTGGGTGGCAAGAGCATTTTAGGATTTAGGGTGGGTATGAGTTTTGGGTGGCAGCTGTATTTTTAGGGATTAGGGTGGGTATAGGTTTTGGGATGGCAAGGGTATTTGTAGGGTTTAGCGTGGGTATAGGTATTTGGATGGCATGGGTAATATTAGGGTGGGTATGGGTTTTTGGGTGGCAAGGGTATTTTAGGGTTTAGGGTGGGAATGGGTTTTCGGATTGCAAGGATGTTTTCAGGGGTCAAGGTGGTTATGAGTTTTTGGGTGCTACAGGATTATTTTTAGGGTTTAGGGTGGATGTGGGTTTTTGGGTACTATGGGTCACTTTAGGGTTTAGGGTGAGTATAGGTTTTTGGGTGAGAAGGTTATTTTTAGAGTTTAGGGTGGGTATGTGTTTTTAGATGGTAAGGGTATTTTTAGGATTTATGGTGGGTTTAGCTTTTGGGATAGCAAGGGTATTTTTAGGGTTTAGGAGTTGTGGGTTAATAGAGTGATCTATCTATCTATCTATCTATCTATCTATCTATCTATCTATCTATCTATCTATCTATCTATCTATCTATCTATCTATCTATAAAAATAGAAATAGGTTTACGCTTACCTGTTAATTTGTTACCACAATTATACCTTTACCATGCATTCTTTTACAAAGGGAAAGCAAGTATTTTATAAGTAAGCATAAACAATACACGCACATATTTATTTATATGTATACATATGTGCGTACATATATATATATATATATATATATATATATATATATATGAAAAGAAAACAACACTAGCACAGTGTTGCACAGTGAACACGCACACTCAGGAATTCGCAAACTAGGTGTTGGGTGTTGTGTATGATCATGCAATTTCGTCTGGCTTCAAACCTAAGTCGACATTTTTTCCAAATATGAATCATGATAGTATTGATACCTTCTATGATATGGCAGTTCAGGGCTTGATACATTTTCGACATCGAACATGGTTTAAACCTAGATGCAACAATATGACATACAACCAAAGTGAGACCATTAGACGATTAGCAGAAGATGGTGATACTATGATTTGTCCAGTAGATAAGGGAGGTAATATAGTACTTTGGAAACGACAAAGATACATTGATGAGGTCATGCGACAACTGAGTAATAGACAATATTACAAAGTCGTGACCAAAGAAGTATTTACTAACAGTATTTTAGGAATATGGCATCTTTTAGCAGAATGGAAAGATAAAGGCCTGCTATTATGGGAAGAATATTGCTTCCTGAAAAAGGACTTTCCTAAGTTACCTATATTCTATATTCTCCCCAAAATACATAAAGACACAGTTAATCCTCCGGGAAGACCAATAGTATCCTCATGTGGTAATGCATTGGAAAATGTATCCAAATATGTGGACTTTTTTCTGAGGGATTTTGTTATGAGTCTACCCTCTTATGTTCAAGATACTAAGGATTTTTTAGGTAAATTGGAAGGCATTGTTTGGGAAGATGACTTTTTACTCATATCCTAGAGATGTAAACTCCTTATATACCATCATTGATCATGAGATGGGTATAAAAGCGTGCAGACATTTTTTACATACAAGGTCTTTACGATACTTAGCACATACAGATATGATCCTTGAGATGATAACATACTGCTTAACGAATAATATTTTCTTATTTGATGGTCAGTTACATAAATAAGTACTGGGGACCGCAATGGGAACTTGCTTTGCTCCCAGTTTTGCTTGCCTGTTCTTGGGCCTGTGGGAAGAAGACATTTTTAAAGATGAAGACAAATATTTGGAGATCAATCAGGTCACATTGTGGCTCAAATATATCGATGACTTGTTTATAATTTGGAAAGGTTCTGAGAATGAGGCTAAACAGTTTATTAAGAAACTCACGACAATGATTATAACATTAGACTAACATACAATATTAGTCATTCTTCCATTGAATTTTCGGACACTAAAGTTACGATCAAAGATAAGATGATTCATACTGAACTTTTTCGGAAGACTACAGCAGGAAATAGTTTATTGCATGCCACAAGTGGACATCCGGATAAACTGAAATGGAGTATCCCGTATGGGGAACTATTGAGGGCCAAACGAATAAGCAATACAGATGAGGCATTTGAAAGAGAACAGAAAGATATGGTTATTAGGTTCAGACAAAGAGGCTATCCGGATTGGGTAATCAAAAAGGCTACTGAAAAAATTAAAACGGTTGAAAGAATCCAGACTCTTTTTGATAATACGGTGAAATTGGTAAATGCGTATAATGATGACATCAGATTGATCCTAACCTATAATGAGGACACTACCCAGATTAAGAAGATTATTTCTAAACAATGGAATATTTTGAAGAGTGATCCAATTATTGGTAAAGAAATCCAGAAATGGCCTTCGATCACTTATAGAAGAGGACGTAATCTTCACGATATGTTGAGATCAAATGATGTCTCTTCTATTTCTCGTGTTAAGGAACATAACTTACAAGGATTCTTTCCCTGTGGTCATTGTAAAGCTTGTCGTAATAGTGTAGGTAGAAAGGAGTATTCTACAAAAAAAACAAGGACGAATAGACAAATTAAGCAGTTTCTAACATGCAGTACTTCATTTACCATCTATATACTGGAATGTCCCTGTCATTTGTGGTACGTGGGAAGTACAAAACACGCTGTGAAAAAACGTATCCTTGAACATATGCGTGCTATCAAATTGAAAGACTCTCACTACCCAGTAGCCAGACAATTTCAGGACTTTCATAATTCTGATGTTACCTTATTGTCCTACTTCGGCATTGAACATGTGCCAGTACACCATAGAGGTGGTAATAAAGAGTTGATTTTACGTACAAAAGAATCCAAATACATTTTAGATTTGGAAACTAAGACACCAGGGGGATTGAATATCGGTGAGGAGCTTAATACTCACTTATTTGATGATTAAGTTGATTAATTGGTCGGGATAGAAGGGACTATAGCTTTCAGTATATTCAGTAGTACTGACAGATTTTCTCTATTAATGTTTCTTCTATCAATAATCATATTTTAATGTATTTATTTTAATTATGTCTTTTCAGAATGGAGGGGTCCGGATGGATTCCTGATTCCAGATCACAGTTGTGCTTGGGTTTCCACAGGGTGTTAATGATATGAGTTATATAGAAACAGTGTTGATTGTGTTTTGGTACTATGAATTGGAATAAGGGGAAAAGGGGTCTTTATCCCTTAATGATAAGAAAATACTAGTGATATTGTTGAGGAATCATGGTATGAATTTAGGGAATATGGTATATGGAAATTGGTATGTTGTGAGTAGGAGAAATGTAATTTAAATAATGGTCTCTGTCTTTTTATATATATGTAAAAAATTAGAATATACAAAATATTTAATTGGTTTTACAGAAAATATATATATGAGCCGTATTTATATTTATATTTATATGTATATATATATATACTTACAGGGAGTTATTTATTACCATCAAGTAGAATTAGGATTTTAG
This sequence comes from Pleurodeles waltl, assembly GCF_031143425.1. Taxonomy (NCBI): domain Eukaryota; kingdom Metazoa; phylum Chordata; class Amphibia; order Caudata; family Salamandridae; genus Pleurodeles; species Pleurodeles waltl. Next base: position 439,004,611 of record NC_090442.1, read on the forward strand.
GATATATTCCAACATATTGTCATTGATGAGTTTTATGCTTTTCTTATAGATGGATAAATATTTATTTATGTATTTATTTAGTTATAGAGAATAAGTTTGGTTTATCCCTTACTGTTCCTTATTTCCATAGCTGAAAATACTAAATACCAAAAATAGAATACTTAAAAGAATGTAGTCCTGTTTCTATATCATGTGCAGTCCTGTTTCTATGTTTGTATTTAGGTGTGTATTTAAATTCAGTTCACATTGATGGAGCTATACACGTGAACAAGGCTGCAAGAAAGCCGGAACGCGTTGTGTTAATAAATACTACTAGTTTGCAAATTCCTGAGTGTGCGTCTTCACTGTGCAACACTGTGCTAGTGTTGTTTTCTTTTCATTTAAAAAATCCGGAGTGCTCTGCCGGGTTTTGACGCACCACCCCTCTCGGGTCTTCAGGTGCCTGATAGTGAGCATTTTTTGTTGATATATATATATATATATATATATATATATAGAGTACATTTATATGTGTGTATATATACATATATAATATATACATATATGTATATATATTATATATATTAAAACAAGAGTTAATACTTACCTGTAAAATACTTACATTTTTGCGGTAAAGGCATATTCATTGTAAAAAATGCATTGTAAAGACGTTTGTGGTAAAACCTCTTGCATGGTTCCATTGTCATTTTAAAGACATTCATTGTAAATGCCATTGTGGCTCTGTCATACATCCGTACTTTGTCCATGCTCCATTGATGAGATGAATACAAGAGGAGAGGAAGTGGAACTGCATACATTGAGCAACGAGAAGCAAAGAAATGACAGTGACAATGAGGTCAACCAATGGTAATTAGTGGTCAGGATCTAATCCATTTTTAGTTTAGTAAGACTAGAGGTGCACGATAGACTAGCAATGCACAGCATGTGCTGTTTTAGATCAGAACTAATAATGACTACCTGTACATAGACGCGTCATGTTGAATGCATGCACATCAGTGTCCATCATGAAATGGGTTTTCTTTAGTAGATAACCCACTCCAAGATGGTCAGCCATTCTTGAACATGCATGTTGGCGAAAGTGACTGTAACCTAGCATTGGCAAAGCCAGTTCCTCAGAGTTGTACAGCCAAGACCTATTGTCCTTGCAAACACTTTGATGTTATGTGACACAATTATGTATTGTTTTCTTTTTAAATGTGTTCTGCATCCTTAAATGTTTATTAGCAAATGTCAGAAATGTGGTTATTAATTTGGGAGGAAGTTACCCCTAACTATTTTATAACAATTTTTCATTCAATTCCTTGAATGTAAACAAGGTGTCATATAAATTATACAGTGTAGAGCTTTTGAACAACTCTTGATCAATATGTACAATTGTAAGAATATAGTCATACACATCTATAAAAATGCAATGGATAAAAGAAAGTTCATAATTAAAATCAGTCCTAGCTACTGAAATAAACAAACAAACACAAATGGATAATCAATTATTGTAACTCACAAAAAAAATTCAAGGGCAGGAAGATGGGAAAAAGCTAGCAGAGATAAAAAAAGGGCCTTCTTTATGTAGCCTGCAGTACAGTAATATTCAACAAGGTTTCCACTGTTTAAGGGCAAGCTTCTTTAACTGTCCCATAAATTAGGTGTCCATTAAAGCTTTCGGAATGCTGCTGTTAAACCTGGCCCCTTGGCATGGTTTTCTCTCAACTTTTTTTCTTCCTTCCTTCTGTTTTTGCTAACTTTGTTTTTGCTGGCTTTCGTACTCTACAAACTTTACCATTGCTAACCAGTGCTAAAGCGCTTATGCTTTCTCCTTTAAACATGGAAACATTGGCTTCCAGACAATTGGCACATTTAACTTACTTGTAAGTCCCAAGTAAAGTGGTACTACATGTACCCAGGGCCTGTTACTTAAGTGCTACTAGTGGACCTGCAGTACTGGTTGTGCGACCAACTTATCTATTCTTTTAAACATGTCTCAAGCCTGCCATTGCTGCCGATGTGCGCAGTAATAAACTGCCATTACGACCTGGCAGAGTAAACCTTTTCCAGGCCTCAACCTTCTTTTTGGATACATATAAGTCATTACTATGGTAGTCCCTAAACAGCCTAGAGCACAGGAGGTAGTATATTTAGAAAGTTGGACATGTACTTTTAAGTTTTACATTTCCTGGTAGTGATTTGAAAATAAACATTAAATTTGTTTTTCACTACTGCAAGGTCTACCTCTCCTGTAGGATGACATTAGATTCCATAATTCCATTTAATAAGTGCTAACGTTCAATTGAAAGCAAGTAGAAATGTTGAGTCTGGTGTGTAAAGAATTTGTCATTTAAAACCCTCTTTAATGATAATGTTGGATTTTAAGTCACAGTTCTGAAATTGACACTTTTTAGAAAGTTAGTATTTTCTTGCCCTAACCATTTGGTGCCAGCAACCTGCATCCTGGGTCACATCACTAGGTGGAACTGTCAGTTGGTCTTTGTGTATTGATCCACGGTAGGACAAAGGAGAATAGGTGTTCCCAGGTTGGGCCATCTCTGACTTGATGAGGGGGAAAAGATTTCAGCCTACAAAAGGTTTTAAACTAGTCTTTTGTGACCACAAAAAAGATAAGCCAGGGCAGTGAAGCAGCAAATTCCAAGTGCCTCTGAGGGTGGAAACCTCCAGAACATTTCTCTACTTCAAAGTGGGTACCAGGAGTGAATAATAGACCCTCAGACCCTACTCATCAGTAAATATCTGGACTCAAGAGGAGTGCTATGCTGCACTTCAAGAAAAACTGCTACTCTGTTGCCCTGCTGCTCTGCTGCCTGCCACATGAGTGAAAGGAGTGTACCAACATCTAGATTCCGAGGACCACCAAAGTGACTCCAAGGGCTAGATGGCTGGACTCCCAATCAGATACTTGAGAACTGAAAGGCTCCAACCACCTTGAATCTAGCACATAAACTCTGCTGTAAGTCATACACCCCAAGTTTTCTCACCCCAGTCTTGGACCCTTAGAAGAGGGCCTGAAGGTGCTCTGCCAACCCAGTTGTTGCCCTATGTCAGAAGCAACGCAGTGAGAAGCAAGTCAATGCAGCGCTGCTTTGGAACCCTTGCAGTGCAAAACACGTCCCCAACGCTGAGCCTCGCACCACATCCAGCTGCTTCCTGAGAACCACACTATGTGCAACACATCTTCACCGCAGGACTTCACATCATAAGCCCCTCATTGATGGCTTCCTGGATGACAACGCAGAACTCCGCTTCCCAGCCCCAGAGTTTCTTCGGAACTGCTGATGTGCGATGCATCTTCAATGCAGGACTTCACATTTAAAGCCTCTCATCAAAGGCATCCTCAAAAATAACACAGGCCTCCACATCTCAGCCTCGCACCTCCTTTGAACCTCTGCTGAATGATGCATCCTCAACATGGTATCTCGCAATGCTCTGCAAGCAGGATTTAAGGTACTTTATTCTGCAGTCCTAACCTGGTCCCTCTATCTGGCCTGCACTCCATCACGGTCAGCCTGAACTTGTGACTTTGTTCCAGTGTGGCCTGACCAGATAACCACAGCTGGTGTTTTGTGCTTTTAGACACTTTCGTTATTTAAATCTTTGATCAAGCTGCCCTCGATCCCCCTGATTACTCCTAACCTCCTACCTGCCACATTTGGTCCTGCATGTGCTAAAGAGATCACAGTTATTATTTGAGGTATGAGAAACTTAAGAGCAATAGGTTCCAATGAGATTCCCATCTCCACAATTAGGACAGAGGCCTTGTCATGGGCTAGCTTTCTCATACCTCTTTTCACTCATTGTTATGAATGTGGAACAATTCCACATTCTTGGTCGGGGAGTATTTTAATTCTCCTACATGACAAAGGTCCCAGGAATCTTCCTTCCAACTGCTGTCAAATTGCCGTACTTGATTCAGCAGGAAACATACTTTCCAAGAGTACTCCTGACCATCTTTCAGCATGGGTTGAAAAGCAATGGATTCTGTCTGTAGAGCAAGCTGGTTTTATGAAGAAACATTTCACATTTGACAACATCTTCATGCTGAAAATAATCATGGAATGATATGTGTTTATTCTTAGGTCTAAGATCTACGCTGCATTTATTGATTTTACTACATTTTTTGATAGGGTAGCTAGCCCAACCTTATAGAGTAAACTGAAGAAATTAGGTATGTCTGAAATCCTCTTTACATTAGTTTTTCCCCTTCATTCCTCCTCCTGGTGCCAAGTGTTATTGGGTGGCAATAGGGGCCTTTCATCCATGATTCCAACTAAAAATGGCCCCTTTTGCCTTTGCATTATATGTGTCTGACCTTCCGGAAAGTGTATTGAATAGTAAGGGGGAATCTCTTAGTATTGGGGAGAGGAGGGCGATGTTTCTTATTTCTGATGTACGCTGATAATATTGCTATTATGGACCTTACCCCCAAGGGACATTAAAACTGGTTGTCCTCCTCTCAGCAGTTTGCTTCCCATCACTTTTTGAAAATCAACATTTCAAAAGGTAAAGTGTTTATCTTTGAGATTAGCAAAAGTAGGAAATCCTGAAATTATCACTGGTACTTGGGCTCAGAGAAATTTGAGGTTGTAAAAGCATACTCCTATTTGTGGAAAATTCTGATGAGCAGCTTGACTTAAAAGGATCATTTGAATCATTGTTCCTTCAAGACCTTATCTCCTGCCAATGGTCTAAAAGGATTCTAAAATGCAATGCGTAGGAGGCACTTTTTGCACCAGCGATTGATATATAAGGTAAAGGTTCACGCAATGCTACTGTAACCCATTGAGTGAATTAACCAGTCTAAGTGGGATTTTTTAGAGAGGAAGGAAGATCAAACTTTGCGGAAGTGTTAATTTTGAACTCATCTATTTCTGTTCCAGCTTTCAAACTTGAATTTGTCTCAATGAGTTGTCATGTGCAAGGCCTGGCCATTGTGATCAGCTGGTGCTACCACCTCAAGAAGGGTAATGGGGATTTGTTGAAGGGGTTTTGTGCTTGGAAATCTTTGGCTCTGCATTAGAGAAACATTCATTTTTAGAGATTTTAAATATAGTATAAATCGATTTGATCTAAAGCAGGATACACTGGACACCCTTTCTTATACTCAATTCAAAGGTTTTTAAAGCACTCATTGGATGTAATAAGTAAAAGGTTGGACGAAAAATATTGAGAATCAAAAAGAATCCATCGCTTTTGGACATCACTGCGAGTGAATTACTTCCTTTAAAAATGCAATAGCAAAATGGAATAGCTCTAAAAATAAATGTATGGTGCAAATGTGCAATTTATATAATGCTGCTATCCAAGACCTTAATTACGTATTATTTGGTTGCCCTGCATTGCACCTTCACAGTTGATTTACTTTAAGGCCAATGTTTCTAAATTGCAATATTGAGATAGTGGCAGCAGCTCAGCAATTGCTCTTCTCATCTAAGAATGAAATAATTTGTCAAACATTTTACACATTTTAATAGCTTTTTGTTAGAAATGGGGTCTTTGGTTGACAGTCAGGTTATCTACTGTTCAAGCAAGGACCCTCACTTTAGTCAGGGTAAAAGAGAATCACCCTCAGCTAACCCCTGCTTACTCCCTTGGTAGCTTGACAGAGCAGAAGGCTTAACTTCAGAGAGCTAGGTGTAAAGTATTTGTACCAACAAACACAGTAACTTAATGAAAACACTACAAAATGATACAACACCAGTTTAGGAAAATAGGACATATGTATCTAAACAAAACAAGACCAAAACGACAAAAATCGACAATACACAAGTCAAGTTATCAAAAAAATGCAAAAAGAGTCTTTAAGTAGTTTTAAACACACACTAACGCGCGTCAAAAATAACCCCGCACGGGCGAGTGTGTGTCAAAAAGGGCTTGCGAGGTGTTGATTCCATTCACGAGCGGGACCATGCGTCATTTCTCTTTTCGTCGGGTCGAGGCACGTCGGTTCTTCTCTCCGCAGGAGAGCGATCCATTGATCCAGTCAGCACTCTCGGGTCCGGGCAGGCCTTGCGTTGTTTTTCCACGCACAGCGGTACTTGAGTCGGAAATCCAGCCTCACGATGATCCGAAAACCCTGCAGCGCGGGTTCTGATCTCCCAGCCTCCATCAGCGATGCTGCGCTCCGTTTCTCCTACTCCATGCACAAATTCTTCGGTCACGTTCCCTGCGAGCGTCGTTTCTCAGCTGCGGGCCGGCGGTGCGTTGTTTCTTCAGCCGCAGATTGGAATTGCGTCAATCTTTTCCCCGCACGGCGCTCTGTGCATGGATTTCCTTGTCTTTAGGCTGCCAGCATCTCCTTTCAGGGTCCCAGGAACTGGATGAGCACCACAGGGCAGAGTAGTAGTCTCTCCAGAGACTCCAGGGGCTGGCAGTGAGAAGTCTTTGCTGTCCCTGAGACTTCAAACAACAGGAGGCAAGCTCTAAATCAAGCCCTTGGAGAGTTCTTCTCAAGATGGAAGGCACACAAAGTCCAGTCTTTGCCCTCTTACTCTGGCAGAAGCAGCAACTGCAGGATAGCTCCACAAAGCACAGTCACAGGCAGGGCAGCTCTTCTTTCTCAGCTCTTCAGCTCTTCCCCAGGCAGAGGTTCCTCTTGTTTCCAGAAGGATTTCTAAAGTCTGTGGTTTTGGGTGCCCTTCTTATACCCAATCTCTCCTTTGAAGTAGGCCTACTTCAAACTAAAGTCTCTTTTGAATGTGAAATCCTGCCTTGCCCAGGCCAGGCTCCAGACACTCACCAGGGGGTTGGAGATTGCATTGTGTGAGGTCAGGCACAGCCCTTTCAGGTGTGAGTGACCACTCCTCCCCTCCCTCCTAACACAGATGGCTCATCGGGATATGCAGGCTACACCCCAGCTCAGCTCCCTTTTTGTCACTGTCTAGTGTGAGGTGTAACCAGCCTAACTGTAAAACTGAGCCAGACAGGGAATCCACTAACAGGCAGAGTCACAGAAATGGTATAAGCAAGAAAATGCTCACTTTCTAAAAGTGGCATTTTCAAACACACAATCTTAAAATCAACTTAACTAGAAGATGTATTTTCAAATTGTGAGCTCAGAGACCCCAAACTCCACATGTTCCTCCGCTCCCAAAGGGAATCTACACTTTAATCAGATTTAAAGGTAGCCACCATGTTAACCTACGAGAGGGACAGGCCTTGCAACAGTGAAAAACAAATTTAGCAATATTTCACTGTCAGGACATATAAAACACATTACTATGGGGGTTATTCCAACTTTGGAGGAAGTGGTAATCCGTCCCAAAAGTGACGGTAAAGTGACGGATATACCACCAGCCGTATTACGAGTCCATTATATCCTATGGAACTCGTAATACGGCTGGTGGTAAATCCGTCACATTTGGGACGGATTACAACCTCCTCCAAAGTTGGAATAACCCCCTATATGTCCTACCTTAACCAAACACTGCACCCTGCCCTTGGGACTACCTAGGGCGTACCTTAGGGGTGTCTGACATGTAAGAAAAGGGAAGGTTTAGGCCTGGCAAGTGGGTACACTTGCCAAGTCGAATGTACAGGTAAAACTGCACACACAGACACTGCAGTGGCAGATCTGAAACATGATTACAGAGCTACTTATGTGGGTGGCACAACCAGTGTTGCAGGCCCACTAGTAGCGTTTGATTCACAGGCCCTGGCACCTCTAGGGCACTTTACTAGGGACTTACTAGTGAATCAAATATGCCAATCATGGATAAGCCAATTACATACACATTTTGTAAAGGAGCACTTGCACTTTAGCAGAGGTTAGCAGTGGTAAAGTGCCCAGAGTAGCAAAAACAGTAAAATCAGAGTCCAGCACACATCAACAACCTGGGGAACAGAGGAGAAATGTTAAGGAAGACCACGCCAAGGATGAAAATGTCTAACACGTGTCCCCCCCAGCTGAAAGTGGGGAGCAACTACCCAACCTCATGGGAGTTCTCATCACTAAGGCGGAAGAACCTGGCTAGACCATCAACATTGGCGTGCTCTGTACCAGGACATTGTTCCACCGTAAAAGTCCATCCCCTGTAGGGTAATGGATCACCTCAACAGTTTTGGATTCTCACCTCTCATCTGCATTAACCATCTGAGGGGCCTGTGTTCGGTCTGAACTCGGAAGTGAGTCCCAAACAAGTAGGGACTTAGCTTCTTCAGTGCCCAGACCACAGCAAATGCTTCACATTCTATGGCACTCCACCTACGTTCCCTGGGTAGTAACCTCCTGCTAATGAAGGCTACGGGTTGATCTAGGCCCTCTTCATTAAGCTGTGAGAGTACTGCTCCAATACTATGCTCTGAGGAATCTGTTTGCACAACAAACTCCTTGGAGTAGTCAGGTGCCTTCAGCACAGGTGCTGTGCACATGGCAGCCTTCAGGGCATCAAAAGCGTTCTGGCAAGCCTCTGTCCAGATCACTTTCCTGGGTTGCTTCTTCGAAGTCAACTCAGTGAAGGGGGTAACAATGGAACCACATCCCTTAACAAACCTCCTGTAATATCCTGTGAGACCTAAAAAGGCTCTCACTTCAGTCTGGGTCTTGGGAGGCTCCCAAGCCAGAACTGTATCAATCATAGGCTGTAGGGGAGCCACCTGGCCACACCCCACCTGGTGTCCTAAGTGCACCACAGAACCCTACCCTATTTGGCACTTGCTCTACTTAAAATTGAGGCCTGCCTTCTGCAGGGCCTCTAACACTCTCCAGAGGTGTTGCAGGTGTTCCTCCCATGTGGAACTAAACACAGCAATGTCATCCAGGTAGGCGGCACTGAACTCATCCAGTCCTGCCAACACCTGGTTGACCAACCTCTAAAAGGTGGCAGGGGCATTCTCCCTCCCAAATGGCATCACTTTAAATTGAAAGTGTCCATCTGGGGTAGAGAATGCTGACCTCTCCTTGGCCCCCTCAGTTAAGGCAATCTGCCAGTACCTAGATGTTAAATCAAACGTACTGAGGTACTTGGCAGCTCCCAACCGGTCAATGAGCTCATCAGCTCGGGGAATAGGGTGTGCGTCAGTCTTGCTGACCGCATTGAGTCCCCGGTAATCCACACAGAACCTGAGTTCTGGAGTGGCACCAGGTGCAGCAGCCTTTGGGACCAATACCACTGTGCTGGCCCAAGGACTGCTGGAGTGCTCAATAATCCCTAGGGCAAGCATTTTGGATACCTCACCCTTAATGCATGCCCTGACCCTGTCAGTCATCCTGTAAACCTTCTGTTTAATGGGTGTACTGTCCCCAGTGTCCACATCATGTGTGCACAAGTGTGTGACTCCTGGGATCGGGGAAAACAGTGAGGAAAACTGTCCCAACACGTGGCGACAGTCACTTTGCTGCTCCTCAGTCAGGGAGGGGGAAAGGATCACTCCCTCCACTGACCCATATTTGTCTCTTGCAGACAGGAGGTCAGGAAGAGGCTCACTCTCCTTCTCTACCCAATCATCTGTTGCAAGGAGCATTGACAGCTCAGTCCGCTCAAAGTGTGGCTTGAGACAGTTGACATGCAGGACCCTTAAAGGGTTCCTTGGAGACCGCAAGTCCACCAGGTAGGTGACTTCGCTCTTGCGTTCCACCACCTCAAATGGCCCAGTCCACTTATCCTGGAGCACCCTACGCTCCACTGGTGCCATCACCCACACTTTTTGTCCAGGTTGCAACTTGACCAGAGTGGCATTCTGGTCATACCAGCATTTCATGTCCTCCTGGCTTACTTCCAGGTTCTCCTGAGCGAGACTCCTGAAGTGGGCAGTCTGGTTTCTCAAGCCAGCATGTCACTGAATACATCCTGGGGGGGTTTACTAGGGGCTTTCTCCAAAGCTTCCTTAACCAGACTCAAAGGTCCCCTCACAGGGTGGCCATAAATCACCTCAAAGGGACTAAACCCAAGTCCTTTTTGAGGCACCTCCCTGTAGGCGAACAGAAGGCATGGCAAGAGGACATCCCACTTCCGCCTCAAGGGCTCTGACAGGCCCATGATCATGCCTTTTAAGGTGCGGTTGAATCTCTCAACCAGACCATTACTTTGGGGGTGGTAAGGGGTGGTGAACTTGTAGGTTACCCCACACTCCTTCCACAGACACTTCATATGAAGTTGGTACCCCTATCAGATACCACATCCTTGGGGAACCCTATGTGGGTAAAAACCCCCATCAAAGCACGATCCACCACAGGGGAAGTGATTGATCTTAAAGGAATGGCTTCTGGGTACCGGGTTGCAGGGTCCACCAAGACCAGGATAAACCTGTTGCCCATGGCTGTCTTGGGATCCAGAGGCCCCACAATGTCAATGCCTACCCTCTCAAAGGGAGTACTGACAACAGGCAAAGGTTGGAGGGGAGCCTTACATTTCCTCCCACTCTTGCCACTTGCCTGACAAGTCTGTCAAGTGTACCCACTTGCCAGGCCTAAACCTTCTTTTTTCTTACATGTCCAACACCCCTAAGGTACACCCTAGGTTGCCCCAAGGGCAGGGTGTAGTGTATGGTTAAGGTAAGACATATAGGCCCTCATTCTGACCTTGGCGGTCTTTTCGCAAGACCGCTGAGTTACCGCCGCGGTGAAGACCGCCGACCGCGGCGGTGTGCCGCTGTGCGCATTCTGACCGCTGGGAGCGTTCCGCCGGAAAACCGCCAGCAGCCACACTGGCGGTCGGCGGGAAAGTGGAGACTGGTCAACCTCCACCGCCACGCCAGCAGAACACCGCCCACAGAATTACGACCCACATTTCTGTGTGGCGGTCTTCTGTTGGCGGTCTTCTGTTGGCGGTCACGTCCCTATGGCTCCCGTCGCCTCCCGGAGGACCAACGCACAAGGTAAGTTGATCGTCCGTGAGGGGAGGGGGTGGGGGGGTGTTGTGTGATGTGGGCGTGCATGGGGGTGTGCGTGTGAGTGTGTAGAGTGGGTGTGTGAGTGCGTGTATGCGGGCGGGGGGTGCTGCTGTGTCTATGGGTAATGTGTGCTGTTCGGCAGGTGCGCATGTCGGCATGTATGTGTGCGGGTATGTGTCCCCGTTGTGTATGTGTGTGTAGGGGGCGTGTATATGTGCATGTTGGGGGTGTGTGCATGTCGGGGTACATGTATGTGCATGTCGGGGTGGGGGTGGGGAGGGGGTTCGTACCACCTCTGGGGGGTGGCAGGGGGGTGGAGGGTGTGGGGGGAGGACTCGGGTGGGTAGTGGGGGGGTGGGGGAGACCCCTATCAGTGCCAGGGAAGGAATTCCCTGGCCCCGATAGTGCTTACCGCCATGGTTCGCACGGCGGTTCCCGCCCGCAAGAAACCGCGGCGGTAGGCAGGGTCATAATACCCTTGGCGGGCTTGGGACGACCGCCGGGCCGGAGTGCGCAAACTCCAGCCCCGCGGTCATGACCGCCGTGGCGGTCGGAGTGGAGAAGTAGCGGTCGGTCGCGGCGGGGACCGCCGCGGTCAGAATGCCATTTTTAATACCGCCGGTCTGTTCGCGGTCCGACCGCCGTCTCTCCGCCGACCGCCAGGGTCAGAATGAGGGCCATAGTAATGTGTTTTATATGTCCTGACAGTGAAATATTACTAAATTTGTTTTTCACTGTTGCAAGGTCTGTCCCTCTCATAGTTTAACATGGGGGCTACCTTTAAATCTGATTAAGGTGTAGATTCCCTTTGGGAGCGGATGGACATGTGGAGTTTGGGGTCTCTAAGCTCACAATTTAAAAATACATCTTCTAGTAAAGTTGATTTTAAGATTGTGTGTTTGAAAATGCCGCTTTTAGAAAGCGAGCATTTTCTTGCCTATACCATTTCTGTGAATCTGGCTGTTTGTAGATTCCCTGTCTGGGTCAGTTTGACAGTTCGGACGGTTACCCCTCACACTAGACAGTGACACAAAGGGAGCTGGGGTGTAGCCTGCATATCCTGATGAGCCATCTGTGCTAGGAGGGAGGGGTGGAGTGGTCACTCACACCTGAAAAGGCTGTGCCTGCCCTCTCTTGTTTCTAGAAGGGTTCCTAAAGTCTGTGGTTTTGGGTGCCCTTCTTATACCCAATCTCTTCTTTGAAGTAGGCCTACTTCAAAGTAAAGTCTCTTTTGAATGTGAAATCCTGCCTTGCCCAGGCCAGGCCCCAGACACTCACCAGGGGGTTGGAGACTGCATTGTGTGAGGGCAGGCACAGCCTTTTCAGGTGTGAGTGACCACTCCTCCCCTCCCTCCTAGAACAGATGGCTCATCAGGATATGCAGGCTACACCCCAGCTCCCTTTGTGTCACTGTCTAGTGTGAGGGGTAACCGTCCCAACTGTCAAACTGACCCAGACAGGGAATCTACAAACAGCCAGATTCACAGAAATGGTATAGGCAAGAAAATGCTCACTTTCTAAAAGCGGCATTTTCAAACACACAATCTTAAAATCAACTTTACTAGAAGATGTATTTTTAAATTGTGAGCTTAGAGACCCCAAACTCCACATGTCCATCCGCTCCCAAAGGGAATCTACACCTTAATCAGATTTAAAGGTAGCGCCCATGTTAACCTATGAGAGGGACAGACCTTGCAACAGTGAAAAACAAATTTAGTAATATTTCACTGTCAGGACATATAAAACACATTACTATATGTCCTACCTTAACCATACACTACACCCTGCCCTTGGGGCAACCTAGGGTGTACCTTAGGGGTGTTGGACATGTAAGAAAAAAGAAGGTTTAGGCCTGGCAAGTGGGTACACTTGCCAAGTCGAATTTACAGTTACAACTGCACACACAGACACTGCAGTGGCAGGTCTGAGACATGATTACAGAGCTACTTATGTGGGTGGTACAACCAGTGTTGCAGGCCCACTAGTGGCATTTGATTTACAGGCTCTGGCACCTCTAGGGCACTTAACTAGGGACTTACTAGTGAATCAAATATGCCAATCATGGATAAGCCAATTACATACACATTTTGTAAAGGAGCACTTGCACTTTAGCACTGGTCTAACACTTTTTATATGTACATTATTGTGATATGCTGTTTAGTTTTATGTGGATATCGTCTGAGTGCCAAGCCTTGAAAAAGAATTGAATGGAACTGAAATTGCATATCTCCGTTTCTGAAGATTGGATTTTTGTAATTTTAGTCTCAAATAATTAATTAAATTGTACTCTACTTTTCTAAATTGGAGTGAGATTTTTCTTGTGTTGTATCTGAAGTGGTGCATACAGACTTTACACATTTCCTTTAATTTAAGCCTGACTGCTTTTGTGCCAAGCTACCAGAGGGTTGAGCACAGGTTAATTTGGGACTTGCTTGTTTTTCCCCAGTTGCTGCTTGAGTAGGGTTCCACCCACTCACTCAGTGACCCAATTCCCACCATCTGCTTTCTCAATTACCAAACTCATTGTTCCAATATGTGCATATAGTCCAAATATTTACCATTGTGATAGATGATAGATGACATATGACGATGGCTGAGAGGGATTCCAGTAAAGGAGACCATACTTTGTTTTGTAGCTCCTTGGAGTTCAAACATTCTCCTGAATGAGGCTAAGCAAAACGTTTGGTTAGCATCTATTCATGGACAGGGTGCATTCTAGGTTTACAGGGTTGTCATGAGGAGGGAATGTCTAGTATATCTATCAAATCATGTAGGATCGCTAGTTTAATAGATGTTCTGAAATATGTTGGACTACATGAGGCTGGGGTAACCAAGACATCTGAGTTGGAGTTAGAGATAAGTTAACTTGCCCATGAAATGTGGCATAATGTGCTATCCTCTTGATCACATTTTCAGCCTTTCAGATGATGAGTTAAACCCAATTTTACACGGTGTGTTGGGGTCAAATATACAATGTAAATTTATGTTATGTTTCCCGTAAACCATGGTCATGAGGTAACTGGTCCTCTTTTGTCTATTCAGTTGAGTAGAGTTCTGTGATTACTCGGTTAGAGAGTCCTGTTACTATTGCATTATTTGCTCCCAATAATCTAATAAAGATATACATTGGTATTAGTGTATTAAAAAGGGGATCTTAGGCAGTGTTTTAGTTGACAATGGCAACTGTGGAAGGCTTCTCATTTTGAGTTTCTAATTCTTCCCAAGGAAGGATTACGGGCCTGACTTAGAGTTTGGCAGATGGATTGTGTACAGTGGCCATTGCAGAGTTTTTTACTCTTGCCATGGCAATGGTACTCAGCTAGCAAAATTGAGAGATATTCTCCAACCCAATAAACATCTCTTGCATTTTCAGGGACCACCTGTACCTTCCTGCATTCAGATGTAATTATGACATATGAGTCAAATGCCCCCAAGGCCCCCAGCAAGGTTCCTAAAAGTACAAGTCCTTTGTCACAGTACCCATGTTGCTGGGCCTCCGGGACCTTTCAAGCCGCCTGTATGCACCTCTGGTTCCTCACTCATAGGAGCCTTTCTTTATTCTTGGCCTCCAGTTTCATTACATAGGCGTCCCACATGGTCAGCACCGTGTCGCCATTGCCCTAGAGTCTAATCAAGGTGACTATATCTGTGTCTAGTTTGGCCCATTTCAAAAGGCCCAGTAGCCAACCCCTCATGTCAGGCGCCATACTTATGTCAAACTTTCAGCTTTTTTTAATTTTCATAAACAAAGCAGGATTTTATTTTTCAAAAATAAAGAAAATGGTCAGTGAGAACTTGTAATTTGTCTTCCAGCTCTAAAAAGCAAGGGTGGACAAATAGCAATCCCTTAGATGGACATTACTTGTTGGGCCATTAGAGGTGTATGTCAGTGGCAGAGATGGAGAAGTCTCTGCCATCAACATACTAAAGGTCTGTCCAACTATAAATGAGGCAGTTTAGTGCAGAGGGTACTCCATCACCGTTGCAATGGAGCACCCAACTCTAAATCAGCCCCTATGTGATTGTCATCATATGTTCAATTGTCTTGATTTAATTATTTGCCCATTTGGTCCAAGACACAGGACATTCCCCTATCTTTAATTTTTCATTTTTCTATATTGGAACATCTGTGCACAAATATGAGTTTATGTTCATTGATATATTGCCACACTATCAAGAAAGAGTTTGCCATGGGATTCCTTTGTGGGGATCAGTTCAATTGTGATAAGTATATCCTCCATACTATGGTATTCTCAAAGTATGTTTAGTTCAGGTTTCCCAAAAAAGGTGTAGAGATGGAAGTCAGTAAAATGTGAATCATTTGAGGTATGTGTCATGCAGTATGGTAGATTTCTATTAATGGAAGTCTCAATCCACGTGTCGTCGTATGTGCATACATTTATGCAAGTTTGCCTTGAGCTCTACCTCTGTGCAATACTGATCAATGTGGCACAGTAGGCCTGGACATGGATGGAATCACCATGGGAAGTATGCTCAGTACATAGTTATACCAAGGGATATCTTTATTATATTTTATTTATTTATTGTGTGATTGGATCAAATCTATCAGACAAATTCAACCCTAATACATAACAAGTTGAATTCATTTCATGCAAAAAATCATGAAACCACTGGGATAAAGAACAAAATCTCAATAAAGAGAACACTATGATAAATATCTTCCTCTGACAAACCATGTGGATTTTCAGAGACCAAAAAGATCACAAACGGACTAGAGTCTGTTTTGTATATTCATTTGTACAATAATGCAGTGTTTCATCTTCTAGATTCTGCAAAGGAGAACAATCAACTTGCAGTTTTTGCATCCTGCATTGGATGGCTGGAAGCTGTCTGACGCCATGGTAGGCATGTTCGTAGGATAGCTTCCATCTGTCCTGGCACCTACCTACTGAGGAAGTACTGGTGATCCCCCGATGGGCCAGCTCACAATATGCCCCCTGCCCAGGCATGGCAACAAAAGTGCTTCCCTGCCAACCACCGCCCCCTACCGTAGCAATCTGATGACATCAGAAAGCACACCTGCATGCCGGCTTCCCATCAGAGCAGGCCATAGGTGCTGGAAGCAATTTGCTTCCGGAGCCGGTTGGGAGAAGGAGGTGAGTGTTCCTCCTGGGAGGGGTTGGGGGCTGCAAAGAGGCATCAGTGGGAAATTAAAGAGTTCTCCTTTCCCCCGGTGTCTCTTTGAAATGTAATCCTGCTGCACAATTGTACGTGTGATCGCCATTGTGCAGCAGGAATACCCACTAGGCCACCAGAGCTTTCTGTTTTGTTGTTTATGGAACTATGGGGAGCAGCCCCTTGGTCACTCCACTTTAGGGGACAAATAGTTTGTCCATTTCTGATCAGCCAAATGCCCTCAAGGGGGGTAAAAACCACTAGCTACCAGGGAATTTATATTTTGGCTATGTCTGGGAGTGGTCCCTTTGACAAGGGTTGCAGGGGCAAATATTTTTGCCATTTTAGCTCCTATTCGGGGCAGTTTGGCCATTCCTTGAGGCCCATATGGCCGCAAGGGGGCAGACATGACTAGCCACCAGGGAATTCACATGTTGACTATGTTAGGGAGTGTCCCCTGGGTAAGGATCGCTCCCCTTTAGGGGGCAAATATTTTGGCCATTTCTGCCCCCCATGGGGGCATATTGGCTATTTCTTCCAGCCCATCTTCTCCCTAGGGAGGCAGAAACCACTAGCCACCAGGGAATTTATATTTTGGCTTTGTTGGGGAGCGGTCCCTCCAGCAAGGTTCACTTCCCTTTAGGGGGCTAATATTTTGGCCATTTCTGCCCCCGATTGGCTATTTCTTTAGGCCCATCTTCCCCTTAGGGAGGCAGAAACCACTAGTCACTAGGGATTAAACCTTTTGGTCATGTTGGGGAGCAACTCCTTGGGTAAAGGTCGTTCCCCTTTAGAGGACATCTATTTTGGCTGTTTTTGCCCACCCTCCCCCCCCCTTAGGGGCAGATCAGCCATTTTTAGGTCCATCTGCCCCAAGGGGGGAAGAAACCACTAGACACCAGGGATGAAATCTTTTGGCCATGTTGGGGAGCGGTCCGTTGGGCAAGGATCCCTCCCCTTTAGAGGGCATATATTTTGGCTGTTTCTACCCTCCTTAGGGGCAGATCAGACCTTTTCTCTAGGCCCATCTGCCCCAAGGAGGGCAGAAACCACTTTCCATCAGGGAATTTATATTTTGGCTTTGTTGGGAAGCGGCCCCTTGGGCAAGGGGCACTTTCCTTTAGGTGGCAAATATTTTGGCCATTTCTGCACCCCATTTCTTTAGGCCCATCTTCTCTACTGGGAGGCAGAAACCACTAGCCATCAGGGATTGAATCTTTTGGTCATGTTGGGGAGCGACTCCTTGGGTAAGGGTCGTTCCCCTTTAGAGGACATCTGTTTTGGCTGTTTCTGCCCCCCCCAACCCTAGGGGCAGATCAGCCATTTTTTAGGCCCATCTGCCCCAACGGGGGAAGAACCCACTAGGGATTAAATCTTTTGTCCATGTTGAGGAGCCGCCCAGTGGGCAAGGGTCCCTCCCCTTTAAAAGACATATATTTAGGCTGTTTCTGCCCTCCATAGGGGCAGATCAGACCTTTTTTTCTAGGCCCATCTGCCCCAAGGAGGGCAGAAACCACTTGCCACCAGGGAATTTATATTTTGGCTTTGTTGAGAAGCGGCCTATTGTGCAAGAATCACTTCCCTTTAGATGGCAAATATTTTGGCCATTCCTTCACCCCATTTCATTAGGCCCATCTTCTCCCTTGGGAGGCAGAAACCACTAGCCACCAGGGATTGAATCTTTTGGTCATGTTGGGGAGCGGCCCCTTGGGTAGGAGTCGCTCCCCTTTAGGGGACATATATTTTGGCTGTTTCTGCCTCTTTAGGAGCAAATCAGCAATTTTCTAGGCCCATCTGCCCCAAGGGGGAAAGAAACCACTAAACACCAGGGATTAAATCTTTTGGCCATGCTGGGGAGTGGCCCATTGGGCAAGGGTCCCTCCCCTTAAGAGGGCAGATATTATGGCTGTTTCTGTCCCCGTTGGGGGCAGAGCACCCATATTTTTTAGGCCCATCTGCCCCCAAGCGGGGCAGAAAACCACTAGACCCCAGGTAAAGTTCCTGAATGTTTCGGGAACAAGAATTTGGTTGATGGTCTGCGTGTACTGGCCTTTGGCTGCCTGTGTGTACTGGCATTTGGCTGTCAGTGTATGGACTCGCGCTTGGGTGCTGGTGTGTGTATGTTGTTGCTTCCCTTGCGGTATGTGTAGAATGACACTTGCCTGGAGGCGCATCATTTGCATTTGTGGTCATAATGTTTTATTTCAGTTTTTTACTGTAGTGCTCATTTTTTGATTCCTTTGCTGTGACTCCAGCTTGCGGTTTCAGCAACAGCAGCTCTGCAGTTTGTGTAGTTGCATGTGTTTGGTAAGAAAAACATTTTTTATACTGTTTACTCCGAATGAGTATCATTGCCATGCATGAATACGTTTTTATATAAATGGTGTAATAATCGCAGCATATTTAGCTTTTGTTATATTGTGTGTGAAATTCTCCTTGGATTTGTTCATGATGTGCATTGTGTTGTCTTTGTGTAATTTGTTTTTGTTTTTCCTTACAGGTAGGTAATCATTGGTGCTTGCTGTGTCTGTGCAGAGTAGTGCAGATGATCCTGAGTCCAGCTACCACTGGCAAGTGAGTAGTATTGTATTCAAGTGTATACGTTTTTGTGCTTTGTGTTCATTGACTTTGCCTTCCAGGTTTCTATATGCAAGTTGTTTTACTTTCTGTTTGATAAGGCCACACGTTATTACTTCTTTTACACAGTGTTGGGTATTGCTGTCAACTTACTTTTATCAGTAAGGATTACGGCTAGCCACAGGATTACCACTCAGCAAAGGTTGTTGGTGAGCTTTTTGATTCTTCCTCTGACTATGATTATAATACTTATTGCATATGAGACAGAGGAGGAAGTTCAATATTCCGGCAGTGAATTTTCTGTCTGACAGGAATCATCTGATGATGAAGCTACTCTCAGTTCAGAGGAAGTGTGGATAGTGCAGCAAGAGGCATCTGGATTGCAACCTGAGACTGAAAGCTTCTCAATGGAAGAGCTGATCTCTGTGCTGCCCCAAACATAGTGCAGCCGGCATTGCCTGCCTTTACCTGTGCTGCAGGGTGTAGAGTGAATTCTGAAAATGTTTTGTCTATAAATTTCTTCAGTTGTTTATGGACCACATATTTTTGGATGAGATTGTTCACCAGACTAATTTTATGCTGAACAGTATTTGAGGGATAACAGGGCCACACTTAAGCCCCACTCTAAAGCTACCCAGTGGACTCCCACAAATCTGGATGAGTTGAAAAAGCTCCTGGGTTTAATTTTGTTGATGGGCATGATAAGGAAGCTGTCACTGTTTTCACATTGGTCTACCAGTCCCTTGATGGCAACTGCCATATTTCCTGCAATCATAAGTTCTGATTGGTATTTAATTTTGCTTTGGATGCTGCATTTTGTTAGTAATTCCTCTGCATTTCCACAAGATCACCCTGTTTGTGACCTTCTTTTTAGGTTTTGGCCTGTCCCTGATCACTTTGTAGACTGATTTTCAGAGATCTATTTGCCAGGGAAATAAATAGCTGTGGGTGAGTCTTTGGTCCTGATCAAGGGTCATTTGTTTTTTAGGCAGTACATTCCTAGAAAGGGGTCACATTATGGAATTAAGATCTATATGCTGTCTAAGAGTAGTGCAGGATATGTCTATAATTTCAGGGTGTACACTGGTAGGGACTCCACTATTGACCCCTCTGGTTATCCATCCACTTTTGGAGTTAGTGAAAAACTTGTGTGGGAACTTGGTAGATGACTGAATTGTGTAGCTGTTCAGAATCACCCATGGGCTTCCCACTGGTTTCCACCACAAACTGGAAGTAGGTTGAAAGCACAAAAAATAGGGAATATGGGCTGCCTCTTTGACACATATCAAAACTGTGGTGCAAAATTAGTTTTTTAGATTCAGCTGTGCATGTTCCTGGAAGCTGGGAATATGGTGATTTTAGTACACGAGACTGTTTGTGAATGACGTTTTTAGGTAAACAAAGAGACACATATCTGGAGCACTTTTTCCCTCTTTTTTTCAAAATTTGGCTATGTTTTGCCCATTTTTTTGGTCCCCTCTAGTGGGAATCTACAAACCATTGGTATCTTTGGAATTCCTAGGATGTTGGAAAATAAGGACACGCATTTGCCATGGATAACTTATGTGGAAAGGATGTTATGGAGCCCAAAGCACAAACTACTCCAAATATCCAAAAAACAGCTCAGCACTGGTGGGGAAAGGGCATAGCAGCGAAGGGCTTAATGATATGCTTTACAAAAAATAGCAGATGTTCCTCATTCTGTTTGGAAGCAATTCAGACTGGATATTTGGTGGACTTATGTATAATGTTAGACCACCTATCTAAAAAAACTATCAAAGGCAACGTGTCCAATCTAAATTTAATGTAAAGTACTCTAGTGCTAAATGGTTTGATGCAATATAAAAATTCTTCAAACGTGGGATTACATTTAAATAATAAGAAATTGACCATTAGGCTCCCACCATAAAGGACAACTACCAGAAAGAACTTTTAATATCTTGCTTTTAGAATTTCTCAGTCATTTCAAGAATCATAATGGGATTATCCCAATGGTCACTTAAACGTAACCTTCTATGTAAAGTTTTTCCATAGGAAAACAAGAAAAATTCCAAGTAAGTAGGTCTTTGTATCATATCTTTTAGGGCTGCTCTTTGTAGGTCAAACTCTCTATGACCCTTAAACATATCCAATACATTAGGGACTTCAGGTTCATAAAATAGGAAATTGCTGTTAATGCAAGATCTAATACCTGAGTTGTTGAGGCACTCTTTGGGGCCCTCAATATGATGACATTATTTTCATTCTTAGGTAATGAATCAGCTGTTTAATGGCCCCATAATTCAGCTCCATATAGTGCTACACTGGCTACTTTGGAATTATACATCTCTACTACAAGTGATTCCGGATGTTTAGAAGAGTTTTTTGGCAAGCTTGAGCAGGGCTGACAATCTGTGATCCAAAATGAGCTAGCCTTTTTGAAGTTTAGATGCTGAGTTATTTAAGCCTAACAATTGAATTTAGATTAAGCAGCATTAATTTCCAAAAAATATCCAGCACAAAACATACTAAATTGAGGGGAGTCATCATTTTATTCACCCAATCTCTACCTAAAAACAATAGGTTTACCTCCTTCTATCTTCATAATTCTGAGTTCATTTGACACTTCAATGGCTTGATATTATAAGGAATCATGCTATATGGACCAATGTTTATTAGAATCCCTGAATATTTGAGGTTGAGTGTGACCCATTCCAAATTATAGGTAGCTATCTTAGCTCTTGTAGTGGAGTGCGACACACGGAGAACTTCACATTTTGACCAACTCATTTTTAATCCAGAGATGCTAGAGAAGGTCTCTATGAGAGTAATGAGTGACGACTGCAAGGTGGTGGGTTCTTCAAATGTCAACAATATGTCATCTGCACATAAAAGTGATTTTTATTTCTCCTGCAACCATATGGATCATTTGAATGGCCTGTGTTGTGCACAATACTATTGCCAATGGTTCTAAAGCTAAACAAAAAAAACAGGGAGAGCAGGGGTCTACTGTGTCCGGTTCCTTCCTCTGAAAAAAATTCTCTACATTTCATTTGTACAGAAGAGGTCTTGTAGAGGCAGCAAATTTTAGATATGAATTTATCAACTAAGTTAAATCTATCAAAAGTCATGAGGTGATAGCCGCATTCAATTTGATCGAAGGCTTTCTCTGAAATGAGGGCAATGGGAATGTCCAGGTCTGCAGTGTTTTTAATTGTCCAGAGTAAATGGAAACACAATCATAAGTGTTGTGTAGAGTTTCTACCAGGAAAACCCCCCACTTGGGGCTAGTCAAAAAATTGGGTACATCCTTAGGGCCAATAATGAGTACATTGTTTGATAGTTTCACTTTATCAAAGAGGTATTGACCTTGTGGATATTGTCCTACTTTTAAAATATTAAATGCTGAGTGATGTTGTACAGAATAGCTACTCCCCAAGATTTTAATGGCTTAGAAAAATGCGATGTTCTTTGTAGGCCTTAATTAGTGTGACTACAGTCAACAACTATTCCCACCCATTCTGTTCTTATTTTGTTTCCAATGGTCTTAAATGCATCTTCTTTAAACAGTGCTATGACTGCTTGTTTCGTGGCCAGGTAGTGCAATATATTTTTCTTATACTTAACGTTTCGCTTACATTTAAAGATACAATCCACAAGCTCTTGTTTATCTGCTTCATTTTTATGATAAGATTTTAAAATATGTGTACTTGGTCTTTAATTCTTGTTAGTTACATTCTACTGGAATACGCTGGGATATACTTCAGTGGGTGAGTCCTATATTTTATTTACCTATTAAGTGAATATACTGAGTCTGCATACCTGTGTATTTCAATTCTTGACGAAGAGGTATGCGGAGGATGTCCTAAGTACAATCAGTTAATGTGTACTGTAGATCAAGGAATTAGGAGATGGATTAGGGACAGGGCTTTTGTGATACATCTTTTTTTTATAACTTCCCTTAGTAGGTGTTGAAGTTTTCAGCATAGTATACAATCTGATAGATGGGTTTC
The DNA here is from genome assembly GCF_031143425.1 of Pleurodeles waltl. Taxonomy (NCBI): domain Eukaryota; kingdom Metazoa; phylum Chordata; class Amphibia; order Caudata; family Salamandridae; genus Pleurodeles; species Pleurodeles waltl. The sequence goes on from NC_090442.1 coordinate 439,027,152, forward strand.
TATTACCAAGAAGTATATGTAAAGAAAATAGACAAGCCCTACTGTGAGCATTGGAGGTTTAAACTCTTTATTCTTAACCCCTAAAGTGCCACCATCAGCCGCACCCCTGGCCAACACTGGGGAGGGGTTTAAATGCCTACCTGGTGCTTTGCACAACAGGGATTTTTTAATTTTATTTTTAACTCAGGTTAATCGGGAAGAGCATCCAGAGAGTCCCAAGGCTTTTCTTTCTTACTGTAAAGAAACTTTGCATTAAGGTAATGCTGACAGGATTGCAGAAAAATTTAAGTAAAATGAGCCAATGAGATTGTTCTACTTTCACAGGGGGCATACCTCAGCCCTCAGAGCACTGATTGCTTTGGGGAAGAATTGTTGGAAAGGGGAGAATCTCCCCTCTCCAATGGTATTTCTGCCCCTCGGGTCCCTGCTTGGAGATCACCACTGGAGAGTGATCCCAAAGCAGGGATGTTCCCGCTAGGCACCAGGGAATGGGAGATTGGCCCTTAGGCAAGGGTCAAACTCTCCCACATCCACTAAAAATATCTATCTTTTTGCCCCCCAAAGGAGGCAGATGGGGGTAGTTACCCTCATTCTGCGCCAGGGGAGAAAGCTCACTATACACCAGAGATAACTAAAAAATATATATAGGTGTGAGGGCTTCCCACATTGGGCATGGCCATGCCACCACCCAAAAACAATGTAGACAGTCATTTTTACCCCCCCCCCCCATGGGGGCAGATAGGGTGATTACCTCCAATCTACCCTTCTGGGAGGGTAAGAAACCAACACCAGGGACTGCTTTTATTCAGTATTTTTTATGGGGGTGCTCACCTGACATGGGCCCTTGCTCTCCCCCACCCTGTGGACCAATAGACTTTTTGACCCCCTTAAGGTAGATAGGGGTATTCACTCCAATCTGCCCTGGGGGCAGCAAGCCTGGTAAACATCAGTTACTGCATTTAAGCAGCCTTTTTAGGAGGAAGTGGGCTACCTGGGCATAGCATCCTACCCCCTCCCACTCCAGGGCCCAATAGACTTATTACCCTATGGGGATATTGATAGGGGTATTCACCACCAATCTGCCCCTGCGGGTGACAGGAAGCCCACTAGACAGCAGGAACTGCATTTGTGTAGTGATTTTTTGGTGGGAGGGACCCCCTGGGCATGGACCCGTGCCCCTCCCCACTATGGGGACTGATTAGACTATCTGCCCCCCCAGAGTTGGAGAGGAGTATTCATCCCCAATCCTCTCACCCCAGGGAGCAGTAAGCCCACTAGACACTAGGTACTTCAATATGGTGCCAAAAGAAACAAAAAGATGGGGGGGCCTACACTGACATCAAGCTATATCCCTGCCCCAGTAGGGGCAATAGTGTCTTTCTGCACCCTTGGGGACAGATGGAAGGCTTGACCAAATTATAGATATTGCCCCAAATCTATCCCCTGGCGGTTTAGAAAGACCACGAAACACCAGGGATTTTGCATTTTGGGCAGAAGAAAGTGGTGCAGCTGCCACACTCTGACATCAGGCCATACTACCATCCCAAAGGGGACAAACCAGTATTATGGCCTCCAAGGAGGGCAGAGCAGGAATTTGCCTCTGCATGATAAGACTATTTTTTGTATAAAGGGGTGTGCTGGCCTATCCTGACATCAGGTCACAACCTCAACCTTAAAGCCTCAACAGTCTTTCTGCTCCCTTGCATCCCATCCCAATTTCAAGCAAGAGGACATTTTATGCTTTTGGATGTTGTTTTTACAGGAGAGTGAGGCTAAATCCCAATATTGTCCCACTTGTCATAGTAAATGGTTGCACATTCTGGGCTTAGGCAGGCCACTGCCTGGACACAAACTGCCAGACATAGACATTTTGGGAAACTAGACATCAAGGAGAGCTTTGCATGGATACCATGACACTTTTTTATCCACAATGTTCTGCACATCTCAAACTGTGCCTAAAATCATTAATGTATCTTACATTTCTGTGACGTAAGCATCTGAAATACACAAGGAGCCACAAAATTGAAATTTCCCAGCATTTCCCAACCTCTTCCAATAAAAATAATACTGTTTTTTATGGGTAGGCCTAGGGTCCACATCAGGAAAAGCCCCAAAATGTAATACAGAAACATCAACATTTACTACAAAAAAAACTAACCTGTTAGGCAATGGGGATAACCACGTTAACTGGGCACGAGCTAGGCCACTACCTAGTGAAACTTACCAAACCCACACATGTATGAAAACTAGACACTTGGATGAGTCGAGGGTGGTGTGCTTGGCATGGATCTCATGACTTTTGATTAGATACAATGCCCTACAAACCTCAAACGTTGTTTAAAATCACAAATTTACTTTTCATTTCTGTGGTGTAATCTACTGGAATTCACAGAGATCCACAAACCTCTTACCACCAGTGTTTCCCGATAAAAAAACTACCCCACTTGTGTGGTTGGCCCTTATGACTGTACAGGAATGGATCAAACCAGGGTCAATGGAAATAGTCAATGGAAATCCCACAGCTTATGTTGCAGGCACTAGGCCCATCCACAAAAATGGTGCACCATGTTTGCCCTGATAATTAGGGCAGTATTGGGGGGAGGTAGAATTTTGTGGATTACTCAGATTCCAGACATTTTCATAAAAAATAAAAAATAAAACAAGGCACACAACTGTGGAAACCCGTGGGTGTCTAGTTTTCATAAATGTCTGTGCTTGATAGATTTCCATGGGTGGCGCCCCTGCATGGCCCAAGTACAAAAGCTACCTCTACGTTCCATATATTGCATTAGGGCCTTTTGTGTGGTGGTCTCTTGTCCTAAGCACACAAGTTGAGTATTGTTGTTATTGGGAGACATGTAGGAACTCTGGGTGGTATGACATTTGTGGATCCTCACAAATGCTGGAACTTTCCGGCACAGAAATATTTGTAAAATGTGTGTTTTTAATCAAAATCTGAGGTATGCAATGGCTTCTGGGAAGGAAAACCTGATGAGAGCCATGCAAGTCAACCCACCCTAGATTCCTGGTGGTGTCTAGTTTTCAAAAATATACAGGTCTGATAGGTTTCCATAGGTATTGGCTGAGCTAGGGCCCAAAATCCACAGTTACCCACATTGCAAAAAAAGGGTCAGTTTACCAAATATGTTGTGTGTTTAGTAGAATTTTGGGCCCTTCCCTGTCATGGCACTAGGCCTGCCCACACAATTAGGTATCATTTTCATCTGGAGACTTAGGATTTGTGTCTCTCCATAGACTCCAAAGCTTTTACTCAAAGAAATGTGAGGAAAATGTATATTTTCAGTCAAAGTTTGAGCTTTGCAAAGGCTTCTGGAAACCTCAGGAGATTTATGCAAGTCACCCCACTCTGCGTTCCCCTGCATGGCTAGCTTTCATCTTATGCAGGTTTCCTAGGTTTCCCTTGGGACCGGCTGAGCTAGGGCACAAAATTCCCACCCCTCTACATTGCAAAAAAGGGTCAGTTTTCAGTTAGAAAGTGTGATGTGTCCATGTTTCATTTTGAGCCATTTTCTGTCACTGGCACTCTGCCTACCCACCCAAGTGAAGTACCATTTTGATTGGGAAAGCTAGGGAAATGATGGGTGGCAAAAATTGTGTAGCTCCCTGCAGCTTCCAGAAGTGTTCCTCACAGAAATGTGAGGAAAATGAGTGTTTTAAGAAAAGGTTTGAGGTTTGTGAAGGCGTCTGGATAAGAAAACATGGCAAGAGCCATGCAAGTCACCCCACACTGAATTTCCCTCCGTATCTGGTTTTCAGAAATGTACAGGGTTTGCTAGAGTTCTGTAGGAAATTGGGATGCTGGTTGAGGGGGATAAAGACCTCCTCAAACAGAAACCACAATGTCTGTCAGATTGAAATAAAAACAGACCCCAAATTATCCTGTGCTCAAAAATCTGGTAGCTTGTTACAGAGCAGTCAGGCTTATCTTAGAAGCAATGTGTAGCATATTTATGCAGTACTTCAAACAGAAAAAGAGCAAAAATACAAGACAAGAAAAATCCAGCACCAAATTAGAAAATTAGAGTGAGTGTTCATGAATAGGCAATGATCAAAATGACAAAAATTCAATCAGTATAATGGGAGATATGACATTGTAAAAGTTGAGTGAAAATAGTTCCAAAAAGTACAAAGTTCCAACTGTGGTTTTCTGGTCACGCTGGACTGGGACAAAGTCACAAGTTCAGGTTGACCACAATGGGGTGTAGGCCGGCTACAGGGACTCAGTTAGGCACACTGGACAAGAGTACCTTAAATCCTGATTGCGGAGTAATGCTAAGTCCTTGCTCTGAGTTGCACTGACTGTTGTTGAGAGACCATTGACAGGGAGCTTCTGATGCGCGGTCCTGCACCAAGATGCGTTGTGTATCAGTCAGTGACTGTCAATAGGAGCTCGAGATGCAAGGTCCGGCGCATTTGTCAAGAATGCTGTTGGGGCTTGAGTAGTGATGTGTCAGCCCTGAGGCCCAGATGAGTCATGCTAGGCCGGTGCTGCTGAGGCCTCTGGTGCTTTTGAGGACTTGCATTGAGCTTCATCGTGCTGCATCAAGCCAGTCTGGTTGTTAGCATTGAGATGTATTGTGCTGGGTCGGGCTAGTGGAGCCACCTAGATGATGCGTGGTCCTGCTTTGGAGCTGTGAAGAGCTGCTGAGCACTGGGCAGTTGTCAGCGTCATGCTAGTTCAAGCTTGCAGAGCTATTTAGGAGATGCTCAGTCCTCATCGAAGATGCATGGAACAGAGAAGCCTGTTGTGTCCTTGTGACTTGAGGACAGGAGGTCAGCCAACTGACCCTTGGAGTTCTTGGAGTCCTGGGACACACAGATAGACTGTTCATGTAGGCATCTCACAGCAGAAGAGTCCTGGTATAGCAACAGCAGTCATTGGGCAGCATTGCAGGTCAGCAAGGCAGACTTCACAACTGGCCAGTCCTTCCTGACAGAGTCCACAGGTCCAGACGTGATCTGTAGAGTGGGTGTTTGAGGTCCAATATTTACACTTGGTGCCATCTTGTGGGAGAAGCTGCTAGAGGATTCCCTTTGAAGTGGATAGGTTTCCTACCTCCCCTGCACTGGCTCCAGACTAATGACAAGGGTATGCAGCCATTTGTGTGAAGACAGGACATAGGCGGTCATTCTGACCGCGGCGGTCGGCGGTCGCCGCCCGCCAAGCGGTTCCCGCCGAAAGACCACACCGCGATCGAAAGACCGCGGCGGCCATTCCGGCTTTCCCGCTGGGCCGGCGGCTGACCACCAGAAGACCGCCGGCCAGCCCAGCGGGACAGCCCCTTCAACAATGAAGCCGGCTCGGAATGGAGCCGGCGGAGTTGAAGGGGTGCGACGGGTGCAGTGGCACCCGTCGCGATTTTCACTGTCTGCTAAGCAGACAGTGAAAATCTTTTGTGGGGCCCTGTTAGGGGGCCCCTGCACTGCCCATGCCAGGGCATGGGCAGTGCAGGGGCCCCCAGGGGCCCCACGGCACCCGTTCCCGCCATCCTGGTTCTGGCGGTGGACACCGCCAGAAACAGGCTGGCGGGAAGGGGGTCGGAATCCCCATGGCGGTGCTGCAAGCAGCGCCGCCATGGCGGGATCCCTGGGCCAGCGGGAAACCGTCGGGAAACCGCCGGCTCGCCTTTTCCGACCGTGGCTTTACCGCCGCGGTCAGAATCGCCCAGGAAGTATCGCCAGCCTGTTGGCGGTGCTTCCGCCGCACTCCGCCATGGCGGTCATGGACCGCCAAGGTCAGAATGACCCCCATAGTCTATTGAGGTGCAAATGGGGCTGTGCCCTGCTCCGCCCTCCAATCTTGTCAGTGATGGCAAATCCGGGCCACCTAACCTCTCTATTCTGTGTGGCTGCCTGGGAGGAATACACAACCAACTGCCAAATACACCTAGGCGGTCATTCTGACCGCGGCGGTCGGCGGTCGCCGCCCGCCAAGCGGTTCCCGCCGAAAGACCGCACCGCGGTCAAAAGACCGCGGCGGCCATTCCGGCTTTCCCGCTGGGACGGCGGCCGACCGCCAGAAGACCTCCGGCCGGTCCAGCGGGACAGCCCCTTCAACAATGAAGCCGGCTCGGAATGGAGCCGGCGGAGTTGAAGGGGTGCGACGGGTGCAGTGGCACCCGTTGCGATTTTCACTGTGCTAAGCAGACAGTGAAAATCTTTGTGGGGCCCTGTTAGGGGGCCCCTGCACTGCCCATGCACTGCAGTGCCCAAAGCCCCAAAATGTAATACAGAAACATCAACATTTACTACAAAAAAAACTAACCTGTTAGGCAATGGGGATAACCACGTTAACTGGGCACGAGCTAGGCCACTACCTAGTGAAACTTACCAAACCCACACATGTATGAAAACTAGACACTTGGATGAGTCGAGGGTGGTGTGCTTGGCATGGATCTCATGACTTTTGATTAGATACAATGCCCTACAAACCTCAAACGTTGTTTAAAATCACAAATTTACTTTTCATTTCTGTGGTGTAATCTACTGGAATTCACAGAGATCCACAAACCTCTTACCACCAGTGTTTCCCGATAAAAAAACTACCCCACTTGTGTGGTTGGCCCTTATGACTGTACAGGAATGGATCAAACCAGGGTCAATGGAAATAGTCAATGGAAATCCCACAGCTTATGTTGCAGGCACTAGGCCCATCCACAAAAATGGTGCACCATGTTTGCCCTGATAATTAGGGCAGTATTGGGGGGAGGTAGAAATTTTGTGGATTACTCAGATTCCAGACATTTTCATAAAAAATAAAAAATAAAACAAGGCACACAACTGTGGAAACCCGTGGGTGTCTAGTTTTCATAAATGTCTGTGCTTGATAGATTTCCATGGGTGGCGCCCCTGCATGGCCCAAGTACAAAAGCTACCTCTACGTTCCATATATTGCATTAGGGCCTTTTGTGTGGTGGTCTCTTGTCCTAAGCACACAAGTTGAGTATTGTTGTTATTGGGAGACATGTAGGAACTCTGGGTGGTATGACATTTGTGGATCCTCACAAATGCTGGAACTTTCCGGCACAGAAATATTTGTAAAATGTGTGTTTTTAATCAAAATCTGAGGTATGCAATGGCTTCTGGGAAGGAAAACCTGATGAGAGCCATGCAAGTCAACCCACCCTAGATTCCTGGTGGTGTCTAGTTTTCAAAAATATACAGGTCTGATAGGTTTCCATAGGTATTGGCTGAGCTAGGGCCCAAAATCCACAGTTACCCACATTGCAAAAAAAGGGTCAGTTTACCAAATATGTTGTGTGTTTAGTAGAATTTTGGGCCCTTCCCTGTCATGGCACTAGGCCTGCCCACACAATTAGGTATCATTTTCATCTGGAGACTTAGGATTTGTGTCTCTCCATAGACTCCAAAGCTTTTACTCAAAGAAATGTGAGGAAAATGTATATTTTCAGTCAAAGTTTGAGCTTTGCAAAGGCTTCTGGAAACCTCAGGAGATTTATGCAAGTCACCCCACTCTGCGTTCCCCTGCATGGCTAGCTTTCATCTTATGCAGGTTTCCTAGGGTGTCTAGTTTTCATAAATGTCTGTGCTTGATAGATTTCCATGGGTGGCGCCCCTGCATGGCCCAAGTACAAAAGCTACCTCTACGTTCCATATATTGCATTAGGGCCTTTTGTGTGGTGGTCTCTTGTCCTAAGCACACAAGTTGAGTATTGTTGTTATTGGGAGACATGTAGGAACTCTGGGTGGTATGACATTTGTGGATCCTCACAAATGCTGGAACTTTCCGGCACAGAAATATTTGTAAAATGTGTGTTTTTAATCAAAATCTGAGGTATGCAATGGCTTCTGGGAAGGAAAACCTGATGAGAGCCATGCAAGTCAACCCACCCTAGATTCCTGGTGGTGTCTAGTTTTCAAAAATATACAGGTCTGATAGGTTTCCATAGGTATTGGCTGAGCTAGGGCCCAAAATCCACAGTTACCCACATTGCAAAAAAAGGGTCAGTTTACCAAATATGTTGTGTGTTTAGTAGAATTTTGGGCCCTTCCCTGTCATGGCACTAGGCCTGCCCACACAATTAGGTATCATTTTCATCTGGAGACTTATGCCATGCCAGTGGCATGGGCAGTGCAGGGGCCCCCAGGGCACCCGTTCCTGCCATCCTGGTTCTGGCGGCAGGCTGGCGGGAAGGGGGTCGGAATCCCCATGGCGGTGCTGCAAGCAGCGCCGCCATGGCGGGTTCCCTGGGCCAGCGGGAAACCGGCGGGAAACCGCCGGCTCCCCTTTTCCGACCACGGCTTTACCGCCGCAGTCAGAATCACCCAGGAAGCACCGCCAGCCTGTTGGCGGTGCTTCCGCCGCACTCCGCCATGGCGGTCATGGACCGCCAAGGTCAGAATGACCCCCCTAGTCACATAACACATTAAAAGTACATGGCCTACTTTTTAATTACATCGCACCGTGCTTTCTGGGTTGTGTAGGACCTGCACTAGGGGTCACTTAATTGTATTAAAAGGGAAGGTGTAGGCCTGGCAAAAGTTTTATTTTGCCTGGTTGAAATGTCAGTTTAGCTGTACACACACACACACGCTGTAATCACAGTCCTGAAAAAGATTTGTAAGGCCACTCAAATGGGTAGCATAATTAGTGCTGCATGCTTACTAGTAGCATTTAATTTATAGGCCCCAGGTACCTGTAGTACCACTTAACTAGGGTCCTAGAAGGAAAAAGAATATGCCAATTGGGGATAAGTCAATAGTATCATTTTGTGAGTGTGCACGTGCACTTAAGCAATGGTAAGCATTGGTAAAGAGCACAGAGTCCTATGGCCAAGAGAAAAGAGATTAAAACAAATATAGAAAGGTATGGCAAACAAATGGGGTAAGACCACCCCAAGGCTGAAAGTCCTAGCAGTTTCCCTGTTAGCAAGATCCCAAAATACACAGCTAACCACATTGCAAACAAAGGGTGAGTTTTCAGTGGAAAAATGTAATTTATCTATGTTGCGCTCTGGGCCCTTTCCTCTCGTCATGTGTACTAAGCGTACCCACACAAATCAGGTACCATTTTTATTGCGAGACTTGGGGGAATACTAAGGTGGTAGGAAATTTGTGGCTACCCATAGACTTCTGACATTTTCCTCCAGGAACATGAGGAAAATGTGTGCTTTAGTCAGAGTTTTAGGTTTGCATGGGAATCTGGGTAAGTAAATCCAGTGAGAGCTACAAAAGTAGCCCCACGTTGGATTTCCCTAGGTGTCTAGTTTTAAAAATACACATGTTTTCTAAGTTACCCTAGGTATCACCTGAGTTAGGGCCCAATATACACAGCTGCCCACATTGCAAAAAGTGGGTCAGTCTTCAGTGTAAAAATGTGATATGTTTATGTTACATTTTGGACCATTTCCTGTTGCTAGCAATAGGTCTACCCACACATGTAAGGTACGATTGTTACCAGGAACCTTGGGGGAGTGCTGTGTGATATGAACTTTGTGGCACACCACAGATTAATTGGTTTTGTTAGGCAAAGTTTGAGGATAGCAAAGGCTTCTAGGTAAGGATACCTGGTGAGTCCCACATGTCATCCCACCATATAATTCACCACAAGTGTCTAGTTTTAAAAAATGTACAGGTTTGCTAGGTGTCTTTAGGTGCTGGTTGAGTTAGGGCCCAAAATACACAGCTACCCACAAAGCAAAAAAGGGTTATTTTTCGATGGTAAAATGTAATGTGGCCACGTTGCATCTTGGGCTGTTTCCTGTCATGTTCACTAGGCCTACCCACACAAGTGAGGTACCATTTGTATTAGATGGCATGTAGCAACATAGAATAATAGAACATGTGTTATTGCCATTTGGATTTCACTGCATTTCTGACTTCTAAACGTAAGCCAGTTTGTAAAAAAGAATATATTTTGAAAAATGTCCTCTGAATCACATGCTAGTATGGGTACCTACAAATTCAGAGATGTGCTCCTGACATACTTTCCCTCTATACCCATTTTCACTCTACATATGAATATATATAGTATGAATACATATGAATACATATTAGTACATATGAATATGTATCAACTGGTCTATACTCGGTACACAATGAAAAAACATTGTAAGGTGCAGTTCAGTTGTTGGCTCTGAGTACTTTGGGATCTTGGACAATCTACAAACTTCATATATCCTCACAACAATAAGCGTCTAGCAAATATAATGGTATATTGCTTTTGTAAGTCCACAATTTTGACAGAAAGTTACAGATGACAATGTTGTCACAAATGACCATTGTTTCCCTTTCTTTTTTAATATTCTTTATTTCAACAATTAGGCCCTCATTACAACCTTGGCGGTGAATGCCGCTTATTGCCGTGCCGATGGCCGCCAAGATACCGTGACGGTGGTGGTAATCCGCCACGGGTATTATGACCCACACCGAGAATACCGCCACAATACAGATACACACACAAGTCCGCCACACCAAAGGTCAGTGATAAACTGGCAATTGCAAAACCCACACTGTCACGCCAACAGGAATACGCCCACAGTATCACAACTCACGAATCAACGCAACGGTCTTCCAGCTGCGGTAAAGCATTGGCATTACACACCGCTGCGCTCAAAATACACACACATGTACAAAACGACTCCACATTGGACAATTCAAAATACACACACCTGACACACATACACACACCAGACCCTCACACTTATACCACTACAAAACACACACCCACACTACCCACAACCCCTTAAAAAGAAAAAAGAGACCAAGCACAGAGACATGCAAAGAGCACACACTCAATCAGAGGCACAGAACACCATCACCCATACACCATCCACGCACATCACAGTATACACCCCAACACATCACCCCACATATCACTTCACACATCCACACACATATCAATCACACCACATCCATGGCACCGCAATGACACCCCAGGTTTTCAAAGGAGGAGCTAAGGGTCATGGTGGAGGAAATCATCCGGGTAGAGCCACAGCTTTTTGGATCATAGGTGCAGCAGACATCCATTGCAAGGAAGATGGAGCTATGGTGGAGAGTCGTGGACAGGGTCAAAGCCGTGGAACAGCACCCAAGAACCAGGGATGACATCAGGAAGAGGTGGAACGACCTATGGGGGAAGGTGCGTTCCGTGGTTTCAAGACATCAGATTGCTGTACAGAGTACTGGCGGTGGACCCCCACCTCCTCCCCCACAACTAACAACATGGGAGGAGCAAGTCTTGGCAATAATACATCCTGAGGGCCTCGCAGGATTAGCAGGAGGACTGGACTCTGGTAAGTCAAATCTTTACCATTATATGCCCCACCCTACCTGCATGCCATCACATACCCCCACACTTTCCCTCACTCCCATCACTCCACCAACTCACATATATTCCACTATCAGAACCCACCCATTCCCAATACCAAGCCCTGCATGCAACAACAATGCATGGACACCCATCACAGACCTGCATGAACATACATCACCACAGCATGCCCAGTAGAGAGACTCACCCAGCCCACATAACCTGCACTCACACAAGGCCAAGGCAACAGGGAAAGCACAATTATACAGGGAAACACACCCATTGCTCAAGATGGCACACACAGGTACAGTAACAATGCATTTGCATCCCAACAGGACCCCTACCCAACATCACCGGAGAGGAGGTGCCACCAACATCCAGCCCCCCCAGAAGATGCCCACAGTGATGACAGCAACTCTTTACGCCTGGATCACGATGACCAACCTGGCCCACCAGGGACCTCTGGACAGTCGGTTTCCCTACCACAGTCCCAACCCACCACAGAGCCTCCCCGCTCAAGAAACACCACCACAGCACCCACCAAGTGGGCCCATGCCATTGTCCCCAGGACACGCCAATCAGCAGTGTGTCCACTACTACAGGGACCTCAGGCAACCCCACAAACACAGGACGATCAGGGACCTGGGGTCAGTGGCAGTGGGCACACGGTTCAGGGGACAGAAGCACAGGACAGCCGGGAAGCTGAGAGGACTGCTGTAAGACAGGGGGAGGACAGGCCCAGGGAACCGACCCTCTACAAGGCACTCTCAAACATCATGGGAGCATACCACCATTCCCAGGAGACCATGGGCACGGTACTGGCCAAGTTACAGGACACCCAGCGACTGCAGGAGGGACAGTACCTGGGGATCAGGGAGGACCTCACAAAAATCTACACCATTTCGTCACCATAGCAGGGGTGCTGGCTGACATGGGCAAGACCATGAGGGAGGCAGTGGCACAACAAAGGGCCCCTGACACTAGTCAAAGCGAGGAACAGCTTTCTACCTCCATTGGCGCTAGTGGACAGGAGGCCCGCCACAGGACCAACAGGCCAGGAGCACCCCACCCCCTGCAGAAGGAGAACCACCCCACAAATGGTCCCTGCAATCCAGGCAGAAGACAGAGAACATTGCCAAGACCCCCACCAGGAAATAGGACTCTCCTAATTGTCACCCTTCTGTCCCACTCTGTCACCCTGTCCACCTTAAACTGCCATTACTCCCCTTCCTATGCCCCATTGGACAATGCACCTGTGATACTAAGAGACTGGACTCTACTCTGGACCTTCCTTCACCCTCACCCCAGCCCCTTGCACTTACCCTCATACTATTGAGCACAAAAAATAAACACCATTGAAATATAAACCATACTGGAGTCAGTGTAATGATTGGAAAGATGTATTCTTACAACATTCTCAAAGCATTGCAACGTCTATGTATATACCACAGTACCACAGTATGACAGTTGGTGGGCAGCAGTACATATAGCAGGAGCCAGAAGGGGGTACACAGATCTGAAAAAAAGGGAATCCAAAGGGAACAGTCAGTGTCCATAGACAGAGGCTAAGAGGCTGCCATGTACAATGTCCAAAAGTATACTGAAATGTGAAGTTGACCCAAGGGTAGGTCTCTCCCCCTGCCGCTGCAGCTCCTCCAGCTCCTCCAGGTTCCTGAGTTCCTGAGACCCACCTCACAGTAAGTACCCCCCACCTCCCAGCCCCTCGCTCTGCCCTGTGCTACTCACCCTCTCTCCTGCTCCTGCTTCTTTTCTTCTTTTCTTCTTCTCTGTTCTTCCTCCTCGCTCCTCGTCTGTAATCTTCTTCTGTACTCTTCTTTTCCCTGTCTTCTCTCTTCTTCTGTGTGCTTCTCAGCCTCTCCTGTCGCCTCTTTTCTATCTCCCCCCCTCCCGCCACCCCCTCTATTACCTATCTTCCTATCCTCTCACTCTACCTCTCACCCTCACCCACCTCTACAACCCCCCCTCCTCTATCTTCACAACCCTACTCCTATCTTTCTCCCTAATCTCCTAAACCTCCTAACACTCACCCTCCTCCACCCTTAAACCCTCCTCCCCCAGCTCTTCTCACTCTACCTGTCCCCCCCTCCCTCGCGCTTTCCCGCCGCGACCTCCTGCACGCCCCCGCCCCCCAGCTCCCATTCGCCCCCAGCTGACCCCTCCCCCCCTCCTACCTCATATGGCGGCCGCTGCGCGACAGTGGTAGCGACCCTTGACCCAAGGGTAGGTCGCTCCCCCTGCCGCTGCAGCTCCTCCAGCTCCTCCAAGTTCCTGAGTTCCTGAGACCCACCTCACAGTAAGTACCCCCCACCTCCCAGCCCCTCGCTCTGCCCCGCGCTACTCACCCTCTCTCCTGCTCCTGCTTCTTTTCTTCTTTTCTTCTTCTCTGTTCTTCCTCCTCGCTCCTCGTCTGTAATCTTCTTCTGTACTCTTCTTTTCCCCGTCTTCTCTCTTCTTCTGTGTGCTTCTCAGCCTCTCCTGTCGCCTCTCTTCCTCCTCATCTTCTTCTGTGGTCTTCTGCCCTCTGTTCTTCGTTTTCTGTATCTTCTTCTGTGTTCTTCTGTGTTCTTCTGTGTTCTTCCGGTCTTCCTTTCTTCTGTTCTTCTGTTCTTCTGTTCTTCTGTTCTTCTGTTCTTCTGTTCTTCCGGTCTTCTGGTCTTCTGTCTTCTATCTTCTGCCTTTGGCTCTTCTGCCTCCTCCGTTTTCTTCTCCCCACGTCTGCCCTCCTGCTCCTGCCTCATCCCCCTCCCTCACTCGCATCCCCCTCTCTATCTCCCCTATCTAACCTGTTCACTATCTACCTCCCTCACTCCTCCTATCTACCTATCTCTCTATCTCTCTATCCCACTATCTAACTCCCTCACTCTTCACCTCCTCCTATCTTCCTATCTCTCTATCTATTTCTCTATCGATCGATTTCTCTATCTATCTATTTTCTCTATTTTTCTATCTCTCCCCCCCTCCCGCCACCCCCTCTATTACCTATCTTCCTATCCTCTCACTCTACCTCTCACCCTCACCCACCTCTACAACCCCCCCTACCCTATCTTCACAACCCTACTCCTATCTTTCTCCCTAATCTCCTAAACCTCCTAACACTCACCCCCCTAGACCCTTAAACCCCCCTCCCCCAGCTCTTCTCACTCTACCTGTCCCCCCCTCCCTCACGCTTTCCCGCCGCGACCTCCTGCACGCCCCCGCCCCCCAGCTCCCATTCGCCCCCAGCTGACCCCTCCCCCCCTCCTACCTCATATGGCGGCCGCTGCGCGACAGTGGTAGCGACCCTTGACCCAAGGGTAGGTCGCTCCCCTGCCGCTGCAGCTCCTCCAGCTCCTCCAGGTTCCTGAGTTCCTGAGACCCACCTCACAGTAAGTACCCCCCACCTCCCAGCCCCTCGCTCTGCCCCGCGCTACTCACCCTCTCTCCTGCTCCTGCTTCTTTTCTTCTTTTCTTCTTCTATGTTCTTCCTCCTCGCTCCTCGTCTGTAATCTTCTTCTGTACTCTTCTTTTCCCCCTCTTCTCTCTTCTTCTCTCTTCTTCTGTGTGCTTCTCAGCCTCTCCTGTCGCCTCTCTTCCTCCTCATCTTCTTCTGTGGTCTTCTGCCCTCTGTTCTTTGTTTTCTGTATCTTCTTCTGTGTTCTTCTGTGTTCTTCTGTGTTCTTATGTGTTCTTATGTGTTCTTCTGTGTTCTTCCGGTCTTCCTTTCTTCTGTTCTTCCGGTCTTCTGTTCTTCTGTTCTTCTGTTCTTCTCCTCTTCTGTTCTTCTGTTCTTCCGGTCTTCTGGTCTTCTGTCTTCTATCTTCGGCCTTTGGCTCTTCTGCCTCCTCCGTCTTCTTCTCCCCGCGCCTGCCCTCCTGCTCCTGCCTCATCCCCCTCCCTCACTCCCATCCCCCTCTCTATCTCCCCTATCTAACCCGTTCACTATCTACCTCCCTCACTCCTCCTATCTACCTATCTCTCTATCTCTCTATTCCACTATCTAACTCCCTCACTCTCCACCTCCTCCTATCTTCCTATCTCTCTATCTATTTCTCTATCTATCTATTTTCTCTATCTATTTTTCTATCTCCCCCCCTCCCGCCACCCCCTCTATTACCTATCTTCCTATCCTCTCACTCTACCTCTCACCCTCACCCACCTCTACAACCCCCCCTCCTCTATCTTCACAACCCTACTCCTATCTTTCTCCCTAATCTCCTAAACCTCCTAACACTCACCCCCCTCCACCCTTAAACCCCTCTCCCCCAGCTCTTCTCACTCTACCTGTCCCCCCCCTCCCTCGCGCTTTCCCGCCGCGACCTCCTGCACGCCCCCGCCCCCAGCTCCCATTCACCCCCAGCTGACCCCTCCCCCCCCTCCTACCTCATATGGCGGCCGCTGCGCGACAGTGGTAGCGACCCTTGACCCAAGGGTAGGTCGCTCCCCCTGCCGCTGCAGCTCCTCCAGGTTCCTGAATTCCTGAGACCCACCTCACAGTAAGTACCCCCCACCTCCCAGCCCCTCGCTCTGCCCCGCTCTCCTGCTCCTGCTTCTTTTCTTCTTTTCTTCTTCTCTGTTCTTCCTCCTCGCTCCTCGTCTGTAATCTTCTTCTGTACTCTGTTCTTCGTTTTCTGTATCTTCTTCTGTGTTCTTCTGTGTTCTTCTGTGTTCTTCCGGTCTTCTGGTCTTCTGTCTTCTATCTTCTGCCTTCGGCTCTTCTGCCTCCTCTGTCTTCTTCTCCCCGCGCCTGCCCTCCTGCTCCTGCCTCATCCCCCTCCCTTACTCGCATCCCCCTCTCTATCTCCCCTATCTAACCCGTTCACTATCTACCTCCCTCACTCCTCCTATCTCCCCCCAGCTCCCATTCGCCCCCAGCTGACCCCTCCCCCCCCTCCTACCTCATATGGCGGCCGTTGCACGATTGCGCAGCGGGCGCGCCGCTGGCGCGCCGGAGGCACGCCAGAGGCAAGCCCGTCTGCGCCCGTCTGCGCCTGGCCCGCGCCCAGCGCCACAACCCCTGGTCCCCAGCTCTCCCAAGCCCCGCTGATCCGCTACGACCCCACCACCCTCCACGCCCTCAACCCAGGACGCTCCAACACCTGCTTCCAAGCTCACCCCAAACGCACCTATGGACCCTTCGCCTGCAACTCCTGCAAACGCATCTTCCACCACGCAACTACCACGACCACAAGCCCACGCGCCATCAACCACCTCAAGTGCATCCTAGTCAACGCTCGCTCCGTCCACAAACACGCCGTTGAACTGTGGGACCTCCTGGACTCCACAGCACTGGACGTCGCCTTCATCACGGAGACCTGGATGAACGCCTCCTCTGCTCCTGACATCGCCACCGCCATCCCCGAAGGCTACAAGATCTCCAGGAAAGACCGCACCAACCAAGCAGGAGGAGGTATCGCCATCGTCTTCAAAGACTCCATCAGCGTCACCACCTCCACCAAAGACACCCCTCTCGCTGCTGAACACCTGCATTTTCAGATTCGCACCGACCCGAGGACCACCCTCAGAGGATCCCTCGTCTACCGTCCTCCCGGACCACGCGCCCCTTTCAGCGACGCCATCGCCGACTTCATCTCCCCGCACGCCCTCGCCTCACCGGACTACATCCTCCTAGGCGACCTCAACTTCTATCTGGAACAAAACAACGACCCCAACACCACCACCCTGCTCGACAACCTCGCCAACCTTGGCCTCAAACAACTGGTGAACACCGCCACCCACATCGCCGGACACACGCTCGACCCTATCTTCTCCACCAGCAAACACGTCTTCTTCAGCCACACCTCCGCCCTACACTGGACCGACCACAGCTGCGTCCACTTCACACCCGCCACCTCCGCACTCAACCCATCCCTCGTTGACAGTGGAACAAGATCGCTGAAGAGCAACTCCTCTCCGCACTCGCCGCCAACCAACCCACCCTCACCACCGACCCCAACGACGCAGCCTTCAACCTCACAAACTGGATCTCCAACTGCGCAGACAACCTTGCTCCCCTCAAACGCACGCATCGACAGACCAACACCAAAAAACCTCTCTGGTTCTCTGACACCCTCAAAGAATCTAAGAAAACTTGTCGCGCCCTTGAGAAAGCCTGGCGCAAGGACCACACCGCTGACAACATGACCGCCCTCAAGAACGCTACCCGCGAACACCACCACCTGATCCGCGTTGCCAAAAGGAACTTTTTCACCGACAGACTGGACAAAAACAGCCACAACAGCAGAGAACTCTTCAGCATCGTCAAGGAGTTCTCCAACCCCAGCGCCAACGCCGTCACGCCCTCACAGGATTTGTGCGAATACCTCGCCACTTTCTTCCATCGCAAGATCAGCGACCTCCACGACAGCTTCGGACACCAGACTCAACCAAACACCACCGAACCCGCATCCCCGGCCATCACCCTCAACAACTGGACCCACATCAACACGAAGAAACCAAATCCATCATGAACTCTATCCACTCCGGCACCCCTTCGGACCCCTGCCCGCACTTCATCTTTAACAAAGCCGACGACATCATCGCCCCGCACCTCCAGACCGTCATCAACTCTTCTTTTTCTTCTGCTACCTTCGCCGAATGCTGGAAACACGCCGAAGTCAACGCTCTACTAAAGAAACCTACGGCTGACCCGAGCGACATGAAAAACTTCTGCCTCATCTCTCTTCTGCCTTTCCCAGCCAAAGTAATAGAGAAGACCGTCAACAAACAGCTGACCACCTTCCTGGAAGACAACAACCTGCTCGACCCCTCACAAACCGGATTCCGAACCAACCACAGCACTGAAACCGCCCTCATCTCAGTCACAAACGACATCAGAACCCTGATGGACAACGGTGAAACAGTCGCCCTCATTCTTCTCGACCTCTCGGCTGCCTTTGACACCGTCTGTCACTGCACCCTAATCACCCGCCTCCGCTCCACCGGGATCCAAGGCCAGGCCCTGGACTGGATCGCCTCCTTCCTCGCAAACCGTTCCCAAAGAGTTTACCTCCCTCCGTTTCGCTCAGAACCTACCGAGATCATCTGCGGCGTACCTCAAGGCTCATCGCTCAGCCCGACACTCCTCAATGTCTACATGAGCCCCCTCGCCAACATCGTACGCAAGCACGACATCATCCTCACCCACCTCCTACGCCGACGACACCCAACTTATACTCTCCCTCACCAAGGACCCCGCCAGCGCCAAGACCAACCTACAAGAGGGTATGAAGGACGTCGCAGATTGGATGAGGCTCAGCCGCCTAAAGCTGAACTCTGAAAAAACGGAAGTCCTCATCCTCGGCTACACCCCGTCCGCCTGGGACGACTCCTGGTGGCCCACGGCCCTCGGCACCGCACCGACCCCCACAGACAAAGCCCGCAACCTCGGCTTCATCTTGGACCCTCTTCTCACCATGACCAAGCAAGTCAACGCCGTGTCCTCCGCCTGCTTCCTCACCCTCCGCAAGATCTTCCGCTGGATCCCCGCTGACACCAGAAAAACCGTGACCCACACCCTCATCACGAGCCGCCTGGACTACGGCAACACCCTCTACACCGGGACCACAGCCAAACTCCAAAATCGCCTGCAACGCATTCAAAACGCCTCGGCCCGCCTCATCCTCGACGTACCCCGCAGCAGCCACATCTCCGCACACCTGAGACACCTGCATTGGCTCCCAGTCAGCAAAAGGATCACCTTCCGACTTCTCACCCACGCACACAAAGCCCTCCACGACAACGGACCGGAATACCTCAACAGACGCCTCAGCTTCTACGTCCCCACCCGCCTCCTCCGCTCCTCTGGCCTCGCACTCGCTGCTGTCCCTCGCATCCGCCGCTCCACGGCGGGTGGGAGATCTCTCTCCTTCCTGGCGGCCAAGACCTGGAACTCCCTCCCCACCAGCCTCAGGACCACCCAGGACCACTCCGCTTTCCGGAGACTCCTAAAGACCTGGCTGTTCGAGCAGCGATAACCCCCCCTTTTTCCCCTAGCGCCTTGAGACCCGCACGGGTGAGTAGCGCGTTTTATAAATGTTAATGATTTGATTTGATTTGAAGTTGAGTTACAGTCTCTTACCTGTGTGTCACTAGAAGTACTGCTGTATAATGTTTGTTCTGTTATCCACATCTTCTTCATCTGCCTTCTCTTCTTCACTGTCCACAGGCTCCACCACTGCCACATAACCAGGCTCATCCTCCAGCAGAAAAGGCACCTGGTGTCTCAAGGTAGTTCTTGGGTGAGTAGTACAGGGATCCACCTGTCAGATGGAGGCACCGGAACCTGGCCTTCAGGAGGCCGAAGGTCATCTCAATAATCATCCTTGTTCGCCCATGTGCCTCATTGTAAAGTTCCTCTGCCCTGGGATTCCTCACTGGGGTCAGTAGTCATGTGAGGTTGGGGTAACCAGAGTCACCTGTAAATATCGAGGGACAACCGTTAGACACACACTAACCCTTAGGGACAACCCCATATTCAGACCCCAACTTATACTGTGTGGGGACCTTGGACTCACCTAATAGCCACACCCAGTGCCTCTGGAGTTGCCCCATCACAGAAGGGATGATGCTATTCCTCAAGACATAGGTGTCATGCACTGAGCCAGGATATTTGGCATTCACATGGGAGATGTACTGGTCTTCCAAACACACAATTTGCACATTCATTGAATTATAGCTTTTTCAATTCCTGTCTACCTGACCATTTCTGCGAGGGGGGGGGACAAATGCCACATGTGGACCATCAATGGCATCAATGATATTGGGGATATGTCCCAAGGCATTGAAAGACAACTTTCACTGTGGCCAAATCCTCCATCTGGGGGAAGATGATGTAGCTGCGCACGTGTTTCAGCAGGGCAGACAACACTCTGGTCAACACGTTGAAGAACATTGGCTGAGACATCCCTGATGCCATGGCCACTGTTGTTTCAAAGGAAGCACTTGCCAGGAAATGGAGCACTGACAGCACCTGCACTAGAGGGGGTATTCCTGTGGGCTGGCAGATAGCTGACATCAGGTCTGGCTTCAATTGGGCACACAGTTCTTGGATTGTGGCACGATCAAGTCTGTATGTGATGATAATGTGTCTGTCCTCTATTGTCCACAGGTCCACCAGGGGTCTGTACACCGGAGGATGCCGCCATCTCATCATCTGCCTCAGCGGTTGTAGCTTATGGAGGAGAACGGTGAGCAGAAGGTCATTTTCCACATAGATGGCACAACTGTTTTTGAATTAATGTCACAGAAGCAGAGTGTGAATTCGAGAATCAGCATATGTGCCAATATGTGCTGTGACGCAGTTAGGTGCTGTTAGAAATTGGGTTTCTGGTTGGCTAGGGTATGTACCTCATCCAGGCAGAACCTACCCACTCTAGTCAGGGCAAGGGAGTTACACGTCCAAGATAACCTCTGCCTACCCCCTTGGTAGCTTGGCATGAGCAGTCAGGCCTATCCCAGAGGCAATGTGTAAAGCGTTTGCACAACAAACATCACACATGTGATGCAATATCCCCACCACAAAGGAAACACAACACCAGAATATATGAAAATATACTGTATTGTACACAATGCAATTATCAGACCAAACATCACATATTAGTACTATCCTGCCACTTTAGCAGTTGTCATAACGTTACACATTAGGTACTCTGCAAACTAGCAGTAATCACATATAACACACAGGTTACTCAGTATTATGCAACATAAGCAGAAGTCAGGAAACACGTTATAACACCAGAGCACCTGTCATAAGAATATCATAAATGCCCATAGTAGGAACATTAGAAAACATATGGCAGGTCATGAAAACATATTAGTATGGTATGCCCATAATAGGAACATTGGCCTACATATATGAAACACTTAATTGAAGTGGAAAGGTTAGCATAACATTTCCAGCATGCCCCGATAAGGAACATTAACAACCGTCATCTCTGAAGTTATGCAGGGTATAGAACATTCTTAGATGCCCATATTATCAGTAGTGTCTTCTTAGGAATGCCACAACCACTACCTGATAAGCACCTGCGCGTATTTTATCAATGGGGTGGTAATTTCCAGTCTCCTTCGTGAAGCGCAGGAGCTCCTCTTTGGGGAAATACGGTACTCCGAAGAGCATTCATATACCGGGTGTATCTCCGGTGAAGAAAGGGGAGCTCGGCAGGAATGGGGCCTCCGGTGAGGGCTCCCTTCCCATCCTGCAAGCTGTCCGGCAAGGTGGTGCTTCTAGGAGCACCGCAGATTTAAGGAAGGAGCTCACGCGCTCCATCCTCATCTGATAGCTTTGAAGGGGGCTCGGCAGGGACGGGACCCTCAGTGGGGTTCTCTTCCCGCCCTGCAGACTGCCCGAGTGAAACTTCCGGGGAGGAGAGGCAGGAGCGGGTCCTCACCACTGGGCCACAAAGGGGGACCGTGCTTCGACACCCCGGCTTCAAGATTTACTGGCCAACAGCTCCGTCACTAGGATCGTTACGGTATTTCTCTGGCCGAGCCTCCACGGCTCGGGAGGCACGACTGGTTGGGCCACGCATTCAGGATTCCTCCGATGGGGCCCGACAGACGATCCCCGAGGCCGTGGCTGCCCAGCCGGTCCCTGCCAATGCTGGCACTCTTGAGGGGGGTGACCAAAGGGCACAGAGGGGCCGCCACCCTCCTCCCTGGATCATAGGCCACGGTGCTCACCACATGCTGCAAAACAAGGAATGCACGGTCACAGTGGTGACTTCATCAAGACAAATGTCAGAGCTTGCCTCCCAAGGCGGGGGGCCATTACAAGCAGAAGACGCTCCTCAAGGTGCTATACCCACCAGATCAAAGTGTGGCTCCAGGCACCATACAGCCACAAAGGACTCCACCAAATTTGGACAGAAGGGCCACTGGTCTGTCGGGGACACTTGGATCCAGCTCCTGTGTTCCAGGGACCATGCTCGTCGAGATGAGAGGGGACCCAGAGGACCGGTGATGCAGAAGTTTGGTGGCTGCATTGGCAGGGGGAAGATTCTGTCAACCCACGGGAGATTTCTTCTTGGCTTCCAGTGCAGGGTGAAGGCAGACAGCCCTCAGAGCATGTACCACCAGGAAACAGTTGAGAAAGCTGGCAGGATGAGGCGCTACAATGTTGCTGGTAGTCTTCTTGCTACTTTGTTGCAGTTTTGCAGGCGTCCTGGAGCAGTCAGCAGTTGATCCTTGGCAGAAGTCGAAGAGGGAAGTGCAGAGGAACTCTGGCGAGCTCTTGCATTCATTATCTGATGAGAAACCCACAGGAGAAACCCTAAATAGCCCTCAGATGAGGATTGGCTACAGAGAAAGGTAAGCACCTATCAGGAGGGGTCTCTGACGTCACCCGCTGGCACTGGCCACTCAGAGATATCCATTGTGCCCTCACACCTCTGCATCCAAGATGGCAGAGGTCTGGGACACACTGGAGGTGCTGGTCAGGGGAGTTGTCACTCCCCTTTCCTTTGTCAAGTTTTGTGCCAGAGCAGGGCTGGGGGGATCCCTGAACCGGTGTAGACTGGCTTATGCAAGGAGGGCACCATCTGTGCCCTTCAAAGCATTTCCAGAGGCCAGGGTAGGCTACTCCTCTCAGGCCCTTCATACCTATTTCCAAAGGAAGAGGGTGTGACACCCTCTCTCAGAGGAAATCCTTTGTTCTGCCTTCCTGGGACTGGGCTGGCCAGACCCCAGGGGGGCAGAAACCTGTCTGAGGGTAGCCAGCAGCGGTAGCTGCAGAGAGAACCCCGGAAAGTTATTTTGGCAGTACCCGGGCTCTATGCTGGAGCCCCAGAGATTAATAGTATTGGGGGGACAATTCCATGATCCTAGATATGTTACATGGCCATGTTCGGAGTTACCATGGTGACGCTACATATAGGTATTGACCTATATTTAGTGCACACGTGTAATGGTGTCCCCGCGCTCACAAAGTCTGAGGAAATTGCCCTGAACAATGTGGGGGTACCTTGGCTAGTGCCAGGGTGCCCTCACACTAAGTAACTTTGCACCTCACCTTCACTAAGTGAGGGTTAGACATATAGGTGACTTATTGGTTACTTAAGTGCAGTGTAAAATGGCTGTGAAATAACATGGACATTATTTCACTAAGGCTGCAGTGGCAGTCCTGTGTAAGAATTCTCTGAGCTCCCTATGGGTGGCAAAAGAAATGCTGCAGCACATATGGATCTCCTGGAACCCCAATACCCTGGGTACCTAGGTACCATATACTAGGTGTTAGAAATGGGGTCTTTGGTTGACAGTCAGGTTACCCCCTGTTCAAGCAAGGACCCTCACTCTAGTCAGGGTAAAAGAGAATCACCCTCAGCTAACCCCTGCTTACCCCTTGGTAGCTTAGCAGAGAAGTAGGCTTAACCTCAGAGCGCTAGGTGTAAAGTATTTGTACCAACACACACAGTAACACAATGAAAACACTACAAAATGACACAACACCGGTTTAGAAAAATAGGGAATATTTATCTAAACAAAACAAGACCAAAACGACAAAAATCCAACATACACATGTCAAGTTATGAATTTTTAGAGATTAAACTCAAAAATAGTGCTTAGAAACATAAATGCTTCGATGAGATGTTAACACGGCTTCGTGACGGAGTCGTTCCCAACAAGCTGACACCAGCGGCGCGGAACACGGAGTCGTGTAGACCCCCGAGAACAGTACCTTTGGTGAAGAGTGAAAACAAGCCGATGCGCGAAGTCGGGAATCGCAGCGTCTGTGCGAAACGTTGAATCTGTGCACTTCGAGCGGCGTCAGTCACGACGTGGTGCGGCGACTTCCACGGAGTCGCGCACTTCAGCGGGGCTGCTGCGGCGTCGGGCCTGCGAAGAGCGTTGCGTTCCAGCGAAGGTCACGGCATCGGGTGCAGGCGGTGTTACCGGATTCAGCAGCGGCGTCGGTCCGAAGTCGTCCGAAGTCGATTTCCTTGGATTTCCACCAGCTTTCCTTTCAAGGGCCCAGGGACAGGATAGGGCACGACTTGTCAGAGCAGGAGTCTCTCCAGAGACTCCAGGTGCTGGCAGAGAGAAGTCTTTGCTGTCCCTGAGACTTCATACAACAGGAGGGAAGCTCTAAATCAAGCCCTTGGACATTTCTTCACAAGATGGAAGGCACACAAAGTCCAGTCTTTGCCCTCTTACTCTGGCAGAAGCAGCACTGCAGGAAAGCTCCACAAAGCACAGTCACAGGCAGGGCAGCACTTCTTCCTCAGCTATCAGCTCTTCTCCAGGCAAAGGTTCCTCTTGGTTCCAGAAGTGTTTCTAAAGTCTGTAGATTTGGGTGCCCTTCTTATACCCATTTTAGTCTTTGAAGTCACCTTTCTTCAAAGGGGACTCACACCTACTTGTGAAATCCTGCCTTGCCCAGGCAAGGCCTCAGACACACACCAGGGGGCTGGAGCTGGCATTGTCAGAGGCAGGCACAGTCCTTTCAGATGAGAGTGACCACTCCACCCCTCCCTCATAGCAGAGATGGCTAATCAGGAAATGCAGGTTACACCCCAGCCCCCTTTGTGTCACTGTCTCCTTCGTCCCAGGCACCTCAGGCCCTGCACCAGTCAGCCCTGCTGCCCTCAGTGAGGAGGCTATTGACCTCTTGAGATCCCTCACAGTTGGGCAGTCAACCATTCTGAATGCCATCCAGGGTGTCAAGAGGAATTTGCAACAAACAAATGCATACCTGGAGGGTATTCATTTTGGCACGGCTGCCCAACAGAGAGCATTTCAGGCTCTGGTCTCAGCACTGAAGGCACCCATTGTCCCTGTGTCCAGCCTCCCCCCTCCAACTTCCACTACCCCACCCAATCCCCCCTACCTCACCCTATCCCAAGCACACCTTCAGACCTGCATGCACACACATCAACACACAAAAGTGGCTCAGGAAAACATAAGCGCCACACATCATCACACAGGCACTCACACAATCACCATACTCATGCACACATACCAACATCCACTTCCTCCTCTGTGTCCCCTTCCTCCTCTTCATCCACCTCCCTCCCAGTAGCGTCTCCACTCACACCTGCATGCACTACATCTTCACCCACTACCTCCATCCCCAGCACGCCCATCACAACACACCCTCACAAGCAATCACCACCCCCACAACCATGCACTCATCCCCTGTGTCCTCTCCCAGTGTGTCTGGGAGCCCACCTCCCAAAGTACACGAACGCAGACACACAGCCACTCAACAGCCATCCACCTCACAACAGCCTCCAGCCCATGCACTTTCATCCAAACTCAGCAGACGTACACCTCCTACAACCACTACCTCTTCCTCCACTCCCACACCTCCTCCATCTTCCCGTCTCAGTGTGCCTAAAAAACTTTTCCTGGCTAACATTGACCTCTTCCCTACGCCTCCCCCCCGTCCTTCTCCTAGGGCCAGGATGTCTAGATCCCAGGCCAGCACCTCAGCCACCAAGTCGGCGTCCGCCGTCAGGGCCAGCAGTGTGCCACCTACCAATGCAAAAGACCAACCGATTCCGCTACCTGCCAATGTTAAGAAGGGGCCAGCATGCAGCACGGACAAGACGCACGACCCACCCAGCAAGGTCTCATCCAAAAAAAAAGAGGACAGTGCTAAGGTCCCAGCAGCGTCTACCAAGGTGGGGAAGGGAAAAAAAGCAAAGGCAAGGCACTTCAGGACTCAGAGACTCCAGGTGAGGGTCGGGTGACCAAACACACACAAAAAGGGGTCCCTGCCACAATTTGGGAGAGTGATTCAGGAATATAAATCCAAAAGAGCAAAACACCCTCCTTATAAAATAACAACAGATACTATCCAAAATCTATAACAATCACCTTTAATACAAAAAATATTTTTAAATTATATTAAAAAAAAAAAAATAACTCCCTTCCGACAATCACTTCAACAAAATCAATTCCATTCACTATAAATCATACCAACATCATCAACAACACAACATAAATATACAATTAAACAGACTAAGATCAAGACAAACATAAAACATCACACTCTAAACAAATCCTGACATACACAGTTAACGAATGTTCAACATATAACATAAATAATTAAATAAATGCAACATATGTCACATGTTACCAAAATTTAACCAACCATATTTGACAGATATATATTTGTACACTGTATTAACAAAATCTAAATTCTCTGTCTCTAATAGATCTTTCATATAGATCCTAAACAAACTTTTTTGGAGAAAAAAAGAAGAGGAAAAGTTCTCAGAATGATAGGAATTCAATGTTCTGTCAAAGGATCAATATGCATAAAATTCTCCATCTTCAACTTAGAAAATTCAAAGTAATAATCATCTTTGGTATTCCAATGCCTTTTCCAATTCCATGCCAAAGTGTGTTTCGGTGGATTTTAGTCTTCTTTACATCCTTATAACACCAAAACCACCTTGTTCAGGGCAAGTATATAGGGAATAAAGCACCAAATGCCTAAACTTTCTTCTAAATCAAAAAATAATGTATTAACAGTGTATTGATCACTTAAATACACTTCTAAATATAAGCTGTGTTGTAGACTGTAATAGTTAAATCGCATTTCAAAAATAAATATATGTGCTCAAATAGATATTTAGGTTGATGTGAGTACCTAACCCTTCACCAAATCACTAAAATACATAGAATCATAAAAAAAACAAAAATAATGATGAACATAAATCAAACCCAAAATCAGACTGTGCAAACCCTATAAAAAAAACAAAAAAAAAAAACACCCAAGGTGAAAACAAGCACACGAACAATAAACATACCTAATCTATTGTACCTAATGATGCTTCTTCCTTTCAAACATAGAGATTGGATGCATACTCCTTCATCATTCTAAGGCAGACAAGTCAACAATAACCCATCTAAAGCCAAGAAAACTGGTGGACATCACTACACCAAAACATAAATCGTTATCCACATTCTTTTGCATATTAAGGAGGTACCCACCCAAATCGCAGGCGTATATAACGATATATTAATGGGTGCCAACAAAGAGTAATGATCACCTATGAAACACAATCTTAGGTTTTCCTACGAGGGACGCAAATCCCTCTAACCAAAATGCAATGTAAGGTCATGCAGGTACATTTCCTCAAATAAAAATAATCGCAATCCAAGTATGTTCCTAACACAAGCCACCCATGCCTATAAAACGAGAGATCACAATTTGACAACTGATCGCATAGCACCTTACTAAATGCTTGTGCGATCCCTCCAACAGTACACGCTAAACAACTCTTGTTGTCCTCGTTTAGAACAGAAGACTTTTACGTACGCATTTACTCATAGTAGCACTCACCTGAATCTATCAATGGATGTAAGATCAAATGTTTCACCAGATAAGGATAGAATTCGAAGTCACGTGTATTACCAACATCCGTTGTTATATAGCCGCCTAAAAATTGTGGTTCTGCGGACAAAGTGAAAATAGATGTAGGACTATTCGAATATCTCCACTAAAGGACACCCAAAAAAGGTGTTGGCCATCTTTTAATAGGCTGGACAGTGCTGCTAAACTAAAAACAGCCTCTCTTATTCACCAACTCGCATAAAAGTCACAGGACAGCTCTGCTCCAC
The DNA here is from genome assembly GCF_031143425.1 of Pleurodeles waltl. Taxonomy (NCBI): domain Eukaryota; kingdom Metazoa; phylum Chordata; class Amphibia; order Caudata; family Salamandridae; genus Pleurodeles; species Pleurodeles waltl. The sequence goes on from NC_090442.1 coordinate 439,055,008, forward strand.
CAACCTCGCCCTTGCTTCAGTCCCCTGCATCCAACGCACCACCTCCCGCTGCAGATCCTTCTCCCACCTCGCCGCCAAGACCTGGAACTCCCTCTCCACCCACCTACGCAAGACCCAGGACCTCCTAACCTTCAGAAAGCACCTTAAAACATGGCTTTTTGAGCAGTAACCGGCAACCCCACAGCGCCTTGAGACCCTAACGGGTGAGTAGTGCTCTTAAGAAATTATTTGATTGATTGATTGAGGAAAAACATTTTCTTATTTTATTTAACAATTCTCCAACCTAGATCCTGACAACAGTAATAACAACCAAATCTACCAAATAATTTGGTACATCCATTTCCTGGAAAAAATACTAAAGACAGCAACCTACAGAGTGTTGGCCATATTTGAATAGGCTAAACAGTACTGCTCAAATCTGAGAAACCTATGTTATTCACCCACCCCATAGGAACAAAGGATAATAATTGTCTTATTTTACTTAAAAATCCTCCCACCTAGATCTTACCACTGTTATGGCAACTAAATCTACATTCCACTTTGGTATATCGATCCCCTGAAAGAATAATCAAAACAACATCCTACAGGGCATTCTGCCAAGGAATCTCCTCATTCAATCCGATCTGGAATGTGTCCAAAAAATACATTGAGAACACCTCTCGCTTTTTTCTATCCTTCTCTAAATCAAACCCACTTCTAGGGGCTGTCTTCTCCAATATTGTCCATCTAATATCATCCTCCCTGTGGTTGAACTGAATCCAATGAGAAACCAACAGTGCATTTTGTTTGTGGGTCTTTATAGAAGATCTGTGTTCATAATACCTCATTCTGAACTCCCTTGATGTTTCTCCCACGTAGCCCATGTTACATGGACAAAGAATCAGGTATATCACATTTTTTGATCTACAATTGGTAAAACCTTTCAAGGTAATATGTTAGTTGTTGCACGTGATTTTATTAGCAACTGTAGCTCCCTTGCAGGCTACACAGTCTTCACATTTATGATTGCCAATCACTGGTTCTAGACCTGAAATTGATTTTTGTGTAAATTCCTTATGTGTACTCATTGTTGACTTGAACAGAATATTCCTCAAGTTACTGTTTTTCTTAAATGCAAAAATAGGTTTCCCTAATAGTTCAGCGCCTGCCCTAACATTAAGGATATGCCACTGTGAATTGATGATACGCTAATCTTATCATTTATATTAGAATGATGAATGGTGCATACAAGCCTTTCACTGGTGTTCTTACTGCTTCCTTGGAACATAGATTGACGATCATAGTATTTTCTTCTTTTCAATGAGTCCTTTATCAATTTCATTGGATAACGTCTGATTACATTTTTTGGGCCAGAATGTCAGAATGTTCAAAGAAATCTTTCATATCAGTACAATTTCTCCTAACACATAGGAATTGACTGAATAGGATCCCATGTCTCTGACATCTAGGATGATAACTGTCAAAATGCAAAAGGGTATTCCTTGCAGTAGGTTTAACATAAAGTAACACAACAATGTGTTCATCCCTATGTAGGATACAAACATCCAGGAACTCCACTTGTTTCCTAACATTTTTTATAGAAAACCTCAAATTCGAATCACATAAATTAAGCCAATAAAAAAATTCTTCCAAGCTTTCCTCAACTCCTCTCCAAATGAAAAATACATCATCTATATATCTAGACCACCAGCATATATTCTCAAAGAAAGGGGAAACCTCGTTGTAAATAAACTTTCCTTCAAAGTCCCCAACATACACATTAGCCACACTGGGGGCACAAGCTGCTCCCATACTGACTCCTTTAATATGTTGGAAAATGTTTGAATTAAATTCAAAATAATTGTTAAAAAGGACTATCTCAAGACAATTGGTGCTGAACTGATTTAAAGAACTAAACTCAGTGCCTGCCAGAATCTGTCTGACACATTCAAGTGCCTGTTGTTGTGGAATATTTGTGTAAAGGGCTTCCAAATCCATTGTAACCAAAATTTCATTCTCAGGATTAAATGGAATACCCTCAATTTTGGAAATCAAATGACCAATATCTCTAATGTAAGAAGGGAGATCGAAAACCAAAGGTTTAAGAAAGTTATCTACGTATTGAGATAATTATTCAATCTCAGAGCCAATCAATGAAACTATAGGCCGTTGAGGGGGATCCCTCAGATCTTTATGAATTTTAGGCAACTCACAGATAACAGGAAGCCATGTGTTCTTGGGAGTAAGTAACTCAAACTCTTTCTGACAAATCAATCCCTGTTGTAACGCTTGATGACTTATATCCTTAATCATACTTTTAATACATGGCTCTGGATTGGAAGCTACTCTTTTGTAAAAATCCTTACACTGTAACATTCTCATCATTTTGTCTGTATATTGTACAGTAGCAAATATAGTAATGCCACCTCCTTTGTCACTGGACTTAATCGTAATACATCTGTTGTCTTGCAGACGTCTTAAAGCCAAACCTTCGTCCTTGTTTAAATTAAATCGAGGTTTAGGAACATATTTTAACACCTTCTCAATTTTGTTAAGAACTGCTTTTTCAAATATGAAGACCTCCGGTCCTAGGCAATCAATGTCTGGAATAGACGAGGAAGCTGGTCTCAAACCAGATCTATTCTCTTCTGTTGACATAGATGGTGTATCAAAATATTTCTTAAGCCGTATTCTTCTAAAAAAGGTATAGATGTCCCTTAAAAGTTCGAACTTATTAATACTAGTGCTTGGAACAAAAGACAGTCCTTTTGACAATACCTTCTCTGAATTGCTATCCAAAGTAATAGAGCTTAGGTTGAAAATCGGGATGTCATTTAATCTCCCCAATACTGGTTGCGTCTGGTTTATAAGAATTGTGGAGGCTGTTCTGTGTTCACAAATCTGTTCCCCCTGTTGTAACAAGGTCTGGGCCGGTAGTTGTTCCGCCTGTTGCCTAAAAAATGGGTGTCTAAGTGATGTGAACTTCCTTCACCATCTGAATCAGATGTATCGGAAAAGGTAACTATCTTTTTCGATGTCCAATCCTGTTTTTCTTGAAATGTCTGAGTAGACTGTTTCTAATAATTCTCAGACAGATACGGATCTGTTCTTTCTAAAGTGAAAAAGTGAATATCTTTTTTCAATTTTTCAGTCTTCCTTTTTACTAAATACTGGTTAGAGGACTCAAATTCAGTCGATACCTCCTCTAACTTCTTCTTAGCTTCTTCTAAAGCCGTTGTCTTTTTCAATTTTTCTTCTATTTCCTCAATCTCCTTCAACAAAAGAGACACGATCTCAAGCACAGACTCAATAATTAATAGCATCTAATCTCTAGAACACCTGTTCGAAATCAAAGACCATTTCTCCAAAAAGGTTTTAATTTCCACAAAGAGGACTGGCATATTTCTCACTTTTAATCCATTCGGAATCACTCCTGGTTTTAGATATTCTCATTTGAATTCAGCATGGGCCTCTGTTCTACGTGCCTTTTTCTTCAAATTCAATAACTTGAACCAATCATCTTTCAAGTTACTAGGGAAACTGAATCCCTGTCCACTACCCATAGTGGTTCCAACAATCCTTGAGAAATCCGCCTCGGAGAAACTAAAGGTCTTGATGCTCTCCATAGGCACACAAATCAAACAAAAACAAAAACAAAATCAAGATATAAACAAAAAATCAATAAATAAATAAACAGGTAAAGGTACCCACCACAAAGGAGGAGGTAGGTATGCACATCAACCTATAAAATCAGATCGAGAAAAACAATAATCCCCTCCACTAAATTACTGTTACTGGTCGTGATCCAATTTTTTTGTCCGCCAGCCTGTTGGCGGTATTACCGCTGCTTTATCACTGACCGCCAGAGTTGTAATGAAGGCCTTAGTTTCTTTGAGAAAATATTGAGGGATCCACACCAATGGCTCCTTGCTGAATTCAAAATGTTATCTACTTTTCAAAATTCTGTAGTGTTCCTAGATCACTCATGGGTTTGACACTGGTGTCCACCACAAAGTGGCAGTAGGTTGAAAGCAAAAAAGAAAAATAGGAAAAATGGGCTATAACTTTAAAAAAAATCAAAACTATGGTAAAAAATAGTTTTTTTGATTTGTCTATGCATGTCTTTGAAAGTAGGGAGGACCATGACTTTAGCACAGCAAACCTTTCGGGGATGCCAAATTTAGAAAAAAAAAACATTTTTTCCAAAAAAGCTCAAAATGTAGCTTTTATTTTGCCTGTATACTCTGTCCCCTCCACAAAGCCTAGATACTTTAGAATCCCCAGGAAGTTGGAAAAAAGACACAAATTTGGCGTGGATAATTTATGTGGAAAAATGTTGTGGAGGTCTAAGGACAAACTACCCCAAATAGCCAAAGAAGGGACTCAGCAACGGAGGGGAAAAGCCTCAGAAATTAGGGGGTTTAACATATCTATACAGGAGATATCCCAACTCATTGAAAGGATTATGGAAGCAGATGGTATTTCTTCGAGGTTATAGGAAGGGAATTCTATATTCCTTGAGGTGGGCCAAAATAGGTGCAAATATCTGTTATTTTTTCTTGAATCTCATTGGTTCTAGGATCAAGGAGTTAGAGCTGCATGCTAAGTACTTAGGGGTACTACAATGTAATGCTTTGTGCACTGAGCAGGCTATTATGAGAGGTCTTTGGCCTTCAACAGGAAGGCCATTTGTGCAATGTGGGAGAATGTGTTAGGTGGTCAAGGCATCTAGCACCCGTTATCAGCCTCACAGCAGTATAGAGGTTGGCCCTAAAGGGAGTAAAGTGTACTTTCACTTAGGGCAGAGATTTCATGGTGTACTCTGGAAATTACCAAAGCTTGCACTGCATTCTTGAGATCTGGAGGTGAAATGAATGGTTTAATCTTCTTGTGGAGGCTCAGTTAGTAAGGACACTGCATGTGGAGGTACTGATGAGGGCTTGCATGTTCATTTTTTGTCTAGGGTTACCCCCAGTGTTTTTGTCCTTTCAATAATTGTGGGTTTGCTGTTGAGAGTGCCCAGGTATTTGAGCCCCTTTTGTACTGAAGAGGGTATATTTGGGGGAGAGAAGAGGAGGAACTCAGTCTTCAGGGAATTTTCTTGAAGTAGTTTTGGCATAATCAGTTTTGGACTATTTTAGGAGTGTTGTTGAACTGGAAAATATCAACTGTGGAGGATACTTTAAAGTAGAATTGGGTCTTGTCTGAATACCTGTGGTACTTGTGATTTGATTGATGGAGGATCGTCATTAGTAGTTCCATGTAGACGTTAAAATGTGTGGAGGAACCAAAACCACCTTGTTCAGGGCAAGTATATAGGGAATAAAGCACCAAATGCCTAAACTTTCTTCTAAATCAAAAAATAATGTATTAACAGTGTATTGATCACTTAAATACACTTCTAAATATAAGCTGTGTTGTAGACTGTAATAGTTAAATCGCATTTCAAAAATAAATATATGTGCTCAAATAGATATTTAGGTTGATGTGAGTACCTAACCCTTCACCAAATCACTAAAATACATAGAATCATAAAAAAAACAAAAATAATGATGAACATAAATCAAACCCAAAATCAGACTGTGCAAACCCTATAAAAAAAACAAAAAAAAAAAACACCCAAGGTGAAAACAAGCACACGAACAATAAACATACCTAATCTATTGTACCTAATGATGCTTCTTCCTTTCAAACATAGAGATTGGATGCATACTCCTTCATCATTCTAAGGCAGACAAGTCAACAATAACCCATCTAAAGCCAAGAAAACTGGTGGACATCACTACACCAAAACATAAATCGTTATCCACATTCTTTTGCATATTAAGGAGGTACCCACCCAAATCGCAGGCGTATATAACGATATATTAATGGGTGCCAACAAAGAGTAATGATCACCTATGAAACACAATCTTAGGTTTTCCTACGAGGGACGCAAATCCCTCTAACCAAAATGCAATGTAAGGTCATGCAGGTACATTTCCTCAAATAAAAATAATCGCAATCCAAGTATGTTCCTAACACAAGCCACCCATGCCTATAAAACGAGAGATCACAATTTGACAACTGATCGCATAGCACCTTACTAAATGCTTGTGCGATCCCTCCAACAGTACACGCTAAACAACTCTTGTTGTCCTCGTTTAGAACAGAAGACTTTTACGTACGCATTTACTCATAGTAGCACTCACTTGAATCTATCAATGGATGTAAGATCAAATGTTTCACCAGATAAGGATAGAATTCGAAGTCACGTGTATTACCAACATCCGTTGTTATATAGCCGCCTAAAAATTGTGGTTCTGCGGACAAAGTGAAAATAGATGTAGGACTATTCGAATATCTCCTCTAAAGGACAACCAAAAAAGGTGTTGGCCATCTTTTAATAGGCTGGACAGTGCTGCTAAACTAAAAACAGCCTCTCTTATTCACCAACTCGCATAAAAGTCACAGGACAGCTCTGCTCCACCAACCTCGCCCTTGCTACAGTCCCCTGCATCCAACGCACCACCTCCCGCTGCAGATCCTTCTCCCACCTCGCCGCCAAGACCTGGAACTCCCTCCCCACCAACCTACGCAAGACCCAGGACCTCCTAACCTTCAGAAAGCACCTTAAAACATGGCTTTTTGAGCAGTAACCGGCAACCCCACAGCACCTTGAGACCCTAACGGGTGAGTAGTGCTCTTAAGAAATTATTTGATTGATTGATTGAGGAAAAACATTTTCTTATTTTATTTAACAATTCTCCAACCTAGATCCTGACAACAGTAATAACAACCAAATCTACCAAATAATTTGGTACATCCATTTCCTGGAAAAAATACTAAAGACAGCAACCTACAGAGTGTTGGCCATATTTGAATAGGCTAAACAGTACTGCTCAAATCTGAGAAACCTATGTTATTCACCCACCCCATAGGAACAAAGGATAATAATTGTCTTATTTTACTTAAAAATCCTCCCACCTAGATCTTACCACTGTTATGGCAACTAAATCTACATTCCACTTTGGTATATCGATCCCCTGAAAGAATAATCAAAACAACATCCTACAGGGCATTCTGCCAAGGAATCTCCTCATTCAATCCGATCTGGAATGTGTCCAAAAAATACATTGAGAACACCTCTCGCTTTTTTCTATCCTTCTCTAAATCAAACCCACTTCTAGGGGCTGTCTTCTCCAATATTGTCCATCTAATATCATCCTCCCTGTGGTTGAACTGAATCCAATGAGAAACCAACAGTGCATTTTGTTTGTGGGTCTTTATAGAAGATCTGTGTTCATAATACCTCATTCTGAACTCCCTTGATGTTTCTCCCACGTAGCCCATGTTACATGGACAAAGAATCAGGTATATCACATTTTTTGATCTACAATTGGTAAAACCTTTCAAGGTAATATGTTAGTTGTTGCACGTGATTTTATTAGCAACTGTAGCTCCCTTGCAGGCTACACAGTCTTCACATTTATGATTGCCAATCACTGGTTCTAGACCTGAAATTGATTTTTGTGTAAATTCCTTATGTGTACTCATTGTTGACTTGAACAGAATATTCCTCAAGTTACTGTTTTTCTTAAATGCAAAAATAGGTTTCTCTAATAGTTCAGCGCCTGCCCTAACATTAAGGATATGCCACTGTGAATTGATGATACGCTAATCTTATCATTTATATTAGAATGATGAATGGTGCATACAAGCCTTTCACTGGTGTTCTTACTGCTTCCTTGGAACATAGATTGACGATCATAGTATTTTGTTCTTTTCAATGAGTCCTTTATCAATTTCATTGGATAACGTCTGATTACATTTTTTGGGCCAGAATGTCAGAATGTTCAAAGAAATCTTTCATATCAGTACAATTTCTCCTAACACATAGGAATTGACTGAATAGGATCCCATGTCTCTGACATCTAGGATGATAACTGTCAAAATGCAAAAGGGTATTCCTTGCAGTAGGTTTAACATAAAGTAACACAACAATGTGTTCATCCCTATGTAGGATACAAACATCCAGGAACTCCACTTGTTTCCTAACATTTTTCACAGAAAACCTCAAATTCGAATCACATAAATTAAGCCAATAAAAAAATTCTTCCAAGCTTTCCTCAACTCCTCTCCAAATGAAAAATACATCATCTATATATCTAGACCACCAGCATATATTCTCAAAGAAAGGGGAAACCTCGTTGTAAATAAACTTTCCTTCAAAGTCCCCAACATACACATTAGCCACACTGGGGGCACAAGCTGCTCCCATACTGACTCCTTTAATATGTTGGAAAATGTTTGAATTAAATTCAAAATAATTGTTAAAAAGGACTATCTCAAGACAATTGGTGCTGAACTGATTTAAAGAACTAAACTCAGTGCCTGCCAGAATCTGTCTGACACATTCAAGTGCCTGTTGTTGTGGAATATTTGTGTAAAGGGCTTCCAAATCCATTGTAACCAAAATTTCATTCTCAGGATTAAATGGAATACCCTCAATTTTGGAAATCAAATGACCAATATCTCTAATGTAAGAAGGGAGATCGAAAACCAAAGGTTTAAGAAAGTTATCTACGTATTGAGATAATTATTCAATCTCAGAGCCAATCAATGAAACTATAGGCCGTTGAGGGGGATCCCTCAGATCTTTATGAATTTTAGGCAACTCACAGATAACAGGAAGCCATGTGTTCTTGGGAGTAAGTAACTCAAACTCTTTCTGACAAATCAATCCCTGTTGTAACGCTTGATGACTTATATCCTTAATCATACTTTTAATACATGGCTCTGGATTGGAAGCTACTCTTTTGTAAAAATCCTTACACTGTAACATTCTCATCATTTTGTCTGTATATTGTACAGTAGCAAATATAGTAATGCCACCTCCTTTGTCACTGGACTTAATCGTAATACATCTGTTGTCTTGCAGACGTCTTAAAGCCAAACCTTCGTCCTTGTTTAAATTAAATCGAGGTTTAGGAACATATTTTAACACCTTCTCAATTTTGTTAAGAACTGCTTTTTCAAATATGAAGACCTCCGGTCCTAGGCAATCAATGTCTGGAATAGACGAGGAAGCTGGTCTCAAACCAGATCTAATCTCTTCTGTTGACATAGATGGTGTATCAAAATATTTCTTAAGCCGTATTCTTCTAAAAAAGGTATAGATGTCCCTTAAAAGTTCGAACTTATTAATACTAGTGCTTGGAACAAAAGACAGTCCTTTTGACAATACCTTCTCTGAATTGCTATCCAAAGTAATAGAGCTTAGGTTGAAAATCGGGATGTCATTTAATCTCCCCAATACTGGTTGCGTCTGGTTTATAAGAATTGTGGAGGCTGTTCTGTGTTCACAAATCTGTTCCCCCTGTTGTAACAAGGTCTGGGCCGGTAGTTGTTCCGCCTGTTGCCTAAAAAATGGGTGTCTAAGTGATGTGAACTTCCTTCACCATCTGAATCAGATGTATCGGAAAAGGTAACTATCTTTTTCGATGTCCAATCCTGTTTTTCTTGAAATGTCTGAGTAGACTGTTTCTAATAATTCTCAGACAGATACGGATCTGTTCTTTCTAAAGTGAAAAAGTGAATATCTTTTTTCAATTTTTCAGTCTTCCTTTTTACTAAATACTGGTTAGAGGACTCAAATTCAGTCGATACCTCCTCTAACTTCTTCTTAGCTTCTTCTAAAGCCGTTGTCTTTTTCAATTTTTCTTCTATTTCCTCAATCTCCTTCAACAAAAGAGACACGATCTCAAGCACAGACTCAATAATTAATAGCATCTAATCTCTAGAACACCTGTTCGAAATCAAAGACCATTTCTCCAAAAAGGTTTTAATTTCCACAAAGAGGACTGGCATATTTCTCACTTTTAATCCATTCGGAATCACTCCTGGTTTTAGATATTCTCATTTGAATTCAGCATGGGCCTCTGTTCTACGTGCCTTTTTCTTCAAATTCAATAACTTGAACCAATCATCTTTCAAGTTACTAGGGAAACTGAATCCCTGTCCACTACCCATAGTGGTTCCAACAATCCTTGAGAAATCCGCCTCGGAGAAACTAAAGGTCTTGATGCTCTCCATAGGCACACAAATCAAACAAAAACAAAAACAAAATCAAGATATAAACAAAAAATCAATAAATAAATAAACAGGTAAAGGTACCCACCACAAAGGAGGAGGTAGGTATGCACATCAACCTATAAAATCAGATCGAGAAAAACAATAATCCCCTCCACTAAATTACTGTTACTGGTCGTGATCCAATTTTTTTGTCCGCCAGCCTGTTGGCGGTATTACCGCTGCTTTATCACTGACCGCCAGAGTTGTAATGAAGGCCTTAGTTTCTTTGAGAAAATATTGAGGGATCCACACCAATGGCTCCTTGCTGAATTCAAAATGTTATCTACTTTTCAAAATTCTGTAGTGTTCCTAGATCACTCATGGGTTTGACACTGGTGTCCACCACAAAGTGGCAGTAGGTTGAAAGCAAAAAAGAAAAATAGGAAAAATGGGCTATAACTTTAAAAAAAATCAAAACTATGGTAAAAAATAGTTTTTTTGATTTGTCTATGCATGTCTTTGAAAGTAGGGAGGACCATGACTTTAGCACAGCAAACCTTTCGGGGATGCCAAATTTAGAAAAAAAAAACATTTTTTCCAAAAAAGCTCAAAATGTAGCTTTTATTTTGCCTGTATACTCTGTCCCCTCCACAAAGCCTAGATACTTTAGAATCCCCAGGAAGTTGGAAAAAAGACACAAATTTGGCGTGGATAATTTATGTGGAAAAATGTTGTGGAGGTCTAAGGACAAACTACCCCAAATAGCCAAAGAAGGGACTCAGCAACGGAGGGGAAAAGCCTCAGAAATTAGGGGGTTTAACATATCTATACAGGAGATATCCCAACTCATTGAAAGGATTATGGAAGCAGATGGTATTTCTTCGAGGTTATAGGAAGGGAATTCTATATTCCTTGAGGTGGGCCAAAATAGGTGCAAATATCTGTTATTTTTTCTTGAATCTCATTGGTTCTAGGATCAAGGAGTTAGAGCTGCATGCTAAGTACTTAGGGGTACTACAATGTAATGCTTTGTGCACTGAGCAGGCTATTATGAGAGGTCTTTGGCCTTCAACAGGAAGGCCATTTGTGCAATGTGGGAGAATGTGTTAGGTGGTCAAGGCATCTAGCACCCGTTATCAGCCTCACAGCAGTATAGAGGTTGGCCCTAAAGGGAGTAAAGTGTACTTTCACTTAGGGCAGAGATTTCATGGTGTACTCTGGAAATTACCAAAGCTTGCACTGCATTCTTGAGATCTGGAGGTGAAATGAATGGTTTAATCTTCTTGTGGAGGCTCAGTTAGTAAGGACACTGCATGTGGAGGTACTGATGAGGGCTTGCATGTTCATTTTTTGTCTAGGGTTACCCCCAGTGTTTTTGTCCTTTCAATAATTGTGGGTTTGCTGTTGAGAGTGCCCAGGTATTTGAGCCCCTTTTGTACTGAAGAGGGTATATTTGGGGGAGAGAAGAGGAGGAACTCAGTCTTCAGGGAATTTTCTTGAAGTAGTTTTGGCATAATCAGTTTTGGACTATTTTAGGAGTGTTGTTGAACTGGAAAATATCAACTGTGGAGGATACTTTAAAGTAGAATTGGGTCTTGTCTGAATACCTGTGGTACTTGTGATTTGATTGATGGAGGATCGTCATTAGTAGTTCCATGTAGACGTTAAAATGTGTGGAGGAGAGGGTTGAACCTTGGGATACTCCAAGCCTGATCAGTGTTGTGTTGGATCTGGAGCCTCCCTACCTGATACTTGTGAGAATCTATTTAAACAGGATGAGAACCAGTTGAGTATATTTCCTGTTAGGCCCATCCTGTGCTCAAGTCTCTCTAAAAGAGCGACATTGCTACCTGTGTCAAACATGGAAGAGAAGTCTAGGACAATGAGAAGGCATATGTTTTTTGGTCCATGATACTGAGGGCCTCAACCATGATGTGCAAGAATGCAGTATAAAATACTGCATACAGATTGAAGCCAGATTGGAAATTGCAGAGCAGATCAAATTGTTTGATGTATTTGCAGAGTTGGTTATGGACACATTTTCCAAGTATTTTCACCAGAAAGTGGGTGTTGATTACTGGATGTTTAAATCCCACGGGTATCAGTGAGTGGTGTCACTTGTCCAATTTTCCCTGCTACCCTATTTCTGAAATAATGTTCAGTCAGAAGCTCCAAGGGGCTGCTTAACCTGGTCACCTGCAATAGTCTTAGCTCCCACATATGACATTTGTACGTGCTCCAGTAATCATCCATTGTAGGTAGTCACACATTGATTCACCATTTGGCGATACACTCAGGACTGTGGCACTGCATCGCCATGGACAGCTCACATAACTTCAGTTAACACACAGTTACTGAGTGTATTTCAGCTATTCTTTCTTTAACCACCACATATACCAATCTGGCAATACATATGTATCCTGGTTGAAACTCATAGGCATCTTGCGCAGGGACATTCTGATGTTCGTCCTAAAAGTGAGTAAGCATGCAACATTAAACAACACAGTGATGACCTGCTACCATCAGACTCATCATTTTTTCAAATAGTCTTCTGGGGGCTGAAGACCCATTTCTTCTATTTTTTAAATAAATATTGCACAGACATCCTTCTATGATCCTTTCTATCATCCTTCTCTGAAAATACGTACACGTGCCTTGCATACGCTCGAGTTTTGAGCTTGGTTCACTCGAGTATCGGATCTCTTTGAGCGTTGTTGAGAAGACCTTAATCATATAAAGGTGGAAATATTTATTTTCCTCGGATAGCCTGTAAACCAACTGTAATAGCTTATATACCTTGTATGGGTCTAGCCTACTACATATATGGCAGAGTGTTTTTGATGGGTACGAGTCATATAGACACTCATGAGCCTCTTGCTGCGGATCATTATTTTTATGACCGTAATAAAGGTTATAATAGTCATGTTTGAGAGAGGTGTTCACAAGCATCGCAGCAAAACTTTTAACAGGCCATATAGCATTGTAGGAGATGCCAGGAGTTTTCTTTAAAAAATCGGCGCCATTATAGGTACAAACACATTCTTTTTTTTGGCTTGTGGGAATTTCAGACTGTTTTGAACAGCATAAGCAGTAAACATTTACATCGTTAACATTTGACGGTGGCCCCTCTATCGTGGCTTTTTTTTGCTGATGCTTTCTATGCGTCAAAAAAGAAAAAAAGACAAACTATTAGTTAAATATAAAATATTGCTGTATATACATTAAGGCCCTCATTACAACCCTGGCGGTTGGTGTTAAAGTAGCGGTAACACCGCCAACAGGCCGGAGGTAAAAAAATGGGATCACGACCACGGTGGAAACCGCCAACATAGACAGCCACTTTAACACTCCGACCGCCAGGGCGGTAGCAACAAACACAGCGGCGGTCACTGCCAACAGACAGGCGGAAGACAATCTACTGTCCACAGTATTATGACAGGCCAATCCGCCAGCTTTTCCGGGGGCGGTACCAATGACATCAAAAGCACGGTGGAAACAGTACACTGAAGGGGAACCACTCACCTTTCGACTTTCAACGAAGAACAAGGACGCCATGGAGCCCGAACTGCAGGTCCTCTCCATGCTGGTGTATCTGCTAATACACCAGGAATTTCAAAGAAGGTGGCGGCGACGACCACGGTGAGTACTGCACCTAGCACACAGGGGAGGGGGGAGGAAAAAGAGAGTGACACACACACACGCAAAACACCCACCCCTACCCTCACCCACAACACCATACACACTAACAGATCCAACAACATTACAGATACACCCTGTAACCCACTGGAAGAATGCAAGGACAAAAGGAAGTGAGTCAAATCTGTGATATTTAGAAAATGCATATAAAGTTAACGATTGTAATCGACAGTTTATACAAATATTTACAATATGTACAGAGGGCCGTACACTGTCCCTTGTAAATGTCCTTGGACCAGTGGGCCCAAAAACCATTGGCAAAGCCCACACTTGACTCCTGCCTCAAAACTGAGAGAACACTGCAGGGGCATCAGGTCGAAAAAACACAGGCACCTCAGGGGAAAGAGGAGGGGGGCACCTCAGCCGGAAGATGGTACTACTCCACTGCTCCTGGAGGGGAAACATGCCCACAGCGATGTCCTGGGGAGTGCAAAGCCACCGTCTCTCAAGTGGGTGGTTTGCCCACTGCTTGGTCCTGGGAGTGCAAAGCCACAGTCTCTCAAGTCTCTCAAGTGGGTGGTTTGCCCACAGAGATGTCCTGGGGAGTGCAAAGCCACAGTCTCTCAAGTCTCTCAAGTGGGTGGTTTGCCCACTGTTTGGTCCTGGGGAGTGCAAAGCCACAGTCTCTCAAGTCTCTCAAGTGGGTGGTTTGCCCACTGCTTGCTCCTGGGGAGTACAAAGCCACAGTCTCTCAAGTCTCTCAAGTGGGTGGTTTGCCCACTGCTTGGTCCTGGGAAGTGCAAAGCCACAGTCTCTCAGGTGGGTGACATGTTCCACTGGTTCTGGAGGGGGCCTTGTGCCCAGTCTACTTCATCCTGCCAAGGATGGGGGGAGTGAATGCATCTCTCCACTGGATCTGGAGGGGGCTTTGTGCCCAGTGTGCTTCATCCTGCCAAGGATTGGGTGAGTGGACGCATTTCTCCACTGGTTCTGGAGAGGGCATGGTGCCCACTGATGCTGCATCTGGGGTGTGGTAGTTCCCATTCCCTCACCTGGGTGTCTGAGGCACGAGATTTTCAGGGAACAGGTAGCATAATACTCCATGGCTGCAGAGCCACACTCCACCCTGCGGCAACTTAGGCTGCAAACTGCTGGTAGTGCCAGTGCTGGTGGTGGTGCCTCATGTAGTGTGTGCAGGGTCCAGGACGTCTCCTGGAGCCTCGGACGGCTGCCCACTGGGGATGCTGCTGATGTCCGCTGTAGTGGCACTGGCTGGGCACGTGGCGGTGCAAATGGTGGTGCAAGTGGTAGTGTCTGCGACATAGATGCTGCCGGTGCTGCCCGTGGTGCAGGTGTCTGAAGTTATGGAGGCAGACAGCAGGCCGTCTTCAGCAGCCTTGGATGGCTGCCCACTGGGGATGACGCTGGTGACTGTAGTTGTGGCAGCTGCGGTACAGGGGGCGGTGCAGATGGTGGGGCAGGTGGAGGTGCTCACTGTAGTACAGGTTGCTGGCCTGTCAGGAGAAATGGTGGGCCACCATTCCCTCACCAGGAGGCTCCGTGCCCTGAGGTGACTTTCCCTTGCTTTTGTGTCCCTTCCCCACCTTGGTAGTAGCTGCTGGGACCTTGGCACTGTCCTCTTTGGTTCTGGATGAGGCTTTGCTGGGTGGGTGGTGCGTCTTTTCACTGCTGCATGCCGGCCACTTCTTTACCTTGGCAGGTTGCGGAATCGGGTGGTCCTTAGCTTCAGTAGATGGCACACTGGCAGCCCTGACAGGTGCCCACTTTGATCCTCTCGGACTTGCAGGGACCACAGCGGATGCCGATTTGGTGCCTGAGGTTCTGGCCTGGGATCTAGATATCCTGGCCCTAGGGGAAGGACGGGGAGGAGGTGTAGAGAAGAGGTCAATGTTAGCCAGGAAGAGTTTCTTTGACACACTGGGACGGGAAGATGGAGGGGGTGTGGGAGTGGAGGAAGAGGTAGTGGTTGTAGGAGGTGTACATCTGCTGAGTTTGGGTGAAGGTGCATGGGCTGGAGGCTGTTTTGAAGTGGACGGTTGTTGGGTGGTTGTATGCCTGTGTTTGTGTACTTTGGGAGGAGGGCTCACAGACATACTGGGAGAGGAGACAGTGGACGTGTGCATGGTTGTGGGGATGGTGATTGCTCATGAGGGGTGTGTTGTGATGGGCGTGCTGGTGATGGAGGCAGTGGCTGATGATGTACTGCATGCAGGTGTGAGTGGAGACGCTACTGGGAGGCAGGTGGATGAAGAGGAGGAGGGGGACACAGTGGAGGAAGTGGATGTTGGCATGTGTGCATGGGTATGGTGATTGTGTGAGTGCCTGTGTGAAGATATGTGGTGCTTATGTTTTCCTGAGCCACTTTTGTGTGTTGATGTGTGTGCATGCTGGTCTCAAGGTGTGCTTGGGATAGGTTGAGGTAGAGGGGATTGGGTCTGGGTAGTGGAAGTTGGAGGGGAAGACTGGACACAGGGACAATGGCTGCCATCAGTGCTGAGGCCAGAGCCTGAAATGCTCTCTGTTGGGCCACCACACCAGAATGAATGCCTTCCAGGCATGCATTTGTTTGTTGCAAATACCTCTCGACACCCTGGATGGCATTCAGAATGGTTGACTGCCCAACAGTGAGGGATCTGAGGAGGACAATAGCCTCTTTACTGAGGGCAGCAGGGCTGACTGGTGCAGGGCCTGAGGTGCCTGGGACGAAGATGATGCCCACCCTCCCGGGTGAGTGGGCACGGAGAAAACACTGAGGGATGCTGGGAGGGTGGGGCTGTTAGAGGGGGGGTGGCTGTACCTGTTGTTGGGGTGGGCACAAAAGTGTCTGCCACCGCCAGGGAGCTTCCATCAGAGGAGGAGTCGCTGTCACTGGTATCCCCTCCTGTCCCCGTCATGGATCTCCCCTCGCCCTTTGTCCCAGTGGTGCTTTCACCCTCAGTGGATTCACCCTCGTGGGCCATGTGGGATGCAGCTCACTCCGTCACCGGTGCCTCTGCTCCTCCACCAGATGATGCTAATGCACACAGGGACAGGGTGACAAAACAAGAAAGAGGGAGAAAGAGAATACACATGGCCAATGCCAGCAACACCGCTATTGATGGCGTACACAACACACACTTAGCTGCCCTATGCACTAGGCCATGCCCAACCACTCACTAAAGTAGTCACCAGCCCATGGGGTACAATGCCTAACACCAGCACCTGGACACCTGACACCAACAGAACCCTGCCCAATAGTAGTTGGCCACTTGTACCATTGGGGTAGGAGTGCTTCAGGGCCTGCAGACAAGGGACCTACCCTGGCATGATCGCCCTGGCCTAGGGGCACCCATAGCCCACACACCCCACCCAGCTACTTCCTAAAGCAGGGAAAGTCAGCATTTCCACTGCCAGGATGCAGAACATCAGGGGGGTCATGGTGCGACGAGCACTCCTTCCACATTTGGAGGCCAGCCCCAGCTGGGCCTCAGCCATCTTCTTGGAGCAGCTGTGCAGGTCCTCCCATCTCTTGCAGCAGTGGGTGCTCCACCTGTGATAGACCCCCAGGGTCCGCACCTTCTTGCTGATGGCACGCCAAACACCCTTCTGGTGTGCGCTGACCTAGAGGGAAAAGACAGCGGAAAATGTATTTACTCACCCATCCGAACCTTCATACTCATTGCCCACCAGTTCCCACCCATGCCTTGACGCACATACACTGACCACCTCTCATGCAACATTCAGGCCAGGACGCCTCAACCCCCCCCCTACATGTGGCTTACATACACAGCACTCCCTACAATCATGGTCCACGCATCATGCTCACAGTGTACTTACCTGTTTGTCTGGAGGACCGTAGAGTAACGTGTACTGGGGAGGACCCCATACCCAGTTTCTCCAGCTCCTCCACAGTGAAGGCAGGGGCCCTTTCCCCAGACACTCTAGCCATTGTCGCTTCCAGACTCAGGTCACAGCAGCACTTGCAGTATAGGTCCTCTCCTGTTGATGGTCAGGTAGCAAGTGAGTGAATAGCTAGAAAATGGTGGTTATGTCCCTGGTGGTGCATACCGTCACTGCCGGCGTACATCACCATTCGCTCCTGGAACCCATAGTGCCCAATGATAACCAATGCGGAGTTGCACTGCAGTCTTCGACCACCTACCGTGGCGCTGCAGAACACCAGAGCAGTTATCTCATTTTCCCTTGTCCCTCCTCACAAGTCAGGCAGATGCCATTTCAGCGGGGCACATGGCATGGCACCTAACTGAGTCATAGCACATATTGCACATATACTGACTCTAGTTCACACACACTGCTTCTGTGACATTCATGCATACACAGTTGTGCTGTCTCTGTGGGAAATTAACTTCTGCTCACTGTTCTCTTCCATAGGCTACAACCGCTGAGGCAGATGATGGGATGGCGGCATCCTCTGGTGTACAGACCCCTGGTGGACCTGTCAACAATGGAGGACAGACACATTATATTCACATACAGACTTGATCGTGCCACAATCCAAGAACTGTGCGCCCAATTGGAGCCAGACCTGATGTCATCTATCCGCCAACCCACGGAATACCCCCTCTGGTGCAGATCCTGTCAGTCCTCCATTTCCTAGCAAGTGACTCCTTTCAAACTACAGTGGCCATGGCATCAGGAATGTCTCAGCCAGTGTTCTCTAACGTGTTGACCAGAGTGCTGAAACACATGCGCAGCTACATCGTGTTACCCCAGGTGGAGGATTTGGCTACGGTGAAAGCTGACTTCTATGCCCTGGGACATATCCCCAACATCATTGGTGCCATTGATGGTACACATGTGGCATTTGTCCCCCTCCCCCGCAGAAATGAACAGGTCTACAGGAATAGATAAAGCTATCATTCGATGAATGTGCAAATGGTGTGTTTGGCTGACCAGTACATTTCCCATGTGAATGCCAAATATCCTAGCTCTGTGCATGATGCCTATATCTTGAGAAATAGCAGCATCCCTTATTTGATGACCCAACTCCAGAGACACCGGGTGTGGCTAATAGGTGAGGCCAAGGTCCCCACACAGTATATGTAGAGTGTAGGGTTGTCCCTAATGATTAGTGTGTGTCTCACAATTGTCCCTCGATATTTACAGGTTACTCCAACCTGTCATGGCTACTGACCCCAGTGAGGAATCCCAGGACAAGGGCAGAGGAACGTTACAATGAGGCACATGGGTTAAAAAGGAGGATAATTGAGCAGATCTTCGGCCTCCTAAAGGCCAGGTTCCGGTGCCTCCATCTAACAGGCGGATCCCTGTACTACTCACCGAAGAAGGTGTGCCAGATCATCGTGGCATGCTGTATGTTGCACAACCTGGCATTGAAACGCCAGGTACCTTTCCTGTTGGAGGATGAGCCTGCTGAGGGTCTTGTGGCAGTGGTGGAGCCTGTGGACGGTGAGGAAGAGGAGGCAAATGAAGAAGATTTAGACAACAGGACAAACATTTTCCAGCAGTACTTCCAGTGACACACAGGTAAGAGACTGTAACTCCTCTTCACATTTCAGTATACTTTAGGACCTTGTACATGGCATCCTCTTACTCTCTGTGTATGGCCACTGACTGTTCCCTTTGGGTTTCCGTTTATCAGATCTGTGTACCCCATTCTGGATTCTGCTATGTTTACTGCTGCTCACCAACTTTCATACATTGCCATGATTCAATGAACATGGATATTTCCAATCATTACACTGACTCCAGTATGGTTTATATTTACATGGTTTATATGTTTTGTGCTAAATAGTATGTGGGTAGGGCCAAGGGGCTGGTGTGATGGTGGAGGACAGTCCATGGTAGAGTCCAGTCTCTTGGTATCACAGATGCATTGTCCAATGGGGCATAGGAAGGGGAGTAATGGCAGTTCATGGTGGACAGGGGAACAGAGTGGGACAGAAGGGTGACAATCAGGAGAGTCCTATTTCCTGGCGGGGGTCTTGGCAATGTTCTCTGTCTTCTGCCTGGATTGCAGGGACCATTTGTGGGGTGGTTATCCTTCTGAAGGGTGTGGGGTGCTGGTGGTCCTGTGGCAGGGCCTCCTGTGGCGGTGCCTCCTGTCCACTAGCGGCAGCGGAGGTGGAAGGCTGTTCCTTGGTTTGGCTAGTGTCAGGGGCCCTTTGTTGTGCCACTGCCTTCCTCATGCTCTTGCCCATGTCAGCCGGCACCCCTGTTATGGTGACCAGGATGGTGTAGATGTTTTTTAGGTCATCCCTGATCCCCAGGTACTGTCCCTCCTGCAGCCGCTGAGTCTCCTGCAACTTGGCCAGTACCGTGCCCATGCTCCCCTGGGAGTGGTGGAGTGCCTCATGGAATGTCGGTTCCCTTGGCCTGTCCTCCCCCTGTCGCACAGCAGTCTTCCCAGCTTCCCTGTTGTCCTGTGCCTCTGTCCCCAGAACCGTGTGCCCACTGCCACTGACCCCAGGTCCCTGCTCGTCCTGTGTTTGCGGGGTTGCCTGGGGTCCCTGTAGTGGTGGACACACTCCTGATTGACGTGTTCTGGGGACAGTGGCATGGGCCCGCTGGGTGGGTGCTGTGCTGGTGTTTCCTCAGGTGGGAGGCTCTGTGGTGGTAAGGGACTGTGGCAGGGGAACCGACTGTCCAGAGGTCCCTGATGGACCAGGTTGCTCATTGTGATCCGGGCATGTAGAGCTGCTGTCATCACTGTGGGCCTCTTCTGGGGGGACTGGATGTAGCTGGCACCTCCTCTCCAGTGACGTTGGGTAGGAGTCCTGTTGGGATGCAAATGCATTGTTACTGTACCTGTGTGTGCCCTCTTGTGTGATGGGTGTGTTTCCCTTATATAATAGTGTTTTCCCTTTCGCATTGGCTTTGTGTGATTGCTGATTGTGTGGGCTGGGCGAGTCTCTCTACTGGGCATGCTGGGGTGATGGGTGTCCATGCATTGGTGTTGCATGCAGGGCTTGGTATTGGGATGTGTGGGTTGTGATGGTGGGGTACATATGAGGTGATGGAGTGATGGGAGTGAGGGTGGAGATATGTGATGGAATGCAGGTAGTAGTTAAAGCTTGACTCACCAGAATCCAGTCATCCTGTTACTCCTGTGAGGCCCTCGGGATGCATGATCGCCAAGACTTGCTCATCCCATGTTGTTAGTTGTGGGGGAGGAGGTGGGGGTGCACCGCCAGTCCTCTGTACAGCAATCTGGTGTTGTGGTACCACGGAATACACCTTCCCCCATAGGTCGTTCCACCTCTTCCTGATGTCATCCCTGGTTATTGGATGCTGTCCCATGGCGTAGACCCTGTCAACGATTCTCCACCATAACTCCATCTTTCCTGCAATGGACGTCTGCTGCACCTGTGATTCGAATAGCTGTGACTCTACCCAGATGATTTCCTCCACCATTACCCTTAGCTCCTTCTCAGAAAACCTGGGGTGTCTTTGAGGTGCAATGGATGTGCTGTGAGTGATATGTGTGAGTTGATGTGTGGGGTGATGTGTTGGGGTGTATACTGTAATGTGCGTGGATGGCGTATGAGTGATGGTGTTCTGTGCCTCTGTTGGGTGTGTGCTCTTTGCTTGTCTCTTTGTGCTTGGTCTCTTTTTTTTCATTGACAGGGTTGTGGCTAATGTGGGTGTGTGTTTTATAGTGGTGTGGGTGTGTGGGTGTGGTGTGTGTATGTGTTTCAGGTGTGTGTATTTTTAATTTTTCAATGTACTGTGATTTTGTAAGTGTGTGTGTATTTTGAGCGCAGCGGTATGGACCGCCAATGGCTTACCGTGATTGAAAGACCACCGTGTTGATTCGTGGGATGTGATACTTTGGGCGTATTCCTGTTGGCGTAACGTTGTGGGTTTTGGTACCACCAGTTTATCACTGACCTTTGGTTTGGCGGACTTGTGTGGGTGTCTGTATTGTGGTGGTGTTCTCTGTGTGGGTCAAATAGCCGTGGCGGATTACTGCAGCGGTCATGGTATGTTGTCGGCCGTCAGCACTGCGTAAGCGGGATTTACCACCAGGATTGTAATGAGGGCCTAAGTGTCTATAGAGTTTTTTTTTTTTACTAACCTCGTCATTTTCATGGCACTCGGAGGCAGCTCTGAAATCTGTACAGCTGCATAGATCGATCGCTGCATAACCGGTGTCAGAGTTTACACGCGCCTGCTGCACGACAACAGCCTCTGGAGCAGTTTCCTCCAGAAACCCCATATCTTCATAAGCCTGTGAGTTAGGATGGACTATAGATTCTTCAACATCTTCTATGTAGATGAAATTATTTCCAACATTTACTTTCACCCACTAGGCGTCACTGCTGTCATCCGTAATTATGGATATCAGCTGAGGTAAATCCTTGAGGCTGAGCTTTTCAACCCGATGGCAGAGGTCCTCTTAAAAATCCTTACCGTCGTAAACCCCTATCTTTAGGGGCACCCGGCTGCATGTTATCATCCAATACCAATGGTGTTAGGTTATGATAATATCTATCAATAGTGTTCAATCTACCATCTGAGACCACCTTTTTGATGAGGGGGTTGTATCTCTTCATAATGACAGAGCAATCTCTTTCAGGATGGGGACCATGGGGTTTGGCATGGGCCGCTTAGGAGGCTCCTTATATGCATTCTACAGATCAAAAAGGGTGTACTCCTGTACAGAACATCTTGGATACCTGCTCTCCAGGGGGGCTCTGATTTGTTGAGGGCTGGTGCATTGCCCTGACCACGTGGTACAACCATGACACATGACCAACACGTGTTCAGATGATGTCACAGCTCCCGTGATCCCACCTACACCTACATCAGTTCTGGGAAGGGCTCGAAGTCATTGATGATGGCACTTCCGGGCGGGGCTCCTGTCACTTTTGAGTTTGATGAGTAAAGGCATGCCGGTATTCTACTCACAGGGCAGTGAGAGCCTAGAAATGCCTACTTTCTAAAAATGTAATTTCTAAAATACAGTAGTAATGAAATATCCGACTTCACCAGTAAAGAGGATTAATCATAACCATTCCAATGATATGAAACATGATGTAGCTACTCTTTTCTGATATGGAATTACAGCATAAAAGTATATTAAAGAATTCCCAATGCTTGTCTATGAGAAGAGTAGGCCTCAAAGTAATAAAAAATGACTTTGAGAGTTTTTAATTAACAGTACATGTACAACTTAAAAGTACATGTCCCGCCTTGTCTCTGTCCTATGGGCTACTTAGGCTCCCCTTAGGGTTGACAAAGGTAATAAAAGGGGACCTGAAGGCTTGCCAATTTGAAGTGACAGTGAAACTGCAGACACAGGCTGTACAGTGGCAGGCCTGAGACATGTTTACAGGGTGACGAGTGGGGTGCAAAAAGTGATGCTCAGGTGGCATAGGGGGCTTGCAAATATGCCCCTATGTATTTAGTAAAGTATCCATTGTTCAAGTATCCACTTAGGGTACCATTGTGCGAAATCTCTTCAGTGGTCCACACCACTTGAATTCCTCCTTGTAGTCTTATAACATGTGGTGCAAATTAGGGTCCGATTCAGGAAAATCTAACCATTTTGTAGTGTAGTGTGGAGTCCCTCTATGGAAGCCAGGCCTCTTCTTTCAACAGGGTCGTCTTCTTCAGGTGTAGTATTCACTGCTCCATGAATGCTCTGAGGAGGTGGTGTTAGATGTACTAGTTTTATCCTATGCACTAGTCAGTTACTGGACAAATCCTACCCTCAATCCACACTGTTTTTTCACTGTCCCCCTCCTTTTTTCAGCAGTTTCTATTTGTCTTAATGTACAATTACCAAGGAAGCTCTATTTCATGATGGCATAATCCAGCTACAACTAGGTAGGTCTGTCTTCAGCTCCTAAGCTACTCCCCCAATTAAATGAGCTGCATTTCCACCTAACAGGCACAAAACTGGTTTTCCTTCCTACTGTAAGTGGAGTCCTCCTTGGCTTCTCTTATTTATTCCTAGCACCCTCCCTTGGCTCGCAGTCAAAAGAGGAAGTGCTAAGCCACATTTCTGTTCTGCTAACTGTTCCTGTCCACTCTGAGACAGTAATCCCTGCTAATTGATCAGCAGTTAACATCCATCAGCTTTTCCTGGACTCTGAGGCAGGCTATTGCCCTCAGAGCCACAGTTGTTAATTCTCCCAGACAAGGATGTGTATTGCTGCTCTGGAAGTATCAGAAATGGCATCAAAACAGTTCCAGTTCAGGCAGCCTAAAGTACAGGAATATAAAGTTACTTCTATTCTTATGTTATCAAAAATATGAAACCACCATTACATCAGAATTTAAAATCTATGCAGGGAATAACTTAAAAGCATTTGCTGGCCTTTTTCTAAGTGGAGATAGGAGATTATGAATTTAACTCCACTTAATCATTCTCACAGATGAAATTAGAAAGTTAACTCCACTTAATCCTATTCAGAGAAAGTATAGCAAGGCTCATACAATGAAACAGCTTTTGGCTTTTCTTTACTTTGAGAACACACCAACCTCAATCTATAGTATGACCTATTTCTCTGTATAAACCCCCTGCCCTGTGGGTTTACAAGGCACACTTAAGGGTGACGTATGAAGACTGAACAATAGACATTTCCAACGCCACAAAATGCCACTTTGTTACCCTACCATGTGCCATTAAAGTGAAGTTAAATTGCAGTGCAGCATAGCACAGTGGTATCCTGGCAGACATATCTTTTTGTCTTATATGTGGGTATTGTAAATACACCAAAGGCCATATATAACATGTGAGTTTCAATGAAATGTGTTCAAAAAAGGACTTAGAGAGAAGATAAACAGGCCAGATCGGGAACATTAGAAAAAAACACTTTTAATGGGGAAGCATGGGGGCACTATACTATTGTTTAGGATAAAGTGCCCTGAGTCCTAAAGTTAGCAGAACCAAATAGGCAAAGAAAATGGGGGTATCAAAACAAAAATGGGGTGCTTTGTTATACAACTTATGTATGTTAAAAACAGTTTTAGGTAGAATATTTGTATTATGGCTTGTTCATATGTTGCAATATGTTTACTTGTAAATGAAGATGTAGACTTACTTTACTGCTAAATAGGTTGATGACCACAGAAGTGATCCTATAGAAACTAAGATTACAATTTGAAGTCAGAACCTTCTACCTTTTTCTGCCCACTGTAATGTACTGGCAGCAGAGACTATGGGGGTCATTACAAACCTGGCGGACGGTGTTAAAGTGGCGGTAAGACCGCCAACAGGCCGGCAGTATAAATTTTGCAATTACGACTGTGGCGGAAACCACCAACAAAGACAACCACTTTAACACTCAGACCGCCAGACCAACAGCTTGGCGGTCACCGCCAACAGACAGGCGGGAGACAATGTACCGCCCACACTATTATGACAGGCCAATCCACCACCTTTTCCGGGGCGGATACAACGCGGATAAAAACACGGCGGAAACATGCATTTCAAAGGAAAAGCGCTCACCTCTACACACTCCACGAGGAAGGAGGACAGCATGGAGCCAGAACTTCAAATTCTTCCAGCGCTAGTCTTCCTGCTCTTCTACGAGGATCACAAACGCCGGCGGCGAAGAGCACGGTGAGTACTGCACCTATGACATAGGGGAGGGGGCAGGCAAAAAACAGGGACATACACACTCAACACCCCAACCCCCACCCCGACCCTCACCCACTACAACACACTCACCAATGCTTATCTATACATTACAGTAACACCCCCATCCCCCCCTGGAAGAATGCAAAGACAAAAGGAAATTAGTGTAACTATTGTAATATATCAAAAATCAGTAAGCAAAAATATACATATATATATATATATATATACACTATAAACAAAATATACACCACAATTATTAGTGCAGGTTTTGCATCATTCATAGTCCATGGACCACTGGGCCCAAAATGCATGGGCGAGGCCCACACAAGATACCCAAACATGACGGAGAGAACACTGCTGGGGCATCAGAAAGAAATACAACAGGCACCTCAGGGGGAAGGGAAGGGGGGCACCTCAGCTGGATGAGTGCACAACGCCAGATCCACGAGGGGGCTCCATGCTCATTGATCAATCCTGGGGAGTGCAAAGCCACAGTCTCTCAAGTCTCTACAGTGGGTGGGTTGCCCACTATACCATCCTGGGGAGTGCAAAGCCACAGTCTCTCAAGTCTCTACAGTGGTTGGTTTGTCCACTGTACCATCCTGGGGAGTGCAAAGCCACAGTCTCTCAAGTCTCTCCAGTGGGTGGTTTGCCCACTGCTGCATCCTGGGGAGTGCAAAGCCACAGTCTCCCAAGTCTCTCCAGTGGTTGGTTTGCCCACTGTACCATCCTGGGGAGTGCAAAGCCACAGTCTCTCAAGTGGATGCATGTCTCCACTGGTTAAGGAGGGGGACTGGTGCCCAGAGTGCTTCATCCTGTGCAGGAAAGACGGAGTGGATGCATGTCTCCACTGGTTCTGGAGGGGGACTGGTGCCCAGAGTGCAACACTCACCCTGTGACGGTCCCAGTTGTGTCACTGCCCCTGCCGCAAATGGGCTAGCGGTGTTTTCCATGGCGGTCTTTGCCCTGGTCAGCGGTGCTTGAGTTGGCAGTTTCTGACCTGTTCAGCGGTGCTTGCCCTGTTCAGCGGTGCTTGCCATGGCGGTCTTTGCCCTGTTCAGCGGTGCTTGCCCTGTTCAGCGGTCTTTGCCCTGTTCAGCGGTGTTTGAGTTGGCAGTTTCTGACCTGTTCAGCGGTGCTTGAGTTGGCAGTTTCTGACCTGTTCAGCGGTGCTTGCCCTGTTCAGCGGTGCTTGCCATGGCGGTCTTTGCCCTGTTCAGCCGTGCTTGCCATGGCGGTCTTTGCCCTGTTTAGCCGTGCTTGCCCTGTTCAGCGGTGCTTGCCATGGCGGTCTTTGCCCTGTTCAGTGGTCCTTGCCCTGCTCAGCGGTGCTTGCCATGGCGGTCCGTCATTGCCCAGCTGGCCTGTGGCTGGCGGTCCTTCATGGGTCAGCTGGGCTGTGGCTTGCGGGGCCCTCCTGGGCAGTGAAGATGGGGCTGGCGGTGGCCTCTCCTGGGCAGTGACGATGGGGCTGGCGGTGGCCTCTTCCTGGGCAGTGACGATGGGGCTGGCAGTGGCCTCCTCCTGGGCAGTGACGATGGGGCTGGCGGTGGCCTCATGGCCGGCGGGGATGATGGCGGTCTTCTCCGCCGTGCTGCAACTCCCAGACTTTGCAGGTTTCCTCTGCCCCTTCCCCACTTTGGAAGGAGTCACTGCTGAGTCCACACTCCCCCCGGGACCCCTGTAAGCGGCTTGGCTGGCTGGAGTCTTCCCCCTCTCCCGCCGGGCACTGTCCAACTTCTGGTGCTTCACAGGGGGGGACTGGCTGTGCTGTGGCTCCATGCCACACTGGCTGCCCTGGTGGCCGGTGCACTCCACATACCTGTAACAACAGGCACCACTGATCCCGGAGATTTTTTGGCTGAGGTGCTAGTACGGGACCTATGAGTTGGAGGGGGGGGGGAATAGGTTAAGGGTGGACAGGAAAAGTTTTTTGGACACACTGGGACGGGTAGCTGGAGGGGGTTTGGGAGTGGAGGAAGAGGTTGTGGTTGTAGGAGGTGTAAGTTTTGTGGATTTGGGTGCAGGTGCATGCGCTGGAGGCTGTCGTGAGGTGGATGGCTGTTGGGTGGGTGTGTGCCTGCGTTTGTGTATCTTCGGAGGGGGTGTCACAGACACACTGGGAGAGGACACAGGGAACTTGTAAATGGTAGTGGGGTGGTGAGTGCACGTGAGCGGGGTGTGGTGGTGGGTGTGCTGGTGGGGGATGTAGTGGCTGTAGTGGTAGTGCATGCAGGTGTGTGTGTAGACGAGACTGGGAGGGAGGAGGGAGACGAGGAGGAGGGGGACACAGTGGAGGCAGTGGATGTTGGTGTGTCTGTATGTGTGTGATGCTTGCGTGAGTGCCTGTGGGATGTGTGGTGCTTATGTTTGCCTGAGCTTCCCTTGTGTGGTGAGGTGTGTGCAGGCTAGTCTGATGGTGTGCTTGGGATAGGCAGAGGTACAGGGGATGGCTAGACACAGGGACAATGGCTGCCATCAGTGCTGAGGCCAGCGTTTGAAGGGTTCGATGAAGGGCAGCCTGACCAGAATGAATGCCCTACAGGAATGCATTTGTGTGTTGCAACTCCCTTTCTACACCCTGGATGGCATTCAAAATGGTAGACTGCCCAACAGTGAGGGACCTGAGGAGGTCAATGGCCTCCTCACTGAGGGCAGCAGAGATGACAGGGGCAGGGGCTGAGGTGCCTGGGGCGAAGGTGATGCCCACCCTCCTGGGTGAGCGGGCACGGGGCGAAGGCTGAGGGGCTGCTGGGAGGGCGGTGCTGGTAGGGGGGGTGGCGGCTGTACCTGTAGTAGTGGGGGGCACAGATGTTGCCGCCACCACAAGGGAGCTCCCATCGGAGGACGAGTCTGTGTTGCTGGTTGCAGATCTTGTGACCGCCCTGGTGCTCCCCTCGCTCTCCATCCCAGTGGTGTATTCTGAGTCCGTAGTGTGGGCCTCCGTGCCCATGTGGGATGCAGCTCCCTCGTGCTCCGGTGCCACTCCACCTCCGCCTGATGATGCTAATGCACACAAGAACAGGGAGACCGCAAAAAAAGGGGGGGGGACAGTAGAAAGACAGGTTGAGTGCATGGCTTACCGCTACCGTTGGCGGACAATACAGACACAGCAGTCCCCTGCACTACGTCGCGCTGTTGGCTTCTACAGTGCAATTCCTGGGAAATGACCTAGAAGGCTATGGACGACATCTGCACACATAGATGACCCTGGGGCATGAATAGCAGTACTTGGCACTCTACAGAGGTGGGGTGGGGGCCACAGGGCCATACCTTATGAATGGGCCTAGAATACGGAACTCACCCTGGCCTAGGGGAACCCACAGCCCTCCTCCCCCACCCAGACACCTTCACTGCGCGCAAAGTCAGCTGAATGATAGTGTACTCACCCCATTGTGTCTGCTGTGTTGCCCTAAAGCGCCCATCCAACTTAGGGTAGGCCACCGCCAGGATCCGGAACATCAGGGGCGTCATGGTTCGACCGGCACCCCTCCCACTGGGAAGCCATCCCCAGCTGAGCTTCCACCGTCTTCTTGCTCCAGCGGCGAATGTCCTCCCATCTCTTCCGGCAGTGGGTGCTTCGTCTGTGGTGGACCCCCAGAGTCCGGATGTCCTTGGCGATGGCACACCAAATATCCTTCTTCTGGTGGGCACTGACCTACATGAAATGTACAGGGGAAGAAGAGAAGTCATTAACAACTGCACCGTCAAAGTGAGTGGCCCCCATCCCTACCCTTGCCACGTGGCACATGCATTCACGGTCTTTCATGCACTCAGAACTCTGCCCCCTTCCTTCTTACAACCAGCCCTCTCCACACAGGCATAGCCCATACAACATGCTCCCTGTGTAGTTACCTGTTGGTCTGGAGGACCGTAGAGTAGAGTGTACTGGCGGAGGACCCCCTCAACGAGCTTCTCCAACTCCTCTGCAGTGAAGGCAGGGGCCCTTTCCCCAGACGCACGAGCCATTGTCTCTTCCAGACCGAGGTCACAGCAGCACTTGCAGTGTAGGTCCTCTCCTGTCGAAGATCAGGTATCGAGTGATTAAACAGTTAGAAAATGGTGGTCACGACCGCGGCGGTGGGTACCATCACCGCCGGCGTACATCGTCATTGGCTCCTGGGACCCCTAGGGTCCAATGTTAACTAATGCAGCATTGCGCCGGGGTCTTCGCCCGCCTACCGCGATGGTGTACAACACCAGCGCAGTTACCTCACATCCCATTGTCCCGCTTTAGAGGTCAGGCAGCCGCCATTTTAGGGGCCCACATGGCCTAATTACCTAGGCCTAATCTCAACACACATACAGGCCACATTTTGTGTATGATTGGTGTTCTGTGTAGACTGTGGGTACATACCTCTGAGTTGTTTGACCGCTGGTGGACCTGTCGACAATGAAGGAAAGACATTTGATCATCACCTACAGGTTTGACCGTGCCACAATACAGGAACTGTGTAGCCAGTTGGAGCCAGACCTGTCAGCAATCCGCCATCCCACAGGAATCCCCCCTCAAGTGCAGGTGTCATCAGTGCTCCATTTCCTTGCAAGTGGGTCTTTTAAAACAACAGTGGCCATAGCATCAGGGATGTCACAGCCTATGTTTTCCAACGTGTTGTCCAGAGTGTTGTCTACCCTTCTGAAACACATGCGGAGCTACATTGTTTTCCCTCAGGTGGAGGATTTGTCTACGGTGAAAGGTGACTTTTATGCCCTTGGACATATCCCCAACATCATAGGTGCCATTGATGGGACCCATGTGGCTTTGGTCCCCCCCCCACAGGATTGAACAGGTGTACAGAAACAGGAAGAGTTATCATTCGATGAATGTACAGATGGTATGTTTGGCAGACCAGTACATCTCCCATGTGAATGCCATGTTCCCTGGCTCAGTGCATGACGCCTACATCCTGCGGAATAGCAGCATCCCTTATGTGATGGGTTTACTACAGAGGCACCGAATGTGGCTATTAGGGGACTCTGGTTACCCCAACATGTCATGGCTACTGACCCCAGTGAGGAATCCCAGGACCAGGGCAGAGGAACGCTACAATGAGGCCCATGGGCGGACTAGGAGGGTGATCAAACGCACCTTCGGCCTCCTGAAGGCGAGGTTCAGGTGCCTCCACATGACAGGTGGATCCATATTCTACCAAAGAAGGTGTGTCAGATCATCGTGGCCTGCTGTATGCTTCATAATTTGGCTAAATTTTTCTGCAGGAGGATGGTCCAGATGGTGGTGTTGTGGCAGCTGTGGAGCCTGTGGACAGTGATGAGGAGGAAGCAAAGGAAGAAGACATTGACAACAGGGACTCAGTCATCCAGCAATATTTCCAGTGAAACACAGGTGAGAATACATTCCTGCCTACTACATGTACTTTTACATTTCACCCAGTGTATGGTCACTGAGTTGTCACTTTCACTTACGGTTTCACAGGTGTGGGTCCCAATGTGTGTCATCTGCTTAGATTCCTCATGGACTAGAGCTGTGTGACATAGGTATGTTGCCATTACTAATTCCTGGAAATTTTGTCACTGTAATTGCAAATACACTATTTCAAAATCACAGACAGACTCCAGATCTTGGTGCTTTAGGTGTGTTTATTTAAATGCAAAATATTGGAGGGGGAAGTTAAATGGTGAGGGGTGATGGCGGAGGAGTGTCCATGGCAAAGTCCAGTCTATTTGTCTCATAGGTGCATTGCCCATATGGGCATAGGAAGTGGAGCTGGGGCAGTTCCAATATGGACAGGGTGACAAAGTGGGTTGACAATCAGGGTGGTCTCATTTCTTGGCGGGGGTCTTGGCATCGTGCTCTGTCTTGTTCCTGGATCTCAGGGACCGCTTGCGGGGTGGTTCTCCATCTGCAGGGGGTGGGGTGCTGGTGTTGTGGTCCTGTGGCGGTGCCTCCTGTCCACTAGCGCCAGCGGAGGTGGTGGGCAGTTCATTGTCCATGCTAGTGTCAGGGGCCCCTTGGAGTGCCACAGTGTCCCTCCTGGTGTTTAGTATTTCCTTCAGCACCCCTATGATGGTGCCCAGGGTGGAGCTGATGGTTCTGAGTTCCTCCCTGAACCCCAGATACTGTTCCTCCTGCATGCGCTGGGTCTCCTGAAACTTGGCCAGGACCGTTGCCATCGTTTCCTGGGAGTGGTGGTATGCTCCCATGATGGAGGAGAGGGCCTCGTGGAGAGTGGGTTCCCTTGGCCTGTCTGCCCCCTGTCACACAGCAGCCCTCCCAGTTCCCTTGTGTTCCTGGGCCCCCGTCCCCTGGACGTGTGCCCACTGCCACTGCCCCCAGGTCCCTGTTGTTGTTGGGGTGGTGGGTTATCCTGGGTTCCCTGTAGTGGTGGACACACTGCTGATTGACATGTCCTGGGTACGGAGGTATGGGCCCACTGGGTGGGTGCTGTGCTGGTGTTACCAGAGGGTGGAAGGTCTGTGGTGGCCTGTGCCTGTGCAAGGGGAGTCGACTGTCCTGAGGCCCACGATGGTCCGGGCTGGTCAGCTGGATCCAGTTGGACAGAGGTGCTGTCATCTCTGTGGGCCTCTTCTGTGGGTGGGGTGGAGATGTCTGGACCCTCCTGTCTGGTGACATTGGTTAGTGGTCCTGCAGGGGTGTAAAAGCTTAATTATTGCATCTGTGTGTGTCATGGTGGGCAATGGGTGGGTGACCGGTGTACCCAAGTGCTTGCATTCCTATGTGGGGACTTGTGTGATGATGGTTTAGGGGGTTGTATGGGTATGTGCAGTGGGCATGCTTTAGTGATGGGTGCCCATGCGCTGGGGTTGCATGCAGGGCTTGGTGTTGGGATGGGTGGTTTGTGATAGTGGGGTATATATGAGTTGGTGGAATGCTGAGGGTGAGGGTACGAGTAGGAGTGTGTGATGGCATGGTGGAAAGGTGGGGGATATATTAGTAAAAGTTTGACTTACCAGAGTCCATTCCTCCACCGAATCCTGCGAGGCCCTCAGGACGCAGAATCGCCAAGACCTGCTCCTCCCATGTTGTTAGTTGTGGGGGAGGAGGTGGGGGTCCGCCGCCAGTCCGCTGAACCGCCAGGTGGTGTCTTGAGACCACGGAACGCACCTTCCCCGTAGGTCGTTCCACCTCTTCCTGATGTCGTCCCGATTTCTTGGGTGTTGTCCCACTGCGTTTACCCTGTTGACTATTCTTCTCCATAGCTCCATCTTCCTTGCAATTGAGGTGTGCTGCACCTGTGTTCCAAATAGCGGTGGCTCTACCCGGACGATTTCCTCCACCATGACCCTGAGCTCCTCCTACAAGAACCTGGGGTGTCTTTGCCGTGCCATGGGGTGGTGTAGGTGATGTGTGGGGTGGTGTGTATGGTGATAAGTGTGGTGATATGTAGTGGTGTGTAGTGTTTTGTGTGTGGAAGTTGTGTGGGTGATGGTGTTGAGTGCCTGTGGCTGCTAGTTTGTGGTTGGTGGTGTCTCTCTGGCCTTCTATCTGTAATAGTGGTCGTAGAGGTTTGTGGGTGATGTGGGTGTGTGTTTTATATTGTAATGGGTGTGTGGGAGTGGTGTGTGTGTGTGTCTCAGGTGTGTGTATTTCGAATTGTCCAATGTGGTGGTGTTTTGGAGATGTGTGTGTATTTTGAGCGCGGTGGTGTGTACCGCCAATGGAATACCGTGGTTGAAAGACCGCCATGTGGATTCGTGGGTCATGATAGTGTTGGCGTATTTCTGTTGGCGTGACGGTGGAGGTTTTGTTTTCGCCAGTTTATCACTGACCTTTGGTATGGCGGACTTGTGTGGGTGTCTGACTTTTGGCGTATTCCGAGATGTGGGTCATAATAGCTGTGGCGGAATTCCGCAGCCGCGGCGGTATGTTGGCGGTCTTCTGCACGGCGGTAAGCGGCTTTTACCGCTGATGTTGTAATGACCACCTATGTCACAAATGTCAGACACTTATGCTGGTATTGGGAGCAGCAACTTGAGTTTCTTCTTGCTTATTCAGTCAGGAATCAATTAGGATTTATAAAGCATGGCAAAACACCTGTGAGGGTCTCAAGGCATTGGAGCTGCTAGCTGCTCCGCAGTGTCTTTTCAATTGAAGAGCCATTTCTTGAGTTCTTTTCTGAAGTACCAGAGCAATGCAACATTCCTGATGTGCAGAAGAAGGTCATTCTAGCCTTTGGCCGCCAGTGAGAGAAAGACCATCCTTCGCTGTTGCATCGGCATACCAGGGGGTGTCTGCAAGGAAGAGGGAGGTAGATTTCAGGTATCTGGTCAGTTGGTGGAAGGTCACTTGTTTGTTGTTGTATGATGGTCCTTCTTTGTGCAGGGCTTTGTATGTGTGGTTCAGCATCGTGAACTGGCACCTCTTATGGATCTGGAGCCAGTGTAGCTTCTTGAGGTGGGGGATGATATGTGTCCATCTGGGGAGGTCAAGAATGAGCTTTGACACTGAGCGTTGTATTTTCTGTAGTCTCTTCAGGAGGCATGCAGTGATTCTCCCGAAAAGAGTGTTACTGTAGCCCAGCCTGCTGGTGATGAGGGCTTGAGTGACGGTCCTCCTGGTATTCATTGGAAGCCACCTGATGATCTTATGGAGCATGCGTAGGATATGGAACCAGGCATATGAGACTGTATTTCTGCATAGATAATGTGCTGTCTAAGATGGTGCAAAGGTTGCAGCTGTGGTCTGTTGGGGTGGGGGAATGGCCAAGTTCAGCAGGCCATCAAGTGTCTTTCCATGGTGAGGTATTGCTCCCAAAGATGAGGATTTTGGTCTTGTCCTTGTTGAGCTTGAGACAGTTGTCCTTCATCCAGCCAGCAATGTCTATCATACATCTGTGGAAGTCGGTTCTGGTAGTGGAGGGATCTTCTGACAGTGAGAAGATGAGCTGGGTGTTTTGTTGACACAGGAGATGATATTGAGTCTGTGCAATCTGACGGTGTTAGCCAGGGGAGTGATGTATATGTTAAAGAAGGTGAGACTCAGGGACTATCCTTGTGGGACACCACAGTTGATCTTCTTGGGATCCCGAGTTGAATGATGGGAGTCAGATTCTCTGGGTTTTGCCAGTGAGGGGTGAGGCAATCCATTTGAGAGCATTTCCCTGGATTCTGATTTGGTAGTCTGTGGATCAAGATGTGGTGGGCAACAGAGTTGAATGTGGCTGACAGGTCCAGGAGGATGAGGACTGCTGTTTCGCTGTGGTCTAGAAGGGGCCTGATGTTGTCGGTGTCTGAAATAAGGGCTTTCTCTGAGCTCTGGTTTGCTTGGAATACGGATTGAGAGGGGTCCAGGAGGTTGTAGTGTTCCAAGTGTTTTGTGAGTTACTGGTTGATTGCGTGTTCGAGAACCTTTGCTGCAAAGGGGAGCAGGGGGGTGGGCTAGTAGTTTTTTAGATATGCTGGGTCAGTTGTCGGTTTCTTCAGCAGGGGCCTCATTTCAGTGTGTTTCCAGTTCTCTGGGAAGAAAATGAAGGAAGCTTGCAAAATCAGGATATTTTTCATGTTGATCCTACTCATTTTCTACAGTGATGACCCTCCAGCCTCTGCACTTCTTCAAACAAATATCACAATTTATGGATATGGTCAAAGCAAGCAGGCCTTCCAGCTGCCCTTCTGACCATTGTCCACCACACATCTTCAGGAATATTCTTTTATCTACCTCTGCTGGTACACCAGTAAGAAGAATCACCAATACATCTTTAACTACTGGGATCTTTCCTGAAGATCTTAAAAAGGCATACATGGGCCTGTTATTAAAATGAGAGAAAACAAACCTGGACCCACAGGACCCCAATGACTAAAGACCAATTAAAATGGTCCTTTCCTGGGCAAACTCCTGGGCAAAGTGATAGAAAGAACAGCTTTTGCTGAGCTGTCACTAAGCTGGATTCTGCCTAGCCAGAGGCCCTGAATCTGCCCTCATCGCATTCTGCGATGATCTTAAAAACACAATAGACTGAAATTGAGTTGCTGCACTACTTCTCCTGAACCTCTCAGCTGCCTTTGACCCAGTTGAACATGGCACTCTAGCACAAAAACTCTAATAAGCCATCATAGAGGGCACTGCTCTCGACTGGGACACATCCTACCTTGAAAACATAACACATTTCATCCATCCATATTCTTCTTTTCTCACCCAAACCCTACTCTACAAAAGCAGGGTTTCCTCAAGACTCAATCATCTCACAGATGCCTTTCAAAATCTACATGAGGTCATTCCCAACAATGATCAATGAATTTCAAATCACATGCTACAACTATGAAGATGACACACAAATACTCCTTAACCTGGAATGCCCCAAAGATACAAACTCACAAACCTTCAGTTGCCTGAGAGCCGTTGACCAGTAGATGACATGGAGCCATCTCAAACTGAATGCTTCCAAAACTGAAATACTCACATGTGATGAATGGAAAAATTATAACGCACTCTGCACCTAGCCTGACGATCTGAGACCACCACCTAAACTAGCTCAGGAAGTAAGAAACCTGAGAATTACCATGGAATCCAAGATAATAATGAATGCTCAAGTGGACAAATTTAGCAAGATCAAGCTTCATCACCATGAAAACTCTGTGACCATCTTCCCCCACCTTGGATTTCCAAACAGTGTGCAGGTTACTGTGTCTTTTGTACTAATGAAACTGGATTACACCAATGGCCTCTATCATGGATCACCTCTATCTACTATGAAAAAACTACAATGCATTCAGAACTCCGCAGCCAGGCTACTCCTACAAGTAAAGCTACTAGCCCACATCTCTTCTGCCTTGAGGGCCATACATTGGTTACCAGTTGCCAAAAGATCCACCATCAAAATGCTCTGTATCACCCACTAAGCAATACATGGAACAGGACTGATGTTCATCAGGAATAAAATCATCAAATATATTCAACAAAGAAACCTCTGCTCAAGATTGGCACCCTGCCGCAAAACACCACCATACAAGACAATAGGTGGTACATCTTTCTCTGTTCAAGTGGCCAAACTATGGAATTAATTACTCCCAAGTATAGGATCCATGGATAACTATCTTATCTTCAGAAGATAGTTCTTTCCTACATAACCACTATACTCAAACAGCAATAGACTGCATATCCCCGTGTAAGTAAACATGTTAGAATTTGATTATGTGTATTTATTTGTACAAATACATATAATAAAAAATGTATCTTAAAATATCTACATACTCTTTAGGCCTGTTTAACAAATGATTATTTTACTTCAATTAAATTATGTATGTATGTATGTATGTATGTATTTGTATGTGTAGGTGTATGTATGTGTATGTATATTATGGATATATGTATGTTTCCATATATATATATATATAGAGAGAGATAGATAGATAGATAGATAGATAGATAGATAGATAGATATAGATATATATTTCTATCTATCTATCTATCTATCTATCTATCTATCTATCTATCTATCTATCTCTCTCTCTCTCTCTATATATATATATATATATATATATTTATATATATATATATATATATATATGTATATATATACCAACAACGACCTCCAGACCGGGGCCCCCAACCCTCTTGGCGTCTTGGACGCTATGAAGCAGGATTAAATACTAAGCTACAGTGCATTGCATCATTACTGAAACATTATCAGTGCATTATGGGAGATGTATTTTACTACTACAGGGTCACGTGGCATTTGATTGATAAACACCTGTGTTGTGTGCACTTTGAACCACTCACCTGTGATCAAGGCATTCAGCCGAAACGCGTCAGGAGCTTGCTGCCATTTCGACTGAGAATAAATGCTCGGATGTTTCTGAAACGGAGGCTTTGGCAATATATATATATATATATATATATATATATATATATATATATATATATATGAAAAACAAAGCGGTTCAGTATGCACGGCGCCGCGCTCAAAAGTACCGGTGCTACCGCTCTGGGTGAACCAACCCATAAACAATATTGTACATCAAAAATTAGCAGTGCACTCCAACAAAGTACGAGTAATCCTTAGTTTAATGTGAAACAAAAAGAACAGAACAACGCGTTTCGACCATTAGGTCTTTCTCGAGTTCAAACATCTAATTCACACTGCAAAACTCTTTTGTAGTGAACGCTTTTGTACATTAACCCCTTCGCTGCCAGGCCTTTTCCCCCTCCTGTGTCAGGCCTTTTTTTGCCTATTTGGGGCAGTTCGCGCTTAGGCCTGCATAACTTTTTGTCCACATAAGCTAACCAATCCAAATTTGCGTCCTTTTTTTCCAACATCCTAGGGATTCTGGAGGTACCCAGACTTTGTGGGTTCCCCTGAAAGAGGCCAAGAAATTTGCCAAAATACCGGGAAAATGTTGTTTTTTTCAAAAAAATTGGAAAAAGTGGCTGCAGAAGAAGGCTTGTGGTTTTTCCCCTGAAAATGGCATCAACAAAGGGTTTGCGGTGCTAAACTCAGCAGCTTCCCAGCTTTCAGGAACAGGCAGACTTGAATCAGAAAACCCAATTTTTCAACACAATTTTGGCATTTTTCTGGGACATACCCCATTTTTGCAATTTTTTGTGCTTTCAGCCTCCTTCCAGTCAGTGACAGAAATGGGCATGAAACCAATGCTGGATCCCAGAAACCTAAACATTTCTGAAATGTAGATAAAATTCTGAATTCAGCAAGGGGTCATTTGTGTAGATCCTACAAGGGTTTCCTACAGAAAATAACAACTGAAAAAGAAAAATATTGAAATTTAGGTGAAAAAAACATAAATGTTTCTCTACGTTTTACTCTGTAACTTTTCCCTGCAATGTCAGATTATCGAAAGCAATATACCGTTACGTCTGCTGGACTCCTCTGGTTGCGGGGATATATAGGGCTTGTAGGTTCATCAAGAACCCGAGGAACCCAGAGCCAATAAATGAGCTGCACCCTGACGTGCGTTTTCATTCTATACCGGGTATACAGCAATTCATTTGCTGAAATATAAAGAGTAAAAAATTGCTATCAAGAAAACCTTTGTATTTCCAAAAAGGGCACAAGATAAGGTGTTGAGGAGCAGTGGTTATTTGCACATCTCTGAATTCCGGGGTGACCATACAAGCATGTGAATTACAGGGCTTTTCTCAAATAGATGTCTTTTTTACACACTCTCCTATATTTGGAAGGAAAAAATGTAGAGAAAGACAAGGGGCAATAACACTTGTTTTGCTAATCTATGTTCCCCCAAGACTCCCGATAAAAATGATACCTCACTTTTGTGGGTAGGCCTAGCGCCCGCGACAGGAAACGCCCCAAAGCGCAACGTGGACACATCCAAATTTTTGGAAGAAAACAGAGGTGTTTTTTGCGAAGTGCCTACCTGTAGATTTTGGCCTCTAGCTCAGCCGGCACCTAGGGAAACCTACCAAACCTGTGCATTTCTGAAAACTAGAGACCTACGGGAATCCAAGGAGGGGTGACTTGCGGGGCTCGGACCAGGTTCTGTTACCCAGAATCCTTTGCAAACCTCAAAATTTGGCTAAAAAAACACATGTTCCTCATATTTCTGTGGCAGAAAGTTCTGGAATCTGAGAGGAGCCAAAAATTTCCTTTCACCCAGCGTTCCCCCAAGTCTCCCGATAAAAATGATACCTCACTTGTGTGGGTAGGCCTAGCGCCCGCGACAGGAAACGCCCCAAAGCGCAACGTGGACACATCCAAATTTTGGGAAGAAAACAGAGGTGTTTTTTGCGAAGTGCCTACCTGTAGATTTTGGCCTCTAGCTCAGCCGGCACCTAGGGAAACCTACCAAACCTGTGCATTTCTGAAAACTAGAGACCTAGGGGAATCCAAGGAGGGGTGACTTGCGGGGCTCGGACCAGGTTCTGTTACCCAGAATCCTGTGCAAACCTCAAAATTTGGCTAAAAAAACACATGTTCCTCACATTTCTGTGGCAGAAAGTTCTGGAATCTGAGAGGAGCCAAAAATTTCCTTCCACCCAGCGTTCCCCCAAGTCTCCCGATAAAAATGATACCTCACTTGTGTGGGTAGGCCTAGCGCCCACGACAGGAAACGCCCCAAAGCGCAACGTGGACACATCCAAATTTTTGGAAGACAACAGAGGTGTTTTTTGCGAAGTGCCTACCTGTAGATTTTGGCCTCTAGCTCAGCCGGCACCTAGGGAAACCTACCAAACCTGTGCATTTCTGAAAACTAGAGACCTAGGGGAATCCAAGGAGGGGTGACTTGCGGGGCTCGGACCAGGTTCTGTTACCCAGAATCCTTTGCAAACCTCAAAATTTGGCTAAAAAAACACATGTTCCTCACATTTCTATGTCAGAAAGTTCTGGAATCTGAGAGGAGCCACATATTTCCTTCCACCCAGCGTTCCCCCAAGTCTCCCGATAAAAATGATACCTCACTTGTGTGGGTAGGCCTAGCGCCCGCGACAGGAAACGCCCCAAAGCGCAACGTGGACACATCCAAATTTTTGGAAGAAAACAGAGGTGTTTTTTGCGAAGTGCCTACCTGTAGATTTTGGCCTCTAGCTCAGCCGGCACCTAGGGAAACCTACCAAACCTGTGCATTTCTGAAAACTAGAGAACTAGGGGAATCCAAGGAGGGGTGACTTGCGGGGCTCGGACCAGGTTCTGTTAACCAGAATCCTGTGCAAACCTCAAAATTTGGCTAAAAAAACACATGTTCCTCACATTTCTGTGGCAGAAAGTTCTGGAATCTGAGAGGAGCCACAAATTTCCTTCTACCCAGCGTTCCCCCAAGTCTCCCGATAAAAATGGTACCTCACTTGTGTGGTTAGGCCCAGCGCCCGCGACAGGATATGCCCCAAAACACAACGTGGACACATCACTGAAAACAGAGCTGTTTTTTGCAAAGTCCCTACTTGTAGATTTTGGCCTCTAGCTCAGCTGGCACCTAGGGAAACCTACCAAACCTGTGCATTTTTTAAATCTAGAGACGTAGGGGAATCCAAGATGGGGTGACTTGTGGGGATCGGACCAGGTTATGTTACCCAGAATCCTTTGCAAACCTCAAATTTTGGCTAAAAAAACACATTTTCCTCACATTTTGGTGACAGAAAGTTCTGGAATCTGAGAGGAGCCACAAATTTCCTTCCACCCAGCGTTCCCCCAAGTCTCCCCATAAAAATGATACCTCACTTGTGTGGGTAGGCCTAGCGCCCGCGACAGGAAATGGCCCAAAACACAACCTGGACACAACACATTTTTTCATAGAAAACAGGGCCTACCTGTGGATTTTGGCCTCTAGCTCAGCCGGCACCTGGGGAAACCTAGCAAACCAGCGCATTTTTGAAAACTAGAAACCCAGGGGAATCCAAGATGGGGTGAATTGTGGGGCTCTGACCAGGTTCTGTTACCCAGAATCCTTTGCAAACCTCAAAATTTGGCTAAATAAACATGTTTTCCTCACATTTCAGTGACAGAAAGTTCTGGAATCTGAGAGGAGCCACAAATTTCCTTCCACCTAGCGTTCCCCCAAGTCTCCCGATAAAAATGATACCTCACTGGTGTGGGTAGGCCTAGCGCCCGCGACAGGAAATGGCCCAAAACACAACGTGGACACATCAAATATTTTCATAGAAAACAGTGCCTACCTGTGGATTTTGGCCTCTAGCTCAGCCGGGCCCAGGGGGGGCAGAAATGGCCTAAAATAAATTTGTCCTCCACCCCCCAACCCCCCTGCCCCCCCGGGAGCGACCCTTGCCTATGGGGTCGCTCCCCCTGCGTGACATTGGTGCAAAAAAAAAAATCCCCGGTGCCTAGTGGTGTCTGCCCCCCTTGGGGGCAGATTGACCTACAATCGGCCAATCTGCCCCCAAGGGGGGCAGAAATGGTCTAAATACAATTTGCCCCCCAGGGGAGCGACCCTTGCCTAAAGCGTCGCTCCCCATCTAAAAAAAAAAAAAAAAAAAAAAAAAAAACCCACAAAAAAGAATTTGCCCTGGCGCCTAAAGGTTTCTGCCCCCCCCGGGGGCAGATCGGCCTAATACCAATAGGCCGATCTGCCCCCAGGGGGGCAGAAATGGCCTAAAATAAATTTGCCCCCCACCCCCCCCGGGGAGCGACCCTTGCCTGCAAGGTCGCTCCCCTTGCGTGACGGCGCAAAAAAAAGATCCCTGGTGCCTAGTGGTTTCTGCCCCCCTTGGGGGCAGATTGACCTACAATCTGCCCCCAAGGGGGGCAGAAATGGTCTAAATACAATTTGCCCCCCAGGGGAGCGACCCTTGCCTAATGCGTCGCTCCCCATCTCTAAAAAATCAAACAAACAAAAAAAAAAACCCCACAAAAAAAAAATTGCCCTGGCGCCTAAAGGTTTCTGCCCCCCCGGGGGCAGATCGGCCTAATACCAATAGGCAGATCTGCCCCCAGGGGGGCAGAAATGGCCTAAAATAAATTTGCTCCCCCCCCCCCCCCGGGGAGCGACCCTTGCCTGCAAGGTTGCTCCCCTTGCGTGACGGCGCAAAAAAAAGATCCCTCGTGCCTAGTGGTTTCTGCCCCCCTTGGGGGCAGATTGACCTACAATCGGCCAATCTGCCCCCAAGGGGGGCAGAAATGGTCTAAATACAATTTGCCCCCCAGGGGAGCGACCCTTGCCTAATGCGTCGCTCCCCATCTCTAAAAAAACAAACAAACAAAAAAAAAAACCACACAAAACAAAAATTGCCCTGGCGCCTAAAGGTTTCTGCCCCCCCCCGGGGGCAGATCGGCCTAATACCAATAGGCCGATCTGCCCCCAGGGGGGCAGAAATGGCCTAAAATAAATTTGCCCCCTCAGCCCCCCCGGGGAGCGACCCTTGCCTGCAAGGTTGCTCCCCTTGCGTGACGGCGCAAAAAAAAGATCCCTCGTGCCTAGTGGTTTCTGCCCCCCTTGGGGGCAGATTGACCTACAATAGGCCAATCTGCCCCCAAGGGGGGCAGAAATGGTCTAAATACAATTTGCCCCCCAGGGGAGCGACCCTTGCCTAATGCGTCGCTCCCCATCTCTAAAAAAACAAACAAACAAAAAAAAAACCCACACAAAAAAAAAATTGCCCTGGCGCCTAAAGGTTTCTGCCCCCCCC
This sequence comes from Pleurodeles waltl, assembly GCF_031143425.1. Taxonomy (NCBI): domain Eukaryota; kingdom Metazoa; phylum Chordata; class Amphibia; order Caudata; family Salamandridae; genus Pleurodeles; species Pleurodeles waltl. The sequence goes on from NC_090442.1 coordinate 439,097,277, forward strand.
GGGGGCAGATCGGCCTAATACCAATAGGCCGATCTGCCCCCAGGGGGGCAGAAATGGCCTAAAATAAATTTGACCCCCCACCCCCCCTGGGGAGCGACCCTTGCCTGCAAGGTCGCTCCCCTTGCGTGACGGCGCAAAAAAAAGATCCCTGGTGCCTAGTGGTTTCTGCCCCCCAAGGGGGCAGATTGACCTACAATCGGCCAATCTGCCCCCAAGGGGGGCAGAAATGGTCTAAATACAATTTGCCCCCCAGGGGAGCGACCCTTGCCTAATGCGTCGCTCCCCATCTCTAAAAAAAACAAACAAACAAAAAAAAACACAAAAAAACTATTTGCCCAGGAGTCTAGAGGTTTCTGCCCCCCCTGTGGGCAGATCGGCCTAATACCAATAGGCCGATCTGCCCCCAGGGGGGGCATAAATGGCCTAAAATAAATTTGCCCCCCTCACCCCCTCCGTGGAGCGACCCTTGCCTACAAGGTCGCTCCCCTTGCGTGACCGCGCAAAAAAAAGATCCCTGGTGCCTAGTGGTTTCTGCCCCCCTTGGGGGCAGATTGACCTAAAATCGGCCGATCTGCCCCCAAAGCGGGCAGAAATGGCCTAAATACAATTTGCCCCTCCAGGGGAGCGACCCTTGCCTAAGGGGACGCTCCCCATCTGTAAAACACAACAACAACAAAAATCCCTGGTGCCTAGTGGTTTCTGCCCCCCGTGGGGGCAGATCGGCCTAATAAAAATAGGCTGATCTGCCCCCATGGGGGGCAGAAATGGCCTAAAATAAATTTGCCCCCCATGGGAACGACCCTTGCCTAAGGGGTCGCTCCCCTTACGTGAAAAACAAACAAACAAAAAAAACTCCCTGGTGTCTAGTGGTTTCTGCCCCCCTTGGGGGCAGATTGGCCTCATAAAAATAAGCCGGGGGCAGAAATGGCCTAAATATAATTCCCCCCCTATGGGAGCGACCCTTGCCTAAGGGATCGCATCCCACACCTAAAACACAAAAGAAAACAAATCAAAAAACAAAAAAAACAAAAGTATCCCTGGTGTCTAGAGGTTTCTGCCCCCCCTGGGGGCAGATCGGCCTATTATTAGGCCGATCTGCCCCCAGGGGGGGCAGAAAAGGCCTTAAAAAAAAATGACCCCCTGGGAGCGACCCTTGCCCAAGGGGTCGCTCCCTTCTGTCAATTACATATAAAATAAAAAAAATCCCTGGTGTCTAGTGGGGTTTCAAAAGCCGGATTGCAAGCAATCCGGCTTTTGAAACCCTCGGAGAGACTTCAAAGGGAAGGAAATACATTTCCTTCCCTTTGAAGCCCCTCCGGGCCTCCCCCACGTGATCGAAAGAGAAATGCTGAGCATTTCTCTTTCGATCGCGCTGGAAGCTCTGCTTCCAGCGCGATGGGGGAGGTTGTGTGATTGTCAGCGCGCGCTCGTTCGCTGACGTCACAGGGGGGGGTGGGGGGGTCGGGGGTTGAAGGGGAAGGGATTCCCCTGTCAGCCCTGACCTAGGGGGGTGGGGGGGCGGCCCTCGGGAGGAGCGCTAGAGCTTCTCCCGAGGGCAGCATTCAGGACGTAATGGTTACGTCCATGGCGCCACACGGGCGCTGCCATGGACGTAACCATTACGTCCCTGGCGGGGAAGGGGTTAAACTAAGGATTACTCGTACTTTGTTGGAGTGCACTGCTAATTTTTGATGTACAATATATATATATATATATATATATATATATATATATATATAGTTCCCTCCCAGGAAGCCTGCCCCAATCTGCACACTGTTTTTCAGGCAATTGTGAGAGACAGCACAAATCCAGTTCGACTAGTTGCTTTTTTCTTATATATATATATATATATATATATATATATATGTACATATATATATATATACACATATATATATATTCTACACTTAACATGTTCATAGGTCATTGCATAGTTTCTATATAAATTGCTTGACTGGATGCTTATGACTCTGTTTTTATTTTATCCGTCACAATAGATAAATATGATCTTAACTATTTCTCTAGAAGAATTTCACTCTTGAAATATTGAGGAAATATAAAAACACGGTTATAAAAGTACACAAATAAATTAACTTTAAATATTGTAACTCTTGAAAGCCTGTGTTTATACGATACAGCTTTAAATCTCAATATATTATATTCCTTACACATTTATTCCCTTGATTATGTAATCATGTATCTATATAATTACTACTCTAATCCTACTGTACAGGAGAATGAAAAAAAATACTCTCTTGAAAGCTTTACTCTGTCTGATCATCACCCTATAACTTTCTCAATCTATCCTCTATCTCCACTCTGACTCAACCCAAACCCATGTTATTACTTTGATCTCCAAAATAACCTTTCCCAGACCCTTCCCTCCTCTACCCCTCCTGTCTCATCCCAAATCTCAGTTTATGACTATGACCTTCCAAACAACCCTATTACATTTTCAATAATGTATTTCTCCTTTGACTAATTCCAAACCCCATTTAACTACTATGATCTCCTCAGTACCTTTCTGCAGACTCTTACATCCTCCACTTCTCCTTTACTCATACCAAACCTTATCTTACTAGAATGATCTCCCATTTAACACTTCTGGAGTCTTCCCTCCTCTATCCCACCATTGTTCTATTAAAATCAGCTAACAGATGCACATGTCCTCTACTCAAATTAACTCATGCTTCCCTATACTAATACCAATACCATACTTATATTTCCCTATACTAATTCACCACTAATCCTTTTAGGTTCTGGAGTAGCGTGCTACTCTGTGAAAAGTGCTTCGGCGCCTCGTCAGGGGTAGTAAGCGCTATATAAATACAAATACAATTACAATTATCATTAATGACATTGGGTTTGCATTATATAATCTCTGTGCCCTCCAGAACTATAAATGAAAGAAATAAAAATATATCATTCTTACAATTAAAATAATCTTTACTTTACGTTTAATAATTGTGAATATATATATTTATACACATAGATACACATAGATATAGCTATCTATCTATACGTAACTATCTGAATCTTCATATTACTTACTGGCAGTTGCTAGAAGTTAGCTATAGTTAGGACCTAGGGCCAGATGTATCAAAGGGTTTTACCCATTCTGTGTCTATGGTACATGTGTTCATACATATGGCCCCAAGTTTCCATAGGAAAAGCATAGGAAAAGCATTTTTGGTTTTGCTAATAACTTTTGTGTCATTTGTTTAATATTCTCAAACTTTTAAAACCAGTTTGCCACTCAGTTCAGCTCCTGTCTGTAAATCAATCAATCAATCAATCAATCAGTTAATTTGTTGAGCGCGCTACTCACCCAGAAGGGTCTCAAGGCGCTGGGGTGGGGGGGATGCTACTGCTCGAAGAGCCAGGTCTTGAGGCGCTTCCTGAAGGTCAGGAGGTCCTGGGTCTTGTGTAGGTTGGTAGGGAGGGAGTTCCAGGTTTTGGGGGCGAGGTGGGAGAAAGATCTACCACCGGCTGTGGTACGGTAAATGCGAGGGACTGTTGCGAGGGCGAGGTCGGCGGAGCAGAGCTGGCGTGTCGGGTTGTAGAGGTTAAGTCGATCATTGAGGTAGGCCGGTGCGGTGTCGTGGAGGGCTTTGTGAGCATGGATTAGGATTTTGAAGATGACCCTTTTGTTGATGGGTAGCCAGTGGAGGGCTCTGAGGTGGGCAGAGCTGATTTTGTGTCAGGGAGGTTGAGGATGAGACGTGCTGAGGTGTTCTGGATGCCCTGGAGTCTTTTCTGGAGCTTGGCCATTGATCCTGCATAGAGGGCGTTGCCGTATTCCAGTCTGCTGCTATCAAGGGCGTGGGTGACCGTTCTTCTGTTTTCCACAGGAATCCACCTGAAGGTCTTGCAGAGCATTCAAAGGGTTTTGAAGCATGAGGGCGACATGGCGTTGACTTGCTGGGTCATGGAGAGTGAAGAGTCTAGTATGAAGCCGATATTGCGTGTGTGGGTGGTGGGTGTTAGGTGCGGCCCCAGGGTGGCCGCACACCAGGAGTCGTCCCATGCTGACTTGCTCAGCCCGAAGATGATGATCTTGGTTTTCCCTAAGTTCACCTTGAGGTGACTTGCTGTCATCCAGTTGGTAATGGCGAGAAGTCCGGTGTGGAGGTTGTTCTTGGCGGTTGCGGGGTTCCTCGTGAGGGAGAGGATGAGCTGAGTGTCATCAGCGTAGGAAATGATGTTGAGGCCGTGGGGTCAGACGATGTTGGCGAGCGGAGCCATGTAGATATTGAAGAGGGTGGGGCTGAGTGAGGATCCCTGGGGGACTCTGCATATGGTCTCAGTGGCCTTAGACCGGTATGGGGGAGGCAAACTCTTTGTGTTCTTTCGGAGAGGAAGGAGGTGAGCCAGTCCAGGGCTCCGTGCCGAATTCCGGCAAAAAAGAGGCGTGTGTGAAGGGTTTGGTGACATACGGTGTTGAAGGCTGCGGAGAGGTCAAGGAGGATGAGGGCAACGGTTTCACCTTTGTCGAGCCTGGTCCTGATGTCGTCAGTGCAGGCGATGAGGGCTTTCTCGGTGCTGTGGTTTTTATGGAATCCAGACTGGGAAACGTCGAGTAGGCTGTAGTCCTCTAGGAAGTGGGAAAGTTGGTGGTTGACTATCTTCTCTATGACCTTCATGGGGAAGGGGAGTAGGGAGATAGGTTGGTTGTTTTTTAGGTCTTCGGGTCGGCTTTGGGCTTTTGGACCAAGGCGTTGACTTCTGCATGTTTCCAGCTTTCGAAGAAAATGGCAGTCTCGAAGAAGCAGTTGATGATGGTCCGGAGCTGGGGAGCGCTGTTTTGGCTGGCCTTATTGAGGACATGGTGAGGGCAGGGGTCTGTGAGGGAGCAGGAGTGGATGGTGCTCATGGTTTTGGTGGTTTCCTCATTGTTGGTTGGGGTCCAGGGGCTTAGTATGTTGGTGCTGCAGGGTGCGATGGGGTTGACCATGTCAGTGGTGGTAGTGGTGGGGGACGGCGTTGCAAAGCTTCCATGTATGTCTGTGATTTTGCAGTGGAAGTAGATAGAGAGGGAGTCCCAGAGGTCTTGTGAGAGGGGAGGGTCGATGGAGCAGGACTTGGGGTTGGTGAGTTCCTTGATGATGTTGAATAGTTCCTTGCTGTTGTGTGCATTGTTGTCTATCTGCTCTTTGTAGAAAGATCTTATCATGGTCCGGATGAGCTAGTGGTGTTTGCGCATGGCTGATTTGATGGCGGTGAAGTTGCTCTCTGATTGTTCATGGTGCCAAGTTTTCTCAGTTTTCCGGCATTCTCTTTTGGAGGCCTGAAGGTCTGCGTAGAACCAGAGGGCTTTCTTGTTGATGCGGGTGTTGTTGGTTTTCTTGAGTGGAGCGAGGGTGTTGGCTCAGTGTGATTCATCAGCAGGGACTGAAAAAAAAAAGGGGGGGTCTAAAAGCACATTTTCTCAATTTAATTTCCCATAGGGATTTTAGAAACAACTGCAACCCATACTGCTAGATAGAATTACACCAACATTTGGCAGAAAGCTAGATTTTGGCACAGAAAGATCTCTTTTTGTAATGTAGTGTATATCTGTTCAGTAGTTTTGGAGTTATCAAATAAAAAAATGTATGGATAAAAATGTATGGATATTTAAGGATCCACACACCAACAGCAATGCAGTGATTGCCTGGCCCCAACCTTAGAGAAACGTTATGGCTGCCATTTTGTGATTTGGGACACAGTAATGGGGGTGAGATTACATAGGATATAAGGTTCAGGATAGAGGTACCCTGACCCCAAGGGATTGATGGAGGGGTGCCTGAGGGACAAATGAAGGGCAAGGAACTGGCCCAATGTTTTTTGGGGGGCACACGAGGATACACAAATCCTCCATGGCACTCAGTGTGGCCCCCTATGAGACACCACAACAGATTCATGGATCGAAACCCAATAAAAAAACACCCACTCACATACCCACTCGCTCACTCCCTCACTCACTCACACCCATTCACACACTGACACACCCACTCACAGACTTAAAAAGCACTAACACACCCAGCCACAGATCCACACAGTGGACACACACAGCCACACACACACACACACACTCACAAAGTCACACAACCACTAACACACCCAGTCACAGATCCACACAGCGGACACCCCCCTACAGCCACTCACACACCTACTCACAGACCCACAAAACCAGTTGCACACCTGCTCACAGACCCACACAGCCACTCATACACCCATTTCACACACCCACTCACAGATCCACAAAACATTACCAAACCCAATCACAGACCCACACAGACACTTACATTCCCACTCATACATCTACTCACACACCCACACAACCACTCACACACCCATACAGCCACTCACACACACACACACACACACACCAACACCCACTCAAAGGTGCACACAGTCACTTATACATACACCACTTACACACCAACACAACCACTCACACACCCATTCCTACACCCATACAGGCACTCACACACCCACTCACAGATCCACACAGTCACTCACGTATGCACTCATACACCCAGTCATACAGTCACACACCCAATTACATACCCACAGAACCACACACACCCAGTCACACACCTATACAGTCTCTCATACACCTAGTCACAGACCCCGCAGTGTGGGGTTGGCTGCATGTGGGGGGTTGGTCAGAGGGCCTGGCCCCCTACCGTTGGTGGCTGATGGCTTGCACAATGGCAGTTGGATTAACATATGGTATTTAAATATTACATATGGTAATTAAATATTACTTTACCTTAAAAAAGGCCCTATAAATTCACTGAAAAACAAAAGGGTACAGGGACATTATAGTTAGGAAATAGAATTAAAAAATCCTTAGAAATTCACACAAAAAACGGAAGGTTGCAGGGACGTTATAGTTAGGTTCAGATTTTACACCCAAAACAAATAGCAATTCAGTAGTTATAGTTATAGTTATAGTTATAGTTATAGTTATACTTATCTCAAAAAACCATAGCTCATGCCCTAAGGTAAGTACAACTTGTATCATCAACATGCACTGCTAATTACCCCACATATTACATCAGTCATGACACCCTCTATCATATCATTGATAATATCACAGCAAAATTATTGATGAAAAAACTTTGCAGGGCGAGGGCACGAGTACAGTTTCTTGAGATAACTATAACAATAACTGCTGAATTTCTATGGTTCTGTGTGTGTAAAATCTGAACCTAACTGTGACGTCCCTGTAAGCTTTGTTTTTTTAGTGAATACATATATGCGTTTGTATATATTGCTCTTTATTTATCAATAGTGTCCTTTCTTTTCCTCACAAACTCCTTCGGCCACTAACTGTGGGTGTATGCACTTGGGTGTGAGACCCGACATATAGATAAATGACTGCTTCTCTTCTTATAAAGGAAGGGCATGCTCGCTGAGAGTGCTAGTGAAGCAAAACATGACTTATTTAGCAGCAATAATGTGAGATGCATTTTGATAAGCAGCTCCTTGTTCACGGGTCCTGATATATTTTTGGTTGTGAAATTAATTCACACTATACAAATATCAGACAAAACAAGAAACATCTCTAAAACCCTTAAATTGTCCTACCTTGTATCTTTGTGAGCAATCCAACTTCACCAGAAAATCCCTGGAATCTTACCAATAGCTCTTCAAAGCTGATGAGGCTGGGAACACAAGTTCCTTCACATTGATAGGAAACAAAAAGCATATGGCTACAGGTACTTTTACCACATAACCACTTATACCACATTTGCTGAAAAGTTATTCCCATGCATCCGCCTCAACGCGTAAGGAATAGCTGCATCCACTTAGTCCAAATTATGTTATTAGTGGTATATCACAGGTTAAAGTAAAAGCAGGAGGGTGACACCTCTACTTCACTACATAGGAAAGACCATCAATCAATTTCTCAGTTTCATTTTGTCTCATCTCTTCATCTCTATTATTCAAGATTTCCCTTCAGACTATCACATATGGCAAAGAGACAGACCAGAAAGATAAGGGGGATTGCTATTATTCTTAAACATGTTTTTAATTGCTTCCATGAATCTACACCCCTCCCTGATTGTGAAAGTATGACTTTTGGCATATCCCTGACCCCCACTTACAACGTTTCTGAATTACTTTTTATATGCCCCTGTGCCATGTATGATAATATGTAGGGATATATCATCCCTTGGAACCTATACTCTTAATGAACCTTTTCATCGGGTATGGGTAAGAGCAAGTAATATTTGGTTTTATTTTTCTCCTTTCTTCAATGCACCCTCATTCAATAAGTCTTTGTACTGACAATAACTCCAATGTCTTTTGACTATCCTCTTGCGTTTCATTCTCTTCTCCTCATTGTTCCTGTTCACTTATTTATGTCTCTTCTGTTCTTCTTCCAGGTAGGTTGTCATGGTAACTTCGAAGCCAGAGAGAGAGAAAAGGTAAGTGGATGGGTTTGTACTTTTGCTGCCTCTATTTCCCCCTCCTGTGAGTGTTTCACCTCTTTTCTGTGGTTTGTTGTATAACTCTTTCTCTTTTTGTGCTTTTATTGTGGATTTGGGTTAATAGGCAGCGATCCTTATGTAGTTTAAGTGTTAGTGGTGGTTTATCTTTTTTTTCTTTTCTTTTCCTTGTGTTTAGTGATTCACCTCCTTTTCCTTCCCTCCACCCAGTGCTTCTCTTCTCATGTGTTGTTATATTGAGTTTGTGCCGGGCATTCCTCTATGTCCCTGTCCAGTATTCTCCTCCTTCCTCCCTCCTCCCCTTATGGGATTTTTCCTCCTCTCCGCTTCCGTACCTGTGTAAGCCACACTCCTCCAAGAACCTTGCTGACTTCTTCGTCCATCTCCTTTCTCTCCCGGGCTCTCTCTGATGACTCTTTCCACTCCTCCCCACAGACTGGTCTTGTGCTGTTCTCCCTTAGACCTCCCCTCTTGTCTCCGGCATGTCTTCCCTCCGGAGGGCGTCCCGCTCGCTGTCTCTCTCCTCGTCTTCATGTCTCCTCTCCTCTTTTCCTGGCTCAGCTTCCTCCATCCTGCACTTCCCATCGCTTCCCACGTCGTCACCTTTGTCGGACCCCTCAGGCAGGAAGTGCGGAAGTCTACTCCCAGGAGTGTCCCCAGGGCACTCTGGGTCTGCCCCCGTCAGTCATGACTCTTGTGGCCCATCACAGCCCCCTGGGCATATAGCCCTTCCAGACGTGATTGCCAGTCAGGAACTCAATAAGCCAAATTTTATGATACTGAGTGATTTCAACATTCATTTCTGGATCCAGCTGGCCCACAAGCTACAGGGCTTCTGAATGATTTGTTATTGTCAGACCCTGGAGACGCACAGCCTCAAACGCGCCCCTTCAAACGCTATCCCAGTTGCTCTGTGCACTTGCCATGCCTTAAAAGTGTCCTCATCGAGTCCCCTCCGTTGCTGCAGACCACGCTCCCACAGCTCCCCCTGTGGGATAATCCATCTGCCTGAGAGGAGCGGTCGCTGGTGGCTGCAGTGCCTTCACCAACAACCAATGCTTGAAACTACAATTCCCAGCTTCCCTGGATGGAAGCCATCTTGGGGTGTGACCGGTTCATAAATACCAGCCACACCCTGCTCCCAGCGCTTACTATTCTGAGACTTCTCAGAGGGCTGTTGGCTCCACGTGACTCCTCGTGCCTTACCTCCAGATCTTGGCAGGAAGCCTTCCTAGCAAGTGGCCGGACTCGCAGACGGTAATATCTTTCCAACGGGGCTTCCCCCCTTGCCGGCTCCTGAACTCCGCGATCGGAGTTGGTACTTTGTTTCCACTCTGTCTCCTGAGCGTTCCTAGGCAACAGATGCAGTTAGTGTTACTTCCAGCTTCTCCCAGTGTGACCTTTCATCTTTAAGACATGTGATCGCTCTATTGTTATTACTGTTTGTGATGTTACTCATACCGTTATGATTACTGTGTATCGTAGTCTTCTGCTATCTGCCGAACCCAGCATTGACACATTCTTTGGGAGAGTCTGTGTTGCAAGACATCTCCGAATGTGATGCTTGATGTGTGAGTTTTGTGAGGGACGCGATCAGTCCAAAGAAGGATTTTTTGTTGTTGAGTACGTTTTTGGTTTTCCGGTGCGCAAGAGCTGCCACGGAAGTTTTGTGTTAGTTCTTTCCTGAGCTTCTGGCATTTGCTCATTTGAGAACATGAAGTGCTGGTGAAAGTTGGCGGCTTTGATTTGAGCATATTCAACTGAGGTTAAAGTTATTTAGAGACTTTCGCTGCTGCCGCAATTTCATGAATCATATATTACGATTTCTTTTTCTTGGCATAACGTGAGTTGACATATCATTATTGTTGCTGTTGTTTTGCACTTAACTTTTTCCTTTCCAGATCTCCTTCCTGGCCGTTCCCTTCCTGCTTTCCCTTCCCCCTTCCAATCCTCGGTGCCATAACAATATCTGAGTTGGTGTTGCCTGGAGGTGGGCCCCTTGATCAGCAACGTGCAAGATCCTGAGGAATTGGGCCCTGACAGTCATCCTTACAAATTTCCCAAAAAATGCCAGGGCTAACACATGATAAAGCGCATCTACTCAACCCCATTTTCTCCACTGATCCTTACCTCAAAGTCTCGAACCCACAACCAGTAGTGTGGTCAGCTCATTATTCAATCCCCTTCATGTTGAACTCTGCTAGTGGTAGACGTTCCCCTAGCCCAATAACATGGAAAGGCTGCAGCTGGTAAAACTCAACTGCTAAAAGTGGAGGCATCCCCCAAGGGGATCTAAACCTAACTTAGGCCAGGACCCTCAGATCCCCTTAAAAATGCTAACACAGCACTCCTTATGATAAAAAAGCATGTAAAAAAGTGTAGAGGAAATGGAAGACAGAATATGGAGAATCCAGTAAATTAGAATATAGAAAATCCATGAAGGCCCACCACTCTGAACTCCGAGAAGCTCTGGTGGCATACTACAAAGCAAGGATCAACTTCCCCCCTAATGCCCTATTCAAAATGTTCCTCATTGTGAAAGCACTGATGGAACTCACTAGCCCCACCCCTGAACCCTCAGGAGCAAGCTGTAATGACCTTGCAAGGTTTTTTAAAAAAAAGATTACAAACGTTTACTTCACATTTCCTGAACCTAGTAAGGACTCTAATTTAGGTTCAATCAATAACAATTTAACTGTGGAGAAAAATTGCCTAATGGACTTTCTCAATTTTACCCCGGATATCTTCACACTTACATTTAATAAAGTCGAACCAGGTTCCCCACTTGATCCAGACCTCCGCATATTCTCTCTAAAGTGGCTGACCTCACCTTCCCCGTGATAATGGAAATGGGCAACTTATCTCTAGCAACAGGAATAGTGCCCCCACATGAAATATACCTTGGTGAAGGCACTGCTAAAAAAAAGCTAACCATGACCCTCTCAGCCCAGCCAATTACAGACCCATCTCTTCAATACCTGGTCTGAGCAAAGGGGTAGAGAAACATGTAAACAAGCATTTTTCTGACTTTCTTGAAATAAATTACATCCTGCACCCCATGCAGACTGGGTTCCACTCTAAGCACAGCACAAAGACACCGTTTTGGAGCTAACAGAGGAGTCAAAAACGCTGCTTGACTGAGGAGGTATAGCAGCCATTATCCTCTTCAATCTCAGTGCAGCATTTGATACAGTGAACCATGATATCTTCATTGATAGAAACCACAATGCAGGCGTTATGAATCCGGCACTAAAATGGCTCACCTCCTTCTTGAAAGACAGGACCTTCCAGGTTTTTGATAGATCTTGCACATAGATCTTGTTCCCTGTGAAGTGCTGAGTTCTGTTGAGCTAGTCTCTGAGTCTGACAATTTTCAACATATATATGCGTCCATTAGCAGATATAGTACAGTCAGTTGGGATATCTGTGGTCTCATAGGCAGATGACACCCAACTGGTGCTCTCCCTAACCCAGGGAGGTGACTCCCAATCACTTACACTAAGACCTTGTCTGGAGAGAGTAGATAGCTGGATAGCAGACTCCCATCTCATAACAAATGGGGAGAAAACATAGCTGATGGCACTGTGCAATAACCTCCACACAGTGGTTATTAAAAGCCTGGGGGTATGGCTGGACAAATCCCTAGGCATAGAGGCACAGGCCACAAAACTCTCTGCATGCTGCTCTGGCATCCTCAGATTGCTCTGTTAAATATTCCATCTACTCCCTTTTCACTCTAGAAGGTTTGTGGTCCAGGCATTTATCCTTCCTCGTCTGGACTATGGGAATTCACTTTGCATGGGAGCCCCTAAACTAGTTATCAAAAAACTACAAGGGGTGAGGAACGCATTAGCCTGAGTCCTGTGGAATATTCCTAAACACAACTCCCCCCAGCAAGCCCTGGCCACACCCCATTGGCTAGTGGTAGAACAAAGGGTAACATCCAAAGACTTATGCATAGCTCACAAAGTACTCCAAACAAAAGGCCCTACAATCCTCAGACCTCTGGTATCCCTGTATTCACCCAATAGAACCCCCTAGTTTACCAACAACGTTCCATTTATAAAAAGAGTGAGAAGTGAAGGGCGGTTTTTTGGATGTGGAGGCCAAATTATGGAACACCCCCCCCCTCTCAATGATACTCATTGGCAATGAACTCAAATTCCATGAACTCCTAAAAACATGGCTATTTGATAACTAACCTGGCCCAGTGCACTTAAGTGGTCTCTTTCTTGTGTTACTAGTGCTAGGATGCCTATGGGTCGCTATGTGCTCTGTAAATGCACATAGAATAGAATGGAATCTCTTTGTCTCCTACACAAGACTTCTAGCTACAGGTGACTTTCTTGTGTCATTGGTTCAGCACTCGGTTGGCTCTGTGTTACCTCTCCGTTCAATACTGTGGCTTCTTCTGATGCTCTATTGGTATCAACTTTGATTTAGCTCTGGATATCTCATTTTCTCGCTCTGCACTGCCTTCCATGGCAGTATAATGCCATATTTTGTTTTCTCTCATGGCCCTTATGTATTTGCCACTCATATTTTTTTCTCATTTCAATCTTTCACTGCCCTTCTCCAATCTTATATCTTAGACTGTTTAACTGCCACCTGATAAATATGGTATTGTGATCCCTAATGTTCATTGAATCTCTAGCTGATCTCACCAGTAAAAGACATGAATAGTGAATAAACGCAAAACCATGCAGCCTTTCACCCTGTACATTTAAAGCTTTAGCCCTGAGAAAATCTGCCTAGCTAGGCTCAAATCAAAGCCCTAATCATCCGAAACTCACCTAACAGTTTCCTTTTAAGCCTACCTTAGTGTGTATTTTCCCAAATTACAAAGTTTTTAACTTTGCTATTGGTATGTTCTTCAAATGCCACTGAAAGACACCCTCCACCTCATATGATAGTCACATGGGTAGATGATCGCAAAAGCTGGGTGCTGTGGAAACAACTGATCCTTGATTATTGGACTAGTCTCAGAACATCAACCATTTACTTCATTGAAACCCTCTTTTGTAATAAACCAGCTATAGAAGTCCTGACACCAACCGCAATCTAATTATTACCGCATAACTTGGTTCACATCACCATTATTCCAACCCTTCTCAGGCCCCTCCACCTCAAACTTAATGTCTGACAAATTGTGAGTTTTAATAACCCTTTAGGTGTTTAACACCAGTATGAAGAATTAGCACAATTCAAACATTCACATCTGCTAATCATCAGTAGACCCTTCTATTCTTCCCATTTCTTTCCTCAATATGACATGCACATATATCTTAAGATTTGGGGGGCCCTGCGCCAAACATATTGTGTGGCCCCAGTTCGTAATAGCTTTGAAATTATGACCAAGTTTCAGCTTTCTCATGCCATCTTTGGCCATATTCACCAACAGTTCATGCAATGCAACTCAGCAAACCACCTTGTTTTGCTGTGCTGTGCTGCACTGCGTGAAAGGGAAGGGTTCGTCATAATCTGTATTTAACATTTTATGCCACTTTCCTGCCCTTTCCCAGTAGTAGAACACTTTTGACTACCTAGCACCAATGCAGGCACTCTTGTATCACAGTGTCCGGGTGCCTGTGTTGTAGGCAGGATTGATTTTGTGCAGGAAGGTGTACCTTCCTGCACATAAATAATCCTCAGACGCATTTTCACAATTAGAAAGAGGCAAAAATGATGAAAAATAAACATACTTCTCCTTGTTACGCCTCTCCTGGAAAGATGTAGGATTCTGACGCTTTTGCAGGTCTCGCACTATTTGTAAATCTGGGAATGAACTAAAATACATGGGTGGGAACACCCACACTCCACCCACATAAACCCTCTGTGGAGCAGAGTAACACAAGGCAGCAATTTGCACATCCTTGCGATACTCTAGTTTTATCAAGCCATTCAAAACCACGAAAGGTGGCATTGCATGGCTTGATAAATCTCATTTAGGCTTTGCATTGCCCTTGCATCCCTTTGCGTGGTGCAAGGGCAAAGCAAAACCTTAATAAATCTGCCCAGAAATGTATTCACATTAATATTCAGGGATAATGATGTTTATTTTTGTTAGAAATTGGGTTTTTGATTGGCAGTCAATGGGGTCTTTGATTGGTTGTCCAAGCAAGGACCCTCACTCTAGTCAGGGCAACGGAGAAACACACCTGGTTAATCCCCACTCACCCCCTTGGTAGCTTGGCAAGAGCAGAAAGCCTTAACCTAGAAGCAATGTGTAAAGTATTTGTAGCAACACATCTTATCTTATTACTGATCCATTAAGCAAGAGTTTGTATATTCAGTTCAGATATGGATGCCTACCTCTTAAATCTTTTGGCAATAGGCGGGATTCTGCTCCGAGAAATGATTTATGCCTGAGTTGTAGCACTTCTCTGGAAACCATTGTGCATTTTATGTTCATATGCCCCGCATATAGGATTGCTCGTCAGAGGTTGCTACGTCCAGTTTGCAAGAACATGGGGATCAGATGTTGTATAGATGCCTTAAGGATTATGATGAGGGACACATCCTGTCCCCTGTTCTGTGCAGTTAGCAAGTTCCTCCCGGCTGCATGGCATATACGAATTTGCCAGTTAAAAAATTATTTTTGATTATTACGAGGCCCTATTACGAGGTGTTAGTTCGCTGGATGATATTTTGGCTATCTTGAGGAACAAGGTTTGGTAGTTATGCACTGTGTGAAGAGAAATACCTCCTTGATTTTAGTGTTTATGTTTTTATACCTTTCATGTATTTTGAATGTAAGATATTTATGATTTAAAATTTTATTCTTGTATTGTAATATTTATGCTTTGATGGTTTAAAATTAACCGACTAAAGCGATGTGTTGATGATGATGTAGCAACACACACAGTAATATAGTGAAAACACTACAAAATGGACACCACACTAATTTAGAAAAATAGGCAAAATGTATCTAAATCAAACAAGACCAAAATGAAAATAAAATCCAACATACACAAGTCAAGATATGGAATTCCAAAAGAATAAGGCCCTCATTCTGACCCTGGCGGTCTTTGACCGCCAGGGCGGAGGACTGCGGGAGCACCGCCGACAAGCCGGCGGTGCTTCAATGGGGATTCCGACCGCGGCGGTAAAGCCGCGGTCGGACCGGCACCACTGGCGGGGTCCCGCCAGTGTACCGCGGCCCCATTGAATCCTCCGCGGCGGCGCAGCTTGCTGCACCGCCGCGGGGATTCTGACCCCCCCTACCGCCATCCAGATCCCGGCGGTCGGACCGCCGAGATCCGGATGGCGGTAGGGGGGGTCGCGGGGCCCCTGGGGGCCCCTGCAGTGCCCATGCCACTGGCATGGGCATTGCAGGGGCCCCCGTAAGAGGGCCCCTACATGTATTTCACTGTCTGCTGCGCAGACAGTGAAATACGCGACGGGTGCAACTGCACCCGTCGCACAGCTTCCACTCCGCCGGCTCGATTCCGAGCCGGCTTCATCGTGGAAGCGTCTTTCCCGCTGGGCTGGCTGGCGGTCTGAACGAGACCGCCCGCCAGCCCAGCGGGAAAGTCAGAATTACCGCCGCGGTCTTTCGACCGCGGAACGGTAACCTGACGGCGGGACTTTGGCGGGCGGCCTCCGCCGCCCGCCAAGGTCAGAATGAGGGCCTAAGAGTCTTACTCCATAGAAAACAATGGAAATGTTGATTTTACATGAAGTACCTGGTCTGCATAAAAAATAAAACTGCACGGGCGAGTGTGTGTCAGAAAAGTCAGCGATATGTCGATTCCTTAATCGCAAGTGAGGCTGCGCATTGTTTCTTCTCCGATTGTGAAGGCGATGAATCATTTTTCTCCCTCACAAGAGAGCGATGCGTTGATTTTCGGATGGGGCACTTCGGGTCCGTGCAGGTTCACAATGACTTTGACTTCCAGGGACGATGCGTGAGAAATCTGGTTGGAAGATGCTAGAAAACCATGCTGCGTGGGGTTTACATTGTTATCAGCAGCTGCAAGTGGGTGTGGTGTCGTTTCTCCAGCCATGATGCATCAATCTCCCAGCCGCAATTCAGGTGGAGCATCGATTTCAGCCGTAAAGCAGGTGGCTCATCGTTTATCAGCCGCGTTGCAGATGGTGCGTCAAACATTTCCCTGCACAGTGTTCAGTGCATGGATTTCAGCTCTTCTTTTGCCTACTTCACCTTTCAAGGGTCCAGGGACTTGGCAGGGCAGAAGTCTCAGCAGAGAGTCCAGGTGCTAGCAGAGGAAGTCTTTGATGGCCCTGAACCTTCAAAACAGGAAGCAAGGTCAGTCCAAGCCCTTGGAGATTCTTCTCAAGCAGGAATGTACAATAAAGTCCAGTCTTTTTCCCCTTTCACAGGCAGAAGCAGCAACTACAGGATAGCCAAACAAAGCACCGTCACAGGCAGGGGCAACACTTCTACTCAGCTCTTCAGCTCTTGTCCTTGGCGGAGGTTCCTCTTGGTTCACAAAGTGATCTTGAAGAAATCTAAAGTCTGGGGTTTTGGGTCCACTACTTATACCCCTTTCTGCCTCTGAAGTAGTTCAAAGTTCGAAGGAAAGTCTCTGTTTTTTTACAGGATCCTGCCTTGCCCAGGCCAGGCCCCAGAATACACCAGGGGGTTGGAGAGTGCATTGTGTGATGGCAGGCAGAGCCCATTCAGGTGTAAGTGAGCTCTCCTCCCTCCCCTCCAGCTCAAATGGCTCATCATGATATGCAGGCTACACCCCATCCCCCTTTGTCTTACTGTCTAGAAGAGATTCACAAACAGCCCAACTGTAAGTCTGACCCAGACAGGGAATCCACAAACAGGCAGAGTCACAGAATGGTTTAAGCGAGAAAATGTCCACTTTCTAAAAAGTGGCATTTGTAAACTGGCAATTTAAAAAAGAACTTTACCAAAAAATGTATTTTTAAATTGCAAGTTCATAAACACCAAACTCAATGTTAATATCTGCTCTTAAAAGATAGTTAAAGGCAGCCCCCATAATAACCTATGAGAAAGAAAGGCCTTGCACATTGAAAATCGAATTTGGCAGTATTTCACTGTTAGGACATGTATAACACATCAGTACATGTCCCCCCTTTAATAAACACTGCCTTCTGCCCAATGGGCTACCTAGGGTCTATCTTAGGGGTGCCTTGCATGTCTAAAAAGGGAGAGTTTGGGCTTGGAAAGTGGGTACAATTGCCAGGTCAAATTGGCAGTGCAAGACTGCACACACAGACACTGGCAGGTCTGAGCCATGTTTACAGGGCTACACATGTGGGTGGCACAACCAGTGCTGCAGGCCCACTAGTAGTATTTGATTTTCAGGCCCTGGGCACCTCTAGTGCACTTTACTAGGGACTTTCTAGTAAATCAGATAGGCCAATCATGGATAAACCAATCAACCATACAATTTACACAGAGAGCATATGAATTTTAGCACTGGTTAGCAGTGTTAAAGTGCCCAGAGTCCTAAAGCCAACAGCAACTGGTCAGAAAAATTAGGAGGAAGGAGGCAAAAAGTTTAGGTATTACCCTGCAAAAAAGGCCAGGTCCAACAATTTTTAATATTATAATTCAGCAGCAGCTCACTAATATTATTGCTGAAAATCGTCATAATCCCCTGCAATTTTCTCAAATGTGAGGTCCTGTTTTGATTTAAAATAAACTTATTTTACAGATATTTCATGGTGTTGAAAAACAAACATTTCTCTGCCAAATGGTTATAATAGACTCCGATACATCACACACACAAACAATAAATTAAAGGAATACAGTGTTGAAAAAAAAATCTGCTGATAATTTTGAAAGGTCTTATGGCGAAGAACAGAGGCTCTATCATGGGGGCCCTTGAAAGGCTGGGGCCCTGGGCCAGGTCCCACTTTGTCCCAGCCTTAAAACTTTTCGAATGGCATGGTGAACAAAGATTGCATTATCTGTTTTTTATGTCTTTGTAACTGTTGCACTGGGTTCTGCCCCTGCATTACGCCCAGATTTTTTTCTTTTCTGATCACCCAAATTTTGCACATTTTACTGTGGGTGAGCAGCACTACTGGTGTCTCACCCATGGTAATCACATGGTATATGGTCTGCACGTGTTTACTGCTAGTGTCAACCTTTTAAGATAAGGCTGCTGCGATGCAGCAAGGGTAAGGATCACTTTGCTGGTTACACAGAAACATGTGTGCACACTGACTACTGTTGTGCACAGCCTGGTAAGAGTGCACAGGTAGCCTGGCGCAATGGAGACAAGGGGAACACTCTTCTTGCCTCAAATGTTTTACCTGCTTCTCTGCTAGATCTTGAGACTGCCATAGAGAACTGGAGGTAGGAACCCCCTGACCGCCACTCAGGACCCAGGACTCTGTCCAGTTGAGCCTAGCACTTGTGGGTCTCCCCAAGGGCCAGTGAGGCTAGCCCCCTTACTCCCCCTGAGGACCAATTGAGGGAAGCCCTGGACTTTTCTGTGCTCACCAACAAAGCAACTAAGGACAACTTGTTCAGGGAGCCAAGAGGACCAGCGTATGCAGGACTACACCACTTTGAAGGTGAAGAGGGTTGTTGCAAAGCAACTGCCCCTGGTGGATAGAGCTTGCTACCAGGAGTCAAATGAGCCCAGGATTTCCAAACTGACTCAACGGGGCCTGGGTTATGACATTCTATACTTGAGCTATTTTTCCTCTCTCAGAGGGCCTGGGGCTCCGCAGCCATGTTGATCCAATTCCCCTGGGGTGGACCTGGCTCCGGGGATGGTGCAGGAAGCTGGAGAAAACAAGTTGGGGGAGAGGGCATGCGTGGGCCGCCCGTTCTCTCAGATCCCCAGTATGAATTTATTAAAAGGGTGCAAGGACCCCATCACCAGACCACACAGCACTGCTAGATTTGTGGAGAAGTGCTGTTGAGCTTCACTGTTGAAGATAAGAGGGGCCCAGCATCCCATCCTTGGGCCCCAGGATATGCAGAATATTGGGGAAGAGCCGTAATGCTTTACCCCACCAAGGCAGGCGGGGCCCAGGACCCCATATCTGGACTTTGAGATACAGCGGAATGCTAAACCCCTACACAAATCTGACCACTGAAGTGGGCAGACACCATGAAGGATTGCGGGCTTCCATGGCAGTACACAGGAGTGCTGGCCATCCAGGTAGCCAGCGAGACCAGCCAGGGGTGGGCCCCCCTTTCTGCCCTCCAACGTCAGTCAGCTCTAGGGTGCCCGGGTGGGACCTGGCACCCCCATCAATGAAAAAAGAAGATGAAATACATGGTGCGAGGTGGCATGGTAAAATAAAACAAAGAAAAACCCAATTGTGGCTCTCCTCCAGCACAGCCGGAGAGCCACTGCTATAATATTCACTGCACTATGGAGACACGTCCAATAATGCTTGGAGAGACCTTTTAGTTTGAACACATTTTGCCCCTAACTTAGCCTGTGGTGGTCCTAGGACGATGAGACCACTACCAACTTACTCAACACGACATGCCCTCTCTCCTCAGGTCATCTTCTGGGTCCCCATCCTAATTTGGGGGCGACCCCAAAATCATCATCTTTCCTACTCTTGAAGGTGTTATTAAGCTGTCCCATAGCTAGAGCTTTGTCTCTTCAGGTGGCAGCAGTTTGTCCTCCTGGGTCTTGTGTGTGGTAACATTTTGCAAGGCTTGGAAGGTCTCAAAATGTTTAATGTACTGTTAGGTGGTTACACTCTCTAGAGGCCGATTGTATGGTTACATTAATGCATTTTCATTATGTTGAATACTGTGATGCCCCCTAGGGGTTGTTTTGATCACTATAGATTAATGTCACATATATGAAAAAATGCACAACCACAAAGTTAATTCCTGATAAATGTTTATGGATGTTCATGATGATTGCATAGGGTTTATTGAATTAGTATTGCAATTA